>NC_081382.1:13431431-13739448 GCF_030684315.1 Stegostoma tigrinum
GAGGCTAAATTTTCTTTTTTGTTTTAGATTTCCTTGTCACCTTTTCAAATAATCTTGTGCAGAAGTAGACTCTGAATTTTACTCTGATATACCAAAAATTGTACAATATAGTTTGAGACTGAGTTTGATTTATTGTTGTCATATGAACCAAGATACAGTGAAAAGTGTTGTTTTGCATGCTATACAGGCAGCTCATACCATACAAACTGCATCAGAGTAGAACAAAGTGCAGAATACAGTGTTACAGGCACAGAGAAGGTGCAGAAAAAGGCTTCAGAATTAACATTTGAAAAGTCTGATAACAACAGGGAAGAATATGTTCTTGAATCTGTTTGTATGTGTATTCAAACTTTTATATCATCTGCTTGATGGAACGGGGTAGAACAGAATATATCCAGACTGGGATAGGCCTTTGATTATATTGATTGATTTCCTTAGGCAGTGGGAAACATAGATACAGTCAATGGATGGAAGGCTGGTTTGCTTGATGGTCTAGGCTGCGTTCATGACTTTCATAGTTTGTCTTGGGAAGAGCAGTTGTCCTAATAGACTGTGGTGCATCCCAATTGAATACTTTCAATGGTGCATCTATAAAAATTGCTAAGAGTCTTAGAGAATGCATTTGATTTAATGCCAATGTGTTAAACTGAACTTTCCTTTGTGCCTGTAGTTTTCTTCTTTCTTGTTGGCTTTCCCAAAAAGTGATCAATCCCTTCTACATGCAAAGCTGATAAGACCATCTGTCACTAAACTCAAACAGTAAATATAGGAAGTACTCGGCAGATCAGCCACCATCTGCGAAGAGAGAACAGTTCATCAGAACTGGAATTATTTAGAGAATGTACAGAGACAGGAAAAGGAGAGGAAGGAGCAATATGGAGGAACTGTGATAAGCTGCAATAAAGGATGTGTGACATTAAATAACAAAAAGAAAAATGGGACAAGGCAAAATGAGTTGGTAATTTAACGAGTGAGGAACAAAAAATGGGTCTTGATTGAATGGTAATGAAAATAGCAGAACTATTACCATACAGGATAAAATAAAGGCAGTGACTATAACCTGCAATTTTCACATTCAGTTACTAGCCCAGAGGCTATAGTGTGCTGAATTTGAATGTGTAATCCTGTTTCTCAAGTTTATATTGATCTGTATTTGAACAGTGTATGAGATCAAGCACTGGAAGATTACAGGGGAGTGGGGGCAGAATGAGAATGACAAATGAGCTCTGAGCCATTTGTTGACTGGATGAAGATTCTCGGCAAAGGGGCAACCCCAATCTGTATCTAGACTTCCCAGTGAATAATGAAAAGTGAGTCAAGTGCATTAAAGTGAAAGAAGCAAATCATTCTTTCGCTTGGAGCTTTTGCACATGGCCAGTGATAGTGGAAGAAGAAGAGGTAAAAAGTCTGCATACAAATAATAAATGGGAGATAAAAGAAGTGGCCGTGCCAATTTTGCACCAACAAGGAGATTTTCACATCTGAGGTTTTAGATGAATATTTTGCATTTGTCTTTAAAAAGAAAGAAGATGCCAGAACCAGCAGTAACCTGGACAATGCAGGGTTTAAAGTTGATAAGGAAGAAGGATTGGATAGGCTGTCTGCTTTTGAGCCTGATAAAACACCAGGACCAGATACGATGTATGGAAGAATGTCAATGGCAGTGAGAGAGGAAATTACAAAAGCAATTGTCATAATATGTCACTGTTCTTCAGATTCAAGGCAGTTCCTGAAGACTGGAGAATTACAGACATTATACTCTTGTTTAAAAGATAAAGTTGCGATAAATTGCCCAGTTCTAATGGGAGCTGGAGAAGCTGTAATGTAGATTTACCAGAGCAGTTGTGTTTCTGGATCATGTGAAGGAATTTGAAATGACCTGTGCTAGTTTTGTAGCCTGAAGTTTACCATGAGGTTGCAGTTTCTGGCAAAATGCCCAAGCTAACAGTGTATTAAAAAGTCTAATTAATAACCAATAAAAGCCATCTGATATAACTTATTTGATGCCTATTGTTTGGCAGATCCCAAGAAAACCTGACTTGCAGTGGAAGATATTAGCTAGAGCCTGATGATTGTATTCCAGCAACAATCCATTTAAATTACTTGATTTCAAAAAAAGAACTTCAATTACAGGAATTAGAAAGCTAGAGATTATGTTGTTGAACCTCAGGCTTAGTTGCTCAATGAACTGTTTTTAACGTAGTAAACATGGATTTAATTTGAATGAATTTAGTGGAAGCTCTTGTGGCTGGTGAATTTCTTGAAGACAGTTGCAAATGTCAGTGGGGAAAATTCCCTTTGTAAAATTGAAGAGCTGCTTGATATCTGAAGTAAGCCGAGCTGAATTTTCTCAGCCATTGAATAATCTAAACATTGGTAAGAAAGCTGATAGAATCATTCAAGGTTCATCAAGAGCAAAAGGTCCCATTTTCCAATCAAGTGTTGAATGCCAAGATGACACTGTTACTGGTGAGTGGTAAGAGGCCTGTTTACATGCATCAGCATGCATTGAATTGACATCATTGATATATACATCTCCAATCTCCTAATGGCTGCTTGGATTCATCACCTCTGAACAAGGATATTTGCTGCTTCAGATCTCCACCAATCACCAACATTTCAGGGAAAGCTCCAATAGTTGTAATCCTGTCTAGCAGGACTTCCCGGAAGTCCATCAGCAGAGGCCAATTGCCCTCTGTCTGACATGTCTGGAACGTACAAAATGAAATGAGCTGTGCAGCTGTCAATACTTGACTGGGTGCAAGGTAAGACACTAAAAATGACACCAGTGGCAGGAGTGCCAGGAATCCCTGGCAGTCACTAACATGTGAACTGTGCTGTTTGGAGGAATATGGCAATAGGCACACCACTGGGGCATGGTGCCCAATAAATTAGGCAAATATGGGAAGATCACATGAGAAAACTCACTGGAACTCATGGACAGTAACCTTCAAAAAACTCGCCAGAAGTAACACTTTACTGGTTTCTGGTAAAAATCAGCCCATTAAGTTTCTCTTTTGCGTTGAAATGAAATAATCATATGTATTTTATTTTGTTTTTGACAACTGATAAACTGATTGTGGCGAAATATAAGACATATTTTTAATATATATATGTATACTTTCAACATCCAATTTGTTGAACATATAATTCTTAGTTTCATCATCAGCTTGCATTCTTAGCTTTCATTATACTTGGCTCGAGCTGCGCAGGCTAGTTTTTGTACTGTCGTTTACCTGGGAATATTATTGCACAGCACAAGGACTTTCTTTAAAAAAAGTCTGATTTTGAATCTACCTCCGAATTGCACTTTAATTCTCTTATAATTTTAACTGATTTTAACTGGATTAATTTAGCCCAAGTGTTGCATTGATTTTATGCAAAATAAGAAAATAAACTATTTTCCCTTTGTGGCATTTAAAAGATTAAACTGCTGAAGTACTTACTGCTTATAAAATGCATAAAAATGTATTGGAAACAGCTTTCACTTCAGTTATTGACCACTTGTCAAGGACAACATAAATCCCAGAGACCCGGCAGCAAGATGCATTAAGATTGGTCAGCAGCTTTTATACATGACTTCAAGTCCTTTGATGTCAGAGTCCGATACAAATCGATAGACAGAATTTGGATGCAACTATTAAATGCTGCTATATTGTAAATAGTTTTGGCACAAAATTGGGATTTGCCATACATGCCTTTCAGTGCCGTGAGTGCTGTCTTTGATGTGAATAAGTTATTGCTCATTAGACAGCATGTTCGTCTCTTAACTGGAAAACCCCAGGAGTAAGTCTCACTGCAAGGCTTGAGCAGCTAAAAATGCAAACACTCTGTGCAGAACTGAGGAAGAACTGCGCGGTCAGAGATGTGTTTTTCCCCAGCCATTTAGCCAACATGCATTTTAGATGGTTACACAATGTCCCATGGCACAACCTTTAAGATGAGCCAAAGTGGTTATCCATAATGTCCTTGTCCATATCTGTCCACCAATTAACACCACAGACAGATTATCAGCTCATAAAGACATTGTTAACCACACTCATAATTTTTAAAAATGTTCACAGTATACAGATATTAATCTATGATACTGGCATAACTGAAACAGAAATTTCTCATGCTGATCACATAGGCTGGCTTATTGCAAACCATTATGTACATAGTAAGCATTCAAAAGAAGTAGCTAATCATGTTATTTGATGTCAATGGTTTCATACTGAAGCTCAAAGTATGAGCTAATACTGTATCTTAACCTCATGTCATTGAGCATGTACTAACAGGAGGAATGTTCCTTCACTGGTGCTATTTAAAACATTTACCAACTTCTTTCAGGTTACATGCTGAATAATTGATTTTTATTTGCTTTTGCTACCAATGTACAAATGTTTGCTGTTTTTCACAACAAAGTTGGTAACAGGGTAGTGTGGCAAGTGCTGAATGAAATGGTCCTGATTTCAAGGCTTCTGCACAAACCATTTATTTCTAGAGGTGGGACACTGCATTCGGAATTTCTCCTTAGAATATAAAATAACCAGAGAATGAAAAAGGGACAGGCAAAGTAGCATAACCAGCTAGAAGAGGGAGGGGGATTGGGAGGTGTACTTTCAGCTCAAGGCCATATCTGCCTAAATTATTTAGGAAGCAGTTCTCCTGCCTGAGTCTCCATGAGAAATAATGGGTTACATTTTTCTAGCAGGGTCACTATTCCAATAACAGCCTCAGGTCTGGAATCTGGAAGTTTGTTGTGAATTTCTCATTGAGGGCCAATTTAGAAGCCAATACCAAGTACCCTATCCAAATACTGGTGGTGGAGGTCTAGCAAGAGAGCCTGCAATTCCACCTGGAAAACTGAATAGAGATGACAATGATGCCTCAAATTGGAGACGCCCTCTGTAGAAGTATGAATTTGAAAAAAGAACAAAAATGTGTCCATAGACATTACGCTTGCAATGAACAGGTTGAACATTTCCATTGGTGTAATCAATGTAATCAATGTAGTCTGATGTGAACACTAATTGAGCACAGTTGATTCCCCATCATGACCGGACGTTGACCAAGATTAGAATACATCTCGTGCAGGAATGAACAGAAGAGGGAACATGCCAGTGAGTCAAAGCAATGCGGGAATTTGGAATGTTTCTTTCAGTCCTACCTCCAAACCCATCTCTGCAGGAAGGGCAAAACTCATCCCCGTATGTCTGATCATCATTCTAAATGCCAATACTGAAACATCCAGATGACTGCAGTCACAACAGGACAACCTCAAAGCCATATGAAGGATGCCATGTCAATTTCTGTGAAGGTTATAAACGTTATAGGGTGGGATTCTCATGTGCTGGAGTTGGACATATTTTGCAAACTTGTACAGCTTGTCCTCCACCGTGGTTTAAGGGAAGTCACTCTCATTCTCTATTCAAAGAAATCCAGCATCATTTCACCCTCTCCTACTAGAGACCAGCAGGCAAAGTGAGGGAATGTTGCAGGATTCCATTGACTTCATACCTGCATCTTTGTGGATTGCTGCATTTCGCAAGCCGACTTGTGTGTGGCCACAAACAGCATATCAATCCTGATATTTAACCAGAAATCCTGATATCTTCTTTCTGTAACAATTCTGTGTGCCTTCTAAACATGAAGCATCATGAAAAGTCCAATATGGACCAAGTGTTCCAAATGGCTTCCTTCAGTGTCATAATGACTCTGACTATGGATGGATATTGGCTGACAAGTGTACTCTAATGTTAGCACCCAACTCCAGTGAGCAAAACACCCACACCGGAATATAACAACAGCCATGTTGCTACACAAAATTTGACAGAATAGATCACTGAAGTGCGGGAAAAATATGTCCACGACATGGATTCCTCTGGAGGAGCCCTGCAGAACTTGGCAGAATGGATGTCAAGATTTATGATTGTTTGCTGCATGCTATACAATTTCACCATCAGGGGAACATGGACTTTGCTACCAGCTATACAGTGAGCAGTTGAGGGGCAGGGGAAGGAAGAGGATGAAGGAAGGGCAGAGGCAATGTAGGTAATACTTTTTTCCTCAGGCTGTCTATTAACAACTCTTCAGATTGCAATTTCAGAAAATTCAATCCCAATTCTCTATTTGCCAGAAATTCAACATTTTATCTTCCATTTTCTTTTCCCGGCACAGAAGTAAATAATGCCACATGATGGACAAACGTAGTTCTTTTGAGTTTGTTTTGCCCCTATCTTATTCTGTTGATTGTATTTCCATGCAGTGGGTACAGCTTGACTGACAGAAGGCTCCTTACTTTCAGAGGAGGATGCTGCAACTGATCTGGAAAAGCAAACTCAAACAACACAGGGAGTTGCTGTCCAAGTTTCAGCTTGCACCTTGGAGTAGCAGTTGCCTGGTAGATAATAGCAAGTGCATGGCAATGATGCGAGCATGAATGCTGTCACTCTGAGACAAGACAGCAGTTTTAAGATTCATGAAGCAACCTTCACTCCAATAAGAGGTCAACCTCAACATAAAATGTTGGAGAATGAATGATGGGACTGCGAGACCACCTGGCGATGTAGTCAATCACAGGCACCAGAAGCCATGATGGCAACATTTTGAGTTTGTTTGGCATCAAAACTAACCAGAATTTGATGCTTCCTGCATTGGACTGTGAGGGAAGCTCTGAAATTATCTTCCAGATGTTGCGCCTTCGTTGGGTCCACAATTAGCACATACATCCTTGGAATTGGCTGCCCATCCTATACTTGAACAGAATGGACTCCAAACTATGCACAATGCTTCATGCAGGGTTGCTGTAGGAAGAAAGCAATGGGAGAGAGAAAAGGGAAACCTCCAAATTTTAGACCCTTTGGACCCTCCTTGTGACTCTAAGCAGCCTGTGAAATTGACCTGGTGAACACTGCTCCTGCAGCACAAAGTAATTTAAATACCCCAGTGAAGCCAACACTTCTCACAGAATGTTAAACATGTTTTAGAGAGAGAGAGGTGAACACAGAAATGAACAAAGACAGACAGTGAGAGAGTCAGAGAGCAAGACAGCGTGAGAAAGTGAAATTCCCTGCTGTCTGTGTGCAGACTTTTGAAATTAATGCAGCAAGCAAATATGTCTGGTCTGCATGAATTCAGGTAAAATGTAAGGTAAGAAATTGACTGAGAGTATATAAAAGCTCCAAAAATTTGAAAAGTCAGCACCAAAGCTGTGATCAGAGATAATGGGAACTGCAGGTGCTGGAGAATCCAAGATAACAAAGTGTGGAGCTGGATGAACACAGCAGGCCAAGCAGCATCTCAGGAGCACAAAAGCTGACGTTTTGGGCCTAGACTCTTCATCAGAAAAGGGGGATGGGGAGAGGGTTCTGAAATAAACAGGGAGAGAGGGGGAGGCGGACCGAAGATGGACAGAGGAGAAGATAGGTGGAGAGAAGAATATAGGTGGGGAGGTGGGGAGGGGATAGGTCAGTCCAGGGAGGACGGACTGGTCAAGGAGGCGGGATGACGTTAGTAGATGGGAAATGGAGGTGTGGCTTGAGGTGGGAGGAGGGATATGTGAGAGGAAGAACAGGTTAGGGAGATAGGGATGAGCTGGGCTGGTTTTGGGATGCAGTGAGGGGAGGGGGCGAGCTGGGCTGGTCTCTGATGAAGGGTCTAGGCCCGAAAAGTCAGCTTTTGTGCTCCTGAGATGCTGCTTGGCCTGCTGAGTTCATCCAGCTTCACATTTTGTTACCAATCAAAGCTGGCCTGCTTTATTTGGAAGGAATGTGCATTGAGGGTGGAATATGTCAGGGTATGAGAAGTATTGTCGAATTTATTCTGACAGAGCAAAAAACGGCACAAAAATGGGAGAGAGCAGACGCTAAGATTTTCTAGCACTGCAAAGCAGAGAAATGTGTTTTCTCTCAAGTGACAATGTGGCACTCCAAACAAACTCAGTTTTTTAAATTCATTCACAGGATGAGGGCGTCGCTGGCTAAGCAGCATTTATTGCCCATCTCTAATTGCCCAGAGAGCAGTTAAGAGTTCACCCACTTGGGTGTGGGTCTGGAGTCACATGTCAGTCAGACCAGGTCAGCTTGGCAATTTCCTTCCCTAAAGGACATTAGTGAACCTGATGGGTTTTTCCAACAATCGACAATAGATTCACGGTCATCATTAGACTCTAAAATCCAGATATTTATTGAATTCAAATTCCACCATCTGCCATGGCAGGATTCGAACCTGTGCCCCTTGAACATTATCTGGGTCTCTGGATTAACAGCCTATCACCTCCCCCTAAGCTAATGAGGGCAACTAGCCATGGTAGCCAATGGCAGCAGTCAAACCCTTCTAAATTTAGTGATGACTGAATCTCTGCCCCGCTTAAACAAATCCACACCAAAATAATAAGAAAAACAATCTTGTTATGCATTGCAAAGGGTTATGTATCACCCAAGCCATTGTTCTGGTGTAGTAATCAGGATTATAACATTTTGCTATTAGTTTCCTGCAACTTGAAAGCTTTTGCTCTAAATACAAGTCCAGGTAATCATCTCTGGTTGAAACTGCCAAAGGTTATTCTTTTGACATTTGTAATTTCAGTCTCCTGTTCAATGCTTGGCCTTTTTAA
This sequence comes from Stegostoma tigrinum, assembly GCF_030684315.1. Taxonomy (NCBI): domain Eukaryota; kingdom Metazoa; phylum Chordata; class Chondrichthyes; order Orectolobiformes; family Stegostomatidae; genus Stegostoma; species Stegostoma tigrinum. The sequence continues at coordinate 13,440,028 of NC_081382.1, forward strand.
AGATAGATTTGCATTGAGAGCATTGCACGGGTGGATGTTTAATAATTTTCCACAGTGCATTCATTCTCGCAACAGTGTTTTAGGAATTCCAGCCAACATGAACATTTAACTGTTTGAGAGATCTGGTATTGAATTACCCTAATCCCAAACTTTTCAGAAAAGTCTAAGTCTCAGTTGAAATGCTCAGGTGCCCAAAAGATACAAATGGCATAGTTTTTGTCTGTTAATAGATTTATGCTGTTGATTAGCTTGATAGCTATGTATAACCATGCCAATAATAGAAACCAAAAGAATTGTGGATTGCTGGAATCAGAAACAAAACCAGAAATTGCTGGAAGAGCTCAGCAGGTCTGGTAGTTTGTGTGGAGAGAAATCAGAGTTAACGTTTTGAGTTAAGTGATCCTTCCGCAGAACACAATTTTGATTTTCACATCAGTATTAGATAGGATAGAATAGAATAGAAATTTTTTCGTGATTTTTACTTTTACATGAAAAATGCAGGAAAAGTTACATAAGCTGTCCTCCCATGGCAACTTTATTAATGTCAGAAGTCATAAATAATAATTTTTAATAAAATGAAATTAAGACAATGCTCATCATAGTTCAGTTAACGGCTCCTGGGCTCGGGGATAGCTGATTAAGAAATAGACAAGTACATGGAAGATGCAGCCAGGAGCAGCCTGGCATTCTGGGACAAAACCACATTGCCAGGCTGCTAGAACACTGGGCCAGTAACGTCTACTGAACAAGAGTGCTATGCCGAGTCAGCTACTCGGGGACGAAAACAATTGCTGGGCCATTGGAATTCCTGGAAGCCGATGCCGAAGATGATGAGACCTTCATGCTGGGACAACGTCGCCAGATTGGGAGACTGCCGTGCCAGGCAGAGAGCACCATGTGGGTCACTGGTAAGCACTCAGTTGCCAGTTTGGAAACAGCACCCTTTTAAAGCCTCTAATGAATCTTGGTAGTAACTAATAAGTGGAAACATAATTATAAAAGCAGAGAAAGCAAAAAAAATGTTAAAGCAGACAGAGTAGACGAGCTTGGGGCTCTGGCCTAAGGAACCCACTCAATAGGCAGCTACTTCACCACCATTTTTTCAGTACTTTATTGAAAGGGTGCGAACCAAAACCTCCCCAAAATGTGTAATACAGGGTGATGCTGGTGTAGTGGTAACATCACTAGACTAATAATTCAGAGGCCTGTGCTAATGCTTTAGGGATCATGGACTCAAATCCAACCATATTTGTTGGTGAAATGGAAACACACTTAATTATTGAGCCTGGATTTGAAGGCTTATTTCAATGATGGTAACCATGAAGCTATCATAAATTGTAGGAAAAAGCTATCTGGTTCATTAATGCCCATCAGGAAATATAATCTGGCATCCTTACTTTTTCCACTTAAAAGTGGCTCCAAACCCACAACCATGTGGTTGATGTTCAGCTATCTCTGTAACGGTCTAGCAATCCATTCAGTTTATAGGCAGTCAGGGCAGTTAATAAATTAGGAGTGTCTTGCCAAAAACACCAATATTCCAGAAAATAAGAGATAGCAAGGTGTGGAGCTGGATGAACATAGCAGGCCAAGCAGCATCTTAGGAGCAGGAGCTGCTTGGCCTGCTGTGTTCATCCAGCTTCACACCTTGTTATCTTGCACTCTCTAGCACCTGCAGCTCCTACTATCTCATTTTCCAGAAAATGGCACTTTAAAGATTTGCTGGAGACTTCACAGACCATTTATCGAAAGTAATTATTCTGTACAACAGGTTGAACTTTTTTTAATACAGTTAATTACAGGACGGTCCTTAAGAATAAAGAGATTTAAAGATATTAATGTTAAAAATGTTACAAATATAAAAAACAAATACAGATATGGCAAAAGAATGTTTGACAATACATCTCAGTGGAGCCTCTTGTCCCATTTTCTTGCTGCTGAAAGAAGAGTTTCATAATTGCATTCTGATATAGAAGCTGTTCTGCCTTCTGCAGTCAAACATTATGCAATTGTCACATCCAGGTAGATTCTACAAGATGGCAGATTTTGGGAGAGGCAGATGATTCCTCCCTTTGAATTTGTAGAAGTGAGCTGTTTGGAGATGCCTCTTCCCTTCCTCACTCTCTTCCACTGGAAAACGTTTCTTCCCAATGGTTCGAATTAGAATCTGTATGTGCCTTGGCAGCTTGCATTTTACAACCATTACGAGATGGCAAGCTAAGATAGTCGCTGCAAGCTGGTGAAGTAACTAAAAGATAAGTTCTAAACATTCATGTTCTAAACATTCAAGTTTCTGAAACAACTGCTGTCCTTCGTTTGGTTTTTAACTTTTGTTCTGCACAACACCCAACTTACATTCTTGCAATGAATCACCAAAGACTTCTGTAATCTCCTGGAGGAGACTGTTATATATATCGACATTTCACTCTGTCATTTGTTTGAAGCTTGCAGCTGTATAGTCAGGTAGCTTGAGGCAACCACATTTTTTGCCTTTTTTACACTTTCAGACCAATTACCTTTCAATTCCAGACTCATCAATTGAGTTTAAATTTCACCAACTGATTGTAGTAAGATTTGAGTCCACAGTTCCCAGAGCATTAATATAGGCCTCTGAATTACTAGTCTAGTGACATTTCTACTATACCACCATTACCCTGTATTAATCAATTAGGACAAAAATCATAATTTTTTTTATTGATAGTAGGAGCTGCAGATGCTGGAGAATCTGAGATAACAAGGTGTAGAGCTGAATGAACACAGCAGGCCAAGCAGCATCAGAGGAGCACGAAGGCTGACATTTCGGGGTGAAGAAGGGTCTAGGCCTAAAATGTCAGCCTTCCTGCTCCTCTGATGCTGATTGGCCTGTTGTGTTCATCCAGCTCTACACCTTGTTATCTGTGTTATTTATTGGTTTCTTTCTCCTAAAAATTCCTGACCATGATATCACTGTTGTGTCAGTCATCCTTTCTGTCGATGTGTCAAAGCACTAAGATGTAATATTTGGTTTCAAATATAATGTGATGGCTTGAATTCAGAAACGGCTTAATAGAACAGTTGTCAATCTGTTTCTAGTTCTTAGTGCAACTCTGGAACATGGAAGATTCAAAGGCAACTCTTCTGGCATGCCAAGCACTTTCTTTCTTTGTTCAGCTGTAGAATTCAGGCACAAATTGCCAATTTAGTAAAGAATTGGGTAAATATGCACCCAAATGAGTGACAGGAAGGTTGGTGATCAGGATGGAGCATGCTTAGTATGATACATATGTTATATAATTCTTGGAAAATTCAGCCAGCACAAAGCCAGAACTATTCTGTTGAACAATTTGAACGTTTTAGTGATTTTTGCTCGAACATATAATCAGCTCAAATGCTTTAGAAGTTTAAAAGGCCAGTCCAGTCATGCCTCAAAATGCAAGCTGTCAACTGTATCTTTGAAAAGCTGGCACACTCATATGTGCCTGGCAGCAGGGAGAAAGGTTTGAACAGCATTGAGGCACATTCTTGCAAGTAGACAGCAGGTCATAGACTAAAGGGCTTTTTTTATATGGAGCTTATCTTTGCTGGGGAATCTTCACACACTCTAAACAACATGAGCTATGGTGAAAACTTTGGGAGAATCACATGAGAAGTCCAGCTCGGCCTTTCTTGACATTGGGACAATAAGTCACATTTTCCAATACAGCTCCTCCTGAATGTTGAGACTCGAATCTTACTCAGGAGCAGTGAGGGTTAATTGCTGATTGTCACCTTCATTACAAGCTAATCTTTCCTCATTAACATTAAGGCTTCTTTCTGGTGTATACGCCAAGGATTGCTGACACAAATATCAGAGAGGGTACGTCTCCACTCCAGCTCTCTGCTAGCTCCTTTGGATCTCCATCTTGGACACTATGCACCAATGGCTCAGGGCACACTCCATGGGCAGCATTTATACAAAACCACATCTGCAGGGGTACTGGGTCTGATATATATCAGCCTCTCCACAACCCCAGGGCACAGCTCTAAATTACTTTCAGTACATTTCTGCACTGTAATGCTGAACTATATCACACACTGCCATCTTTCATGGCAATGTGGCTGCAAGGATGCTCTCTGTGTATTTGTGTGTGCGTGTTTGTGTGTGTGTGAGAGGGAGAGAGAGATTGTGTGTGTGTGTGTGTGTGTGTGTGTGTGTGTGTGTGTGTGTGTGTGTGTGTGTGTGTGTGTGTGTGTGTGTGTGTTTTGCTGAGGCTTTCAGCTCATAAATAGGACCAGGCTTGCTTGCTATCGTAGTGCTTACTCACTTAACATGATCCAGATGTCACAGCATCATCTTGAATTTTAGCCTTTTTTGCCCCTCAGACCTAATGCTTCTAAAAGACCATAAAACTATAAGATACAGGATTAGAATATTACAATTTGGCCTGTCGAGTCTGCTACATCATTCAATCATGGCTGATATGCTTCTCAGGCCCATTCTCCTGCCTTCTCCTCATTGCATTTGATTCCCTTACTAATCACGGAGCTATCTTCCTCTGTCTTAAAGGCATCCAATGACTTGGCTTCTGCAGTGTTCTGCAGCAATGAGTTGCACAGAAACTGCACATTCCACTTCTGAGTTACCTTGTTTTCTAGCATAGACACAAAGTCAGGCAGCTTGTCATTTTTCCAGCATCATCAGTCAAGGGAGTGGGCGTGTTACTGTATCGTTGTTTGCTGTATCAGTCTTACACATGTATCATGTGTCATCAGTGGACATGGCAAACACAGCGCATGAGTTTCAATGAAATGGTTGTGTATCAAACTCTAAGGGTTACAGTCCTCAGTCAAGCCAAGGGAGACAGGTGAGTCCTGGCTGTTTAAGTCATGGGTGGCCTTCAATATCAGTCCCTGGGCTTAGGCAAGATCAGGATCCACTCCTCATAGGAGGTGAGGGACTGAATATCCAGCACTCATCTTTTCTGTTCTGCCCTCTCCTGGGCTGTTGTTTTCTCCTGGAATGACAGAAAGGGAGGGATTAAATAAGATGAAAGTGGGTGCTGCAGCTGGTGCTTGAGAAAGTGATGGAAAGGTGCGTGCTGTACCCTGAAGGAAGATGTTACAGGTAATAGTGAGAGCGGTAGTGCATGAGCCTCGGTAGGAGGTGGGTGCAGCAGCAGAGATAGAGTGAATGTGAGCTATGAGAGAGAAGACAATGGCCCTTATGCTCATGGAGTGGAGAAGGTCATTGGTCTTCTTCCTACACTGCTGGGTCCCCCTTCAAATGATTGAGACTGTCTTGGCTAGTGTTGCAAACTCAGGCCCAGTTGGTGTTAGGCCCAGTGGGAAGAGGACAAATCCATTCAGCAACATGTGTTTGGAAAGTGGTTCCAAATTGCCATCTCTTGCCTGGGTACACAACTGTCTTTTAAAGATGGCAGCACCTTAAGGGGTTCAAGTATTCCCAGGATATCTCAACAGTGGCAAGCACATATGATCCCGGTGAGCTGAAATAATCGAGGATTGGACTGAGTTGGGAGCACCATAGGGATTATTTATTGAGTTGTGTTTGGGATGATAACATGAGAAAACACATTACATCCTGGGGAGGGAAAGTCTCCATGAAACATAACAAAAATGACACTTTCCCAAAATGTGACAAGACTCAGGCTGATGTGTATAGTTCTTAGAGAGGAGCCTGACGGTGAACTCCAGTGCCCTACATTTGTGTTCAGCATCAGTTAGTAATGACATATATTTTATCAATGCCATCAATTTTATCTCTACAGAGCAGAAACAATTTCAGATATTTTCAATCCGCTGAAAATTCTCAGAATAAAATTAATCCAAGAGAAAAAAGTTTATTGCCCTTTTTTTTACAGGAAATCGACAGCTTTAAACAGTTTTACTCATAAAATGTTACCAGGCCATAACTATATAGTTATGAGAATTTTCCTATCTGTTAGTTTGTGTCTAAAGCATTAAATTGTGACACTTGCTTTTCAAACGTTATGTGATAATTTCAATTCAGAAACAGTTTAATGTAACTATTTACTTCCTATTTAATAATAGTTGATAAAATGTTATTAAAACTGTAATATAATGTAATGCAAATGTTAATAATATGTTGTATATAATGATGCAAATGACATCAACAGTTAGTTACATGGAATCAAGATTTTGAGAAGACAGAATGGAAGAATTGTACCAGAGAACTGTAATAAGCATCCTATGCATGAATATGCAAACAAAATAGCTTGTATGGACTCCAGTGAGCCAAGCAATAGTCTCTCTTAGATATGCTGTGGAGGTGCCAGTGTTGGACTGGGTGGACAAGCTTTATTTGAAAACAAAAGTTTTCAGAGCCTCAGTCCTTATTTAAGTATTAGTGAGAAAAGTAGCATTAGACACAGAATTTATAAGTTAAAGATCAAAAGTTCATTTTCAGGAGGAGAGCGAGAGAGAGACAGAGAGCACTAGGAGGCTGCTGGGAAGGTAAGATTTTTCCCACTTTAAAAAGCTTACCTCGAGTGGGAGCGATCTTTATTTATTTGGGCAGCGGCTGAACCCGAGACACTACACGTGTAGTGTCTCCCACTCGCCCTCCTCCTCTAACAAAAAAAAGACTCGTTGGTGTGTCGATAAGGTAAGGCTTTTTCTATTTCACGTTTCTTTATATATATCGTGTGATTGCCAATAACTTTTTTCATTCCTTTTTCATTTATCTAAGTTAAGTTTAACAATGTCAGGAGATCTCACACCTGTGTTGTGTTCCTTTTGCTTAGTGTGGGAGCTCAGGGACACGGCTGATGTCCCTGACTCCTCCACTTGCAGGAAATGTGTCCAGCTGCAGCTCTTGTTAGACCGCATGATGGCTCTGGAGCTGCGGATGGACTCACTTTGGAGCATACGCGATGCTGAGGGGGTCGTGGATAGCACATTTAGCAAGTTGGTCACACCGCAGATTAGATTTGCTGAGGGAGAAAGGAAATGGGTGACCAAAAGGCAGACGAAGAGCAGGAAGGCAGTGCAGGTGTCCCCTGCGGTCATCTCCCTCCAAAACAGGTATTCCATTTTGGATACTGTTGAGGGACATGGCTCACCAGGGGAAGGCAGCAGTAGCCAGGTTCATGGCACCATGGCTGGCTCTGCTGTACAGAAGGGTGGGAAAAAAGTGGAAGGGCGATAGTCATTGGAGATTCAATTGTAGGGGGAGTAGATAGGCGGTTCTGTGGTCAAAAATGAGACTCCCGAATGGTATGTTGCCTCCCAATGTCTCAGATCGGCTGCAGAACATTCTGAAGGGGGAGGGTGGACAGCCAGTTGTCGTGGTGCATATAGGCACCAATGATATAGGTAGAAAACAGGGTGAGGTCCTACAAGCAGAATTTAGGGAGTTAGGAGCCAAGCTAAAAAGTAGGGCCTCAAAGGTAGTAATCTCAGGATTGCTACCAGTGCCATGTGCTAGTCAGTGCAGAAATGAAAGAATAACTAGGATGAATGCGTGGCTTGAGAGATGGTGCAGGAGGGAGGGGCTCAGATTTTTGGGACATTGGAACCGGTTCTGGGGAAGGTGGGACTATTTTAAATTGGACGGTCTACACCTAGGCCGGACTGGAACCAATGTCCTTGGGGGTGCTTTTGCTAATGCTGTGGGGGAGGGTTTAAACTAATGTGGCAAGGGAATGGGAACCAAATATTGGACAGAAAAGAGTTGGTAACGAAAGCCTGTAGGGAACTAGATAATGGAGTCAGTGTGACTAAAGGGAATAGTAGTCGGGGAGCAGATAATGAACACAAAGGGACAGGTGGTCTGAGGTGCATTTGTTTTAATGCGAGAAGTGTAGTAGACAAGGCAGATGAGCTTAGGGCTTGGATCGGTACCTCGAGGTATGATGTTACTGCTATTACTGAAACTTGGTTGAGGGAAGGGCATGATTGGGCACAAGTTGTCCCAGGATATCAATGCTTCAGGCGGGATAGAGAGGGAGGTAAAAGGGGTGGAGGAGTTGCAATACTGGTCAAAGACGTTATCACAGCTGTACTGAAGGAGGGCCCCATGGAGGACTCAAGCAGTGAGGCAATATTGATAGAACTCAGAAATTGGAAGGATGCAGTAACAATGTTGGGCTGGACTATGGGCCTCCCAACAGCAAGCGTGAGATAAAGGTACAAATATGTAAACAGATAATGGAAAGGTGTAGGAGAAACAGGGTGGTGGTGATGGGAGATTTTAATTTTCCCAACATTGACTGGGATTCACTCAGTGTTAGGGGTCAAGATGGAGCAGAATTTGTAAGGTGTGTCCAGGAGGGTTTTCTAGAGCAGTGTGTATGTAGTAAAACTAAGGAAGGGGCCATACTGGACCTGGTGCTGGGGAATGAACCCGACCAGGTGGTTGAAATTACAGTAGGGGACAACTTTGGAAGTAGCGACCACAATTCCATAAGTTTTACAATACTCATGGACAAGGATGGGTGTGGTCCTAAAGGAAGAGTTCTAAACTGGGGGAAGGCCAACAATACCAAGATTTGGCAGGATCTGGGTAATGCAGATTGGGAGAAACTGTTTGAATGTAAATCCACATTTGATACGTAGGAGGCTTTTAAAGAGAGGTTGATCAGCATGCAGGAGAGACATGTTCCTGTGAAAATGATGAATAGGAAAGGCAAGATTAGGGAATCATGGATGACAGGTGAAATTGTGAGACTAGCCAAGAGGAAAAAGGAAGTAGACATGAGGCCTAGGTGATTGAAGACAGACAAAGCTTTGCAAGAATATCAGGAATGTAGAGCGAATCTGAAACAAGGGATTAAGAGGGCTAAAAGAGGACATGAGATATTGCTGGCAAACGTGGTTAAGGAAAATCCCAAAGCCTTTTATTCACATATAAAGAGCAAGAGGGTAACTTGAGAAAGGATTGGCCCACTTCAGGACAAAGCAGGAAAGTTATGCGCTGAGTCAGAGAAAATGGGTGACATTCTTAATGAGTACTTTGCATCAGTATTCACCAACGAAAGTGACATGACAAATGTTGAGGTTAGGGATAGATGTTTGCTTATTCGAGGTCAATTTGACAGAAGGAAGGAGGAAGTGTTAGGTATCCTAAAAGACATTAAGGTGGACAAGTCTCCTGGTCTGGATGGGATCTATCCCAGGTTTTTGAGGGACGCAAGAGAGTAAATAGCCGGGGCCTTAACAGATATCTTTACAGCATCCTTAAACATGGGTGAGGTCCCGGAGGACAGGAGACTTGCTAATATTGTCCCCTTGTTTAAGAAGGGTAGCAAGGATAATCCAGGTAATTATCGACTGGTGAGTCAGTGGTTGGGAAGCTACTGGAGAAGATACTGAGGGATAGGGTCTATTTCCATTGGAAGAAAATGGGCTTATCAGTGTTAGGCAACATGGTTTTGTGCAGGGAAGGTCATGTCTTACCAACTTCCTAGAATTCTTTGAGGACATGACAAAGTTGATTGATGAGGGAAATGCTGTAGATGTCATATACATGGACTTCAGTAAGGCATTTGTTAAGGTTCCCCATGGCAGGCTGATGGAGAAAGTGAAGTCACATGAGGTCCAGGGTGTGCTAGCTAGCTGGATTTAAAAATGGCTAGGCAACAGGAGACAGAGAGTAGTAGTAGAAGGGAGTTTCTCAAATTGGAGACGTATTACTAGTGGTGTTCCACAGGGATCTGTGCTGGGACCACTGTTGTTTGTGATATACATAAATGATTTGGAGGAAGGTGTAGGTGGTCTGATCAGCAAGTTTGCAGATGACACTAAGATTGGTGGAGTAGTAAACAGTAAAGGGGACTGTCAGACATTACAGCAGAATATAGATAGACTGGAGAGTTGGGCAGATAAATGGCAGATGGAGTTCAATCTGGGCAAATGCAAAGTGATGCATTTTGGAAGATCTAATTCAAGGACGAACTATACAGTAAATGGAAAAGTCCTGGGGAAAATTGATGAACAGAGAGATGTGGGTGTTCAGGTCCATTGTACCCTGAAGGTGGCAACTCAGGGTAATAGGGTGGTCAAGAAGGCATTGAGTACAAGAGTTGACAGGTCATGTTACAGTTGTATAAGACTTTGGTTCGGCCACATTTTGAGTACTACGTGCATTTCTGGTCGCCACATTACCAAAAGGATGTGGATGCTTTGGAGAGGGTACAGAGGAGGTTCACCAGGATGTTGCCTGGTACGGAGGGTGCTAGCTATGAAGAGAAGTTGAGTAGATTAGGATTATTTTCATGAGAAAGATGGAGATTGAGGGGGGACCTGATTGAGGTCTACAAAATCATGAGGGATATAGACAGGGTGGATAGCAAGAAGCTTTTTTCCAGAGTGGGGGACTCAATTACTTGGGGTCATGAGTTCAAAGTGAGAGGATGAAAGTTTTAGGGAGCTATGCATGGAAAGTTCTTTACACAGAGGGTGTGGACGCCTGGAACGCGTTGCCAGCGGAGGTGGTAGACGCAGACACGTTAGTGTCTTTTACGATATATTTGGACAGGCACATGGATGGGCAGGGAGCAAATGGACACAGACCCTAAGAAAATAGATGAAAGGTCAGACAGAGGATTTTGATCAGCGCAGGCTTGGAGGGCCGAAGGGCCTGTTTCTGCACTGTAATTTTCTTTGTTCTTTGTTCACCCCATTGACAAGGATATACTAAACAAATCTAAGATGTTGTTAAATCTTTAATCAATTAGAAGGCTTTAATTGATTAATATGTAGTTGTAAATTGCTGAATTCCTGACAAGCCATGGTTCTGTGTATGTGTGTGTGTGTTTGCGTGTGCGTGTGTGTGCGTGTGTGTGTGTGTGCGTGCGCGCGCGCGCGCGTGCATGCGTGCACGCATATATGAGAGTGTGTAGTGTGGTGGGGTCGCCATCAGGGCAACACAAACTCAAGATCCCAGTTGAGGCCGTCCTCGTGGGCACCAAACTTGGTTATCAGCCTCGGTTCTGCGACTCTGCGTTGTTGTGTATCCCAAAGTCCACATTATAGAACATTTACCAGAATATCCAAGGTAGAATGTGGCGCTTTATAAATTCCTACTTTAGAACTAAAACCAGTCCGAATCCTAACTAAAACACAAGCAGGTTCTAAATAAGGCCTCACACTTAACATGCATTGTCTGACCGAAAAGTTCACCTCTTCTTTACACTGATAAAGCCTTTCGTTCCCTCGGGACCATGACTTGAATGGAATGTGGAGATTTACACATACATATTAATCAATTAAAGGTTCCTAACTGATTGGGTTTTTTTTTAGTACATCCTCATCAATGTGGTGACCCTTTGATCTTTTACTTATAAATTCTATGTTTGATACTACCCCTCTCCCACTAGCACCTGAAGGAGGACTGAGGCTCCGAACTCTTCGATAAGGAAGAATCAGAGATGTGACAAGTGCAGAGTACGGACAACTAGCCTAACACAGCAGCGTCCTCGATCTCATGGCAAGCAGAATCATGAGCACAGAAAACCGTCCACTTGGTTACATGGCATCAGGGAACTATATAAAAGCAACTCAAATCAAAATGTAATTAAATTTAAATTTAAATTAGTTTTCAAAACAAAATAAAGCCAAATGAAAGGCAATGCCAGGGTGGCATGGTGGCTCAATGGTTAACGCTGATGCCTCACGGTGCCAGGGATCAGTTTTTAATCATACCCTTAGCTGCAACAAGAGGAGCTTCTGCATACTGTTCTGGTGTTTGGACAGTTATCTCCCCTCCCCCACCTCTCCATCTCAGCTTCTGAGCATGTGCGAGGAGAAAGGGCTTCTTTTATATATCCCTTGACTGTTTCCCACCAGGTCACTGGTGACTCAAAGAGGAGCTTCATGGTCCTCCAATCTCTGTAATCCTTTTTGAATCTTTCAATGTTTTCCAGGGTCAATAGGAATGTTTGTACTGAACTTCCCTTCGCAAAATAAAACAACTATGTTACTCTGGGTGTGAGTTTGCTCGCTGAGCTGGAAGGTTCATTTTCAGACGTTTCGTCACCATTCTAGGTAACACCATCAGTGAGCCTCTGACGAAGCGCTGGTGTTATGTCCCGCTTTCTATTTATCTGGTTAGGTTTCCTTGGGTTGGTGATGTCATTTCGTGCGTTGGTGATCTTAGCAGAGGCAGTAACGCAGAGACTCGAACAAACAGCTCTGCCAATCATCCAACCCAAACTTTGGGTCCGCTATGTGGATGACACCTTTGTCATCACAAAACAACACAAATTAGAGGAAACCTTCAAGATACATCAATAATACCCTTTACTGGCATAACATTCACAAAAGAGGAGGAAAATAACAACAAACTGCCATTCCTAGATGTCACAGTAGAGCGAACAGCCAATGGGGAACTTCAAACCAGCGTCTACAGGAAAACAACACATACGGACCAAATACTGAACTACAGGAGCAACCATCCCAACACCCACAAACGAAGCTGCATTAGAACATTATTCCAACGAGCCACTACACACTGCAGCACAGAGGAACTACGCAGAGCAGAGGAAAATCACCTAAACAGCGTATTCAAAAAGAATGGGTACCCTATGAACACAGTCCGCCGATTTCTCAGCAATAAACCCAAACAAACAGACAAAACGGGCTCAGAAACCATAACCACTCTCCCCTACATCAAAGACATTTCCGAAATGACTGCCAGACTACTCGGACCTCTTGGCATCAGGGTAGCCCACAAACCCACCAACACACTAAAACAGCAGCTAATGAACTTAAAAGACCTGAAACAGACAACAAATAAAATGAACGTCATCTACAAAATACCTTGCAAGAATTGTGACAAACACTACATTGGACAAACAGGCAGGAAGCTAGCCACCGGGATACATGAACATCAACTAGCCACAAAACGACATGACCCACTATCACTAGTATCCTTACATACAGATGAGGAAGGACACCACTTTGATTGGGACAACACATCCATCCTAGGACAAGCCAAACAGAGACACGCACGAGAATTCCGAGAAGCATGGCATTCCAACTGGAACTCCATCAACAAACACATTGATTTGGAACCAATCTACCCCTGAGAAAAAGAACAGGAAATGACATCACCAATGCAGGAAATGACATCACCAACCCAAGGAAACCGAAACAGAGAAATAGAAAGCGGGACAATACACCAGCGCTCCGTTGGAGGCTCACTGTTGATGTTACCTGGAATGGTGATGAAACATCTGGGAACAAACCTAACAGCTCAGTGAACCAGCTTACATCTGGAACAAAATAAAGACCCACTCTCTTGTGGACCGAGAGGAGGAGAGCGCTGAGTTGGAGGTGGAAGGAAGACGTCGGTTTGGCTGTGCACCCTTGCAACCGGTGGAACTTAATGCTGGCTTCGGCCTAACGCTGGTTCAGGGGAGCAGCCAACCTGCAACGATGGCTGCTGCAAGTGCTCGTGCCCCAGGTCAGGGGGTCCGGAACACCATCCGTGTTTCTGTAAAGAAGGTGGATGAAGGTGCACCTGTGGACTGCACCTTCTTCGTGAAGAGGGTCCTGTTGGACTGTTGTGGGTTCGCTCGCTGCTGCGGACATTTACTGCCTGCAGGATTTCCCCGGAGGAGGTTTTACGATGTAACCTTCAGGAGTGCAAAGCTTTGTGAGCGCTTCCTGGAGGTTTTCAAGGAGAAAGGAGGTGAGGGCCCCCTCTCTGTATTGACCGCTGTCCCGCTGTTTGTGATGCCAGCGCAGAGGAGCCGTATGGTGACTGCACACATGTACAACCCGCATGTGCCAGCAGTTCATGTCCTGACCTTCCTCGGAAGGTACGTGAAGGTGGAAGGGGACCTAACTGACATCATGGACCCCTTTGGCATCTGGACCAGTAAGAGGCAGGTCAAGGTGATGCTGAGGATGGGCGCGGACGGGAATGTCGTACACCCACCGTCCAGCTTCGCGATCGGCGGGAGCAAGGGCTACCTGACCTATGCAGGGCATCCTAAAGTCTGCCATGCCTGTGGTAGGTCAGGTCACATGGCGGCTGACTGCAAAGCCACCATCTGCAGGAACTGCAGGGAGGAGGGACACCTTGCAAAGGATTGCCCACAAGAGAAAAGCTGCAACCTTTGCGGGGAAGCGGACCACCTCTATAGGGCATGCCCGCGGTGGGGGACCACCTACGCCCAGGTCGCCGGCAGGGGCAATGCGGGGCCAGCCCCCCCGGAGTAGAGGAAGGCACCAGGGCCCAGCAAGGACCCCACTAATGTGCAGGAGGGCCAGGTCGTGCAGGAGGGCCCAGCCCCGCAGGATGGGCCTGAGGACAGCAAAGCGCCCCCGCAGGCTCCGCTACCCGCCGACAACCCGGAGTTGATGGAGGCGGCGACAGGCGACCCAGGGGGAGTGGACGACGGTCCAGAAAGCGAGGAGGAAGGTGCGTTGGCGGGCCCAGGAACCGCAACCATCAGGTGGGAAGAGGCAGCTACAGGGGGGCTATAAGAGCTCCTCTGCCAAGGGGGATTCGGAGAGGGCCCGCCCAAAGCAGAAGTTAAAGATCTCAAGGGAGAAGGAAAGCAGCACCCCGCTTCCAGATGACGGGAGGCGTCCTGAGGCTCCCTTTGACACCCAGTAACGTGCCGCTGGGGCACTGGAGCCCCCCCGGAACTTCCAGGCGGGAAGGAGGAAACAGCGCGTCCCCAGCCTGACCCAGAGCCGGACTCTCCTGCTTCCGTACCCCAACGGGGGGATGCCTCCCGGAAGGCAGCATGGACGGTTTCCTGAGCCCGGAGAGCGTCCAGCAGTTAGCCCGAGCAATGAGCATGAAGGGACAGATAGAGGGGCTGGACCTTGGAATTGGGGAGGGTACTGCGGTCACTGCCCACAATGGGGGTACGAGTTGCGAGCATTAATGTGCACAGCGTCAAGTCAACCGCAAGATGTGTGTCCACGTTGGCCTACCTGACCACCGTCAGGGCTGACCTCCTGTTTCTGCAGGAGTGCGGGATACCGCACCTTGGCAGGTACGGGAAATGGTCCGGCGCCTGGACCTGTGGGCCTTCGATCTGGTCGGGGGGTAACGACTGTCGCTCCTTGGGCCTGGCTATTCTGCTGCGGGGGCACAACTTCACCATTTCTCAAGTTCAGGAGGTGGTGGGGGGGGCGCCTCCTAGTGGCTGACGTCACCTACAGGAACGCTCCCCTGAGGCTGATCAATGTGTACGCCCCAGCGGTACGGAGTGAGCGGTTGGCCGTCCTGCAGCGGCTTCCACCCCTGCTGGCTACGCCCAGGCCAGTCATCCTAGGCGGAGACTTCAACTGCATCATTGATGCAGATGGAAGATCCGGCGTGGGGACAGCGGATGGGGGGTGTCAACTGGATGTCACGTCCAGATTCCTGATGGGCACGGTGAAGGACGCCAAGCTGCTCGACGTCTTCAGCGCCCCTGCAGACGGAGCGCAGCGGAGGTACACCTGGTCGCGGCCAGACGGGTCTATTCGCTCAAGGATAGACTTCCTATTTGTGTCAAGGGCGTTCTCGGTCAGGTCTACCGGCGTTGAGCCGGTGTTCTTCTCTGACCACTGCCTCCTGCTGGCCGGCTGTCACGTACAAGACGACCAGCCGGCCGGCAAGGGGACGTGGAAGCTCAAGACGACTCTGTTGACCCCAGAGAATGTCGAGGAGCTTAAGAGGGAGTACGCCGGTTGGAGAACCATGCAACCCCTCTTTGAGTCTCCGGGCGACTGGTGGGAGACGGTG
This sequence comes from Stegostoma tigrinum, assembly GCF_030684315.1. Classification (NCBI taxonomy): domain Eukaryota; kingdom Metazoa; phylum Chordata; class Chondrichthyes; order Orectolobiformes; family Stegostomatidae; genus Stegostoma; species Stegostoma tigrinum. The sequence goes on from NC_081382.1 coordinate 13,455,719, forward strand.
AAGAAGAACATCAAGAGGTTTTTTCTCCTCAAGGGTGTTCGGAAGGCACGAGAGAGGCGGGGAAAGCTGTCGCGACTTCAGAAAAGGGTGCAGAACCTGCTCCTTCTGCAGTTGATGGGGGTCGATGTCACGGAGGAGCTCCATGAGGTGAGGGGCCAGCAAGCCTTACTCTTCGCCGCGGAGTCCTCCAGGATAATCTTCCGGTCCAGGGACTGCTCCGTGGAGCAGGACGAGATGTGCTCGTGTTTCTTCTTTCAGAAGGTGCACAAAGAGAGCTCTGTGCTTAGCCGGCTGAAGGAGGACAACGGCTCGGTGACGTCGTCTCGGCCCGACATTTTGAGGATCAGCAGATCCTTCTATGCCGGACTGTACGACACAAAGCCCACGGACAGCACGGCCTTCGAGTCGTTCCTGTCGTCCATCACGGAGGTCTTAGACGACGGCACGAGGGAGTGGCTGGGCTTGCCGATATCCCTGGACGAGCTGAGCAGAGCCCTCAAGTCCTTGGAGAGGAATAGGACTCCCAGGAGCGATGGCTTACCAGTCGAGCTGTATTCCGCTCTGTGGGGACTGGTCGGCCGGGACCTGCTGGAGGTGTACCATAGTGCGCTTTGGGCAGGGGAAATGTGCAAGTCCATGAGGAAGGGCATCATCACCCTCATTTACAAGAGGAAGGGGGAGAGGGAAGAAATTAAGAATTGGCGTCCCATTTCACTATTGAACGTGGACTACAAAATCCTGGCCAAGGTCATAGCCAACCGGGTCAGGTCTGTCCTGGAGTCGGTGATTCACCCTGACCAAATCTGTGCTGTGCCGGGCAGGAAGATCGCTGAGAGCCTCGTGCTCATCAGGGATACGATCGCCTACGGACAGAACAGGCGGGTGGACACCTGCCTCGTCAGCCTGGACCAGGAGAAGGCATTCGACAGGGTCTCTCATGCATACATGAGGGACGTCCTCTCCAAATTGGGGTTCGGGGAGGGCATCCGCAATTGGATCCGGCTGCTCTACACCAACATCGTTAGTGCAGTCTCGATCAACGGGTGGGAATCGGACAGTTTTCCCGTCAGATCTGGAGTCAGGCAGGGCAGCCCGCTCTCTCCTGCCTTGTTCATGTGCAGTGTGGATCCATTCGCCGCCTCCATCAGGAAGGACGTGAGCCTGAAGGGCGTGACTATCCCAGGCAGCGGAGGCCTTCAGGTCAAGACCTCCCTGTACATGGACGACGTCACCGCCTTCTGCACCGATCGTCGGTCGGTGAGTAGACTGTTGGACATCTGCGGCCAGTTTGAACTGGCCTTGGGTGCCAAAGTCAATAGGGGTAAGAGCGAGGTCATGTTCTTCGGGAACTGGGATGACCGCTCCTTCATCCCCTTCACCGTCAGGACAGACTACCTCAAGGTGCTGGGTGTTTGCTTTGGTGGAGCTGGGGCGAGCACTAAGACTTGGGAGGAGCGTATCGCCAAATTGAAGCAGAAGCTGGGCAGGTGGACGCTCCGGTCCCTCTCCATTGCGGGTAAGAACCTGGTTGTCAGGTGCGAGGGGCTTTCGATACTGTTGTATGTGGTGCAGGCCTGGCCTATTCCCTGGACCTGCGCCGCTGCAGTCACCCGGGCCATCTTCCACTTCATTTGGGGGTCGAGGATGGACCAGATCCGCAGGGACACCACGTACAAAGACCTGGAAAATGGGGGAAAGGGCGTACGGAACGCCACCCTCGCCCTGACAGCTACCTTTGTGTGCGGCTGCATCAAGCTGTGCGTAGATCCTCAGTACGCAAACACCAAGTGTCACTACTTACTGAGGTTCTACCTGTCCCCGGTGTTGCGAAGGATGGGCCTGGCCTCGTTGCCGCGGAACGCTCCGAGTAGTTGGACCGTTCCGTACCACCTGTCCTTCGTGGAGAAATGTTTGAAAGGAAACACCTTTGATCACAAGGCCGTCAGGCAGTGGTCAGCACGTAGTATCCTCAGGACCCTTCGGGAAAAGGAGAGGGTGGATCCCGTCGTGTGGTTCCCCACGCAGACTGCCCAAGTCGTTTGGTAGAATGTCTCTCAGAACTTTCCAACAAGCACAAGGACATTGCTTGGCTGGCGGTGAGAGGGGCTCTGCCAGTGAGATCCTTTATATATACCCGGAATCTCTGCGCCACCGCACGCTGCCCTCGAGGTGGCTGCGGGGGGGACGAGACTGTTGATCACCTCCTTCTGGAGTGTGCCTATGCGCAGGAGGTCTGGAGGGGGATGCAGTGGTATTTGTCGAGGTTCGTCCCGAGCATTTCCATGACGCGGGACTCCGTGCTGTACGGTCTTTTTCCCGGGACGCACACCGAGACCAACATCAACTGCGTCTGGAGGGCCACCAATGCGGTGAAAGACACTCTTTGATCTGCCCGCAACTTGCTGGTCTGCCAGCTGAAAGAACTGACCCCGACCGAGTGTTGCAGACTGGCGCACTCCAAGGTCCAGGTCTACGTGCTGAGGGACGCGCTAAAGCTTGGGGCAGCCGCCGCCAAGGCGCGGTGGGGACAGACCACGGTATGAAACCCCTTGTCCAGAATAGAAAAAAGGGCCCTATGTGGTAACTGGGCCCAGTTGGCGCCTTCCCCAACTGGTCAGGGGGCCAATGGGGACTGTGCGGGGTGACGACTGCCGGGGTATTTTCTTTGCTTTGTTTTTTTTCCTTTAGTTGGTGTACGTACCCCCTGGGTAACCCGGAGTGGCTTGCATGACTGGGTAGGTGTATAAATGTTTTATTTTTGTACATCTTATGAATAAAGTATATTTTTTCAAATAAACAAAAGGTGACAAAATGTCTGAAAATGAACCTTCCAGCTCAGCGAGCAAACTCACATCCAGAACCTCAACCTGAGCTACAAATCTTCTCAAAACTCGCTAACAACTATGTTACTTTCAGTAACTGGGTGTCAGTCAGCTGGATGGCTATTCTCTGATGCAGGGGCACCAACAATATGGGTTTGATTCCTACACCAGCTGAGGTTACTGTGAAAGCCCCTCATCCAAGACGTGGTGTCTGTCAGGTTCAACCCCCACCAAACGTCTCTTTCTAATAGGAGAGTAAACATCGCAACTTTAATTTTAAGTGATTCCCAACAACAAAAAGACATGCAGGTAGAATCAAACTGTTCAAAAAGAATGTTTAGCTCTGTGTAGAGAATGGTTCTGCAAATTCTGGTATTCTCTCTTATCTACAACACACAACAGAAAATAGAAGACAAGTATCGCATGGAGCAGGAATGTCTGCAACAGTTATCACTACTGTTGGCAGAGCGTATTCTCTGAAACTGACAGCTTTAATTCACATGATAAATTCACATTTAACTGATGATTAAACGTTTGGTTATCTTGCATCAATTAATTTTTAAATGCAGTTTATTTTTAACTCAGTAATTTGCATCACGCATATCTACAATGTTTCTTCCAGCTATTAGATTTTTTAAATTGTCGTATTTAATGTAATTACAGTGCAGATTTCAATGCGCTGCGCTTCTCCACAGGGAAATGTTTGATTTCATACACAATTCCTGTTCATGTCAACCTTTGGGGATCTGAGTGTTGCAAAAAGATCATATTCACTTACTCAATTAATTGCATAGTTATCAAATATTCAACAACTGCATAGTTTTTTAAATACCACACACAATTCATTAATCTGAAGGTAGTGTTAGACAAGGCAGAGACAGAAGACAGTTTGGAATACTGTTCTCATTCTCCCCGGTTGATCTGGCCAGCTATAAGAAATGCACAGCAGCCCGATTTTTACTTGCTGCAGGAAAGCAGAATTGGTTGATACCAGGAAGTCGGTGGTTAATTTCTGGTGATAATGAATCTTGGCAGAGAAAACATGTAACTTTAGTGGGAAAGCATATCATTAGTGTTATTGGATAGAGGCTGAAGAATCAAATGCATGCCATTTTGAACGTTATGATTAAATGATTTTAAAACTGGAAATACATAAGATATAAAGATGGCAGCAGAATAACTGCACAACATGTGGGCTCCTCACCAGGAACCCAGAACTGATCTACTTTTTTTTAATCTTTCTACCCTTTTTTAAAATGTTTCCATTTATTATGGTATCTTACCTTCTTTTCACAACTTTGGCGGAAGGCATCTTCTTCTGGCACAGGCCCAGCGAAGAGGTAGCTTCCAATGGCCCGGAATGATAGCACAGGCCTGGAGCCTGGTGAAGCAGTCTCAGCCTGGAGTGGCAGTCTCATCCCAGCACAAATACCTTCCAGGTATTCCAGCAGCCTGGCATGAAGGCCTGGTCCCGGCGTGGAGTTCTCGTCTTGGTGTGGAAGTCTCATCCTGGCTTCAGAGACAGCTTCTAGGTCTTCCAGTGGCCCAGTGTGGAGGCCTAACACTAGCATGGCACTCTCAGTTCAGCCCTGTGTGGTGGTTTTGGCCTGGTTTTCCAGCATAACCTGAAACCAAGAGTCACAAATTGAACTGTGATGAGCTTTTATTTTCTTTTCCTTTTATTTATCACTTCCTTCATTAATTTAGGCAATAAATTTTGGTACAGCAACATACAAAATCTTGCACTTTTTTTGGTAAAAATACATTGGACAATAAATTGCTATTCTTCTTCAAATGTATGGTTCAGTCTAGGGGCAAAGTTCAATTGGCATCATGGCTGAGATATTATCAGTAGCTGACTTAGATGCCACTTATACTCAGAAAACTCGGTGTAATGGTATGTTTTGTGACAACTGTGTATAAGCAAATCATGATGCTGCATGATACCTACACAAAATACTTTGTTCTGGCAAGTAAATTTGCAAACAGCAAAGACGAGAATGGCAGCTCTTCGCTGCATTTCAAAGAAAATGGGAGCTATCCCCAGTTCCCTGATGAATATCTCGCTCTTTCTCAATCACCAACACAAAAACAGATGTTCTGAGTATGATTATTTTTCTGCTCGTGGGAGTTTACTGGTGGATGTTACCAATAATACAACAGCAATAGCACTTTAAAGTAATCTGTTGGTCGTAAGCTGCTTTGATATGTTGAATGGTTACAAAAGAAGTGATTTCAATGCAGAGATAGTAGTAACTGCAGATGCTGGAGAATCTGAGATAACAAGATGTAGAGCTGGATGAACACAGCAGGCCAAGCAGCATCAGAGGAGCAGGAAAGCTGATGTTTTGTGTCTTGACCCTTCTTCAGAAAATGGATTTCAGATTTAAGTACAAGATTTTTCTCTCCTTTCTAAAATACCATAAAGCAAAACTTGAAATGATGCAAAAGGTGATTGTCTTTTTTTACAGCAACTTTACTTGGCAATGAGAAGCAGCTGACCTGCTGAACTCATTCATCGGCCGTATGAAGGTTCTCTTGTGTAACCATTGTCAACTCTTGTAAAAACAATCTTGTTCATTCAGAGATAACACAGTATGGAGCTGGAGAAACACAGCAGGCCAGGCAGCATCAGTGGAGCTGGAAAGCTGACGTTTCAGGTCGGGACCTTTCTTCAGAAATGTCTGATTTCTGAAGAAGAATCCCGACCGAAAACGTCAATTTTTCTGCTCTGATGCTGCATGGCCTGCTGTGTTCCTCTAGTTCCATACTGTGTCATCTTTCACTGCAACATTGGCCGTTCTTACTATCTTCGAATCTGGTTCATTCATGTCCTTTCGGGAAGGAAGTCTCCTGTCTGGTGTACATGTGACTCCAGACCCACAGTAATGTGGTGACTCTTACCTGGCATTAGGGATGGGCATTAAATGCTATCCAGTGACTGTAACATCCTATAAACAAATATAAAAAAGCCTCCAATAACCATGTAACATGTTCCTTTGTTTGCTTAAATGTTTCTTCCATAAAACACAAATTTATAATTCAACAATGATGACTGCCTCAGTGCATTATGAAACTGATTTTCTTTTTAACAAGAAATATTATTAATGACAGAGATAGCTGAATGTGCAAAATGAAGATACAGGGATATTCCTCCATTATACATCAAACATACCTAATTGTTGTATAAAACAGGAAATGATAAAAATACTCAACAGGTCAGGCAGCATCAAGAGAAAGGAAAAGCTCATGGATTCAATTTCCCACTCCAGTGCGGCATGCTCAATGGCAAGTAAATTGGAAAATACTGTGAGAATAAAAACAAATCAGCATCTCAGATTCAAGAAAACCTTCCCTGAATTTCCCCTTAATCTTGAAATGGCAATTTCAGAATCTTGCCATGAATTGGCAACTACTTCACTTCCATGCATGTGCATCTTGTTGAAGTCCCAGTTCCCTTTAGCTATAAGATATTCTGTAATGGGACAGTAGAAGGGATTGAATGTGATGGAAGAGAAATTGGAGGTGATGCACAAGCAGACGAGGCTGTAGCCATTCAAAAGCTAAGTAAGACAAATAAGAGCAAAACAACTGAAGAAAAAAGGACCATTCAAAAAAAAGTGTAAAGCAAAATAAGAAATCAAAACTTTAATGATGAGGTATTGAGTTTGAACACATGCCAATTACTAATTGGTTAATTAAGTTAGTGCAGTTCATAAAAACTTGCTGTCTATAGATTTTACCTGCAATATAATTGTCACTTTTCTTTAAAATACTTTGTAATCTGAGAAGTACTTTGGAACGTCCTGAAATTGTGAAATATATGTTTCTTTTTCCCTCTCTCCACATTGATTTTTAATCCGTCTGTCTCATTCACAGCTTTAACATGCAATCAATTAACTTTCAGTAGCCAGGAGTAAAAGTGCTTTCAAAACAAGGTGTGAATTTATGCGTGACGTGGACGAGACAGGAATTTCAATGCTGTAATTTTAAAGTCATGCCCCGCTGAAGAGAATCCTGTTGAGAGTTGTGTACAGGAACCTTTGGGTTGGAAAAGACATTTGAATGTTTTTAAGTTCTCAACTGAAAAAACATCCGGTTTAATTGGTTTGGAATCTCAAACAGCTTGCCTACTGAATGAAGCCAAAGAAGTTTGATTCTTTTCAGTTAAACTCTGCGCAGAGTGATGCCTTTGCAAATCAAGAAGTGTTACTTACAGTTAGGGCAATCAAGATGCTCAACCAGAGTCCTGTTCTTGCAAATCTCTTCATTGACAGTGCTTGTTACCAAAAATGGAGCTCAAAATAAAGGTCCACCATTCTGCATCACAGCTAACATAAAAAAAACTCACCAAAACTATATGAATTACATACAAAGGAAGTGACTAAATGTGCAAGTGGGTTAGGGAAAGGACAAAGAAAACTAACAAAAGAATGTTTCTAATGGCCGATTAACATGGACATTATACAGTGATATAATTTTATTCATCATTTGGTATTCTGTCCTTTGCAATCGATAAGGCTGAATGAAGTTAGATATAACCAGACATATATCTGTCTGAACAATGGCTTCAGACTCAACTTAAATCAAATTGAACTGTCCCAGAGTTGAATTCAGAATGTTCATCCTTCATCAAAATTGACAGTTATTGAATATGTCAGGAGCAAAATTACATCTTGATAAAAATTTACATTTGAGGATGTTGCTGAGTTTGCCAATCTTGGGTCAACTGTACTTTGACTTATTGTCAATCTGTTTGACTGTATGTACAATGAAAGCCTTGCAAGCTGAACCAATAGAACCCGAAGTAACATTCACACCAAACAATAGAGTACTTTAGTAAATGTGTATATCATATGATAACTTTATACAATGACATAAATATTTTATTTAAATTGACAAGTGATGTTTTAAACTTTCAAAAAACAGTCAGTAGAATTGTTTCAGAGGATCATAGGCTCTAGAGGGTTCAATTTTTAAAAATGCAAAGAATTAATGAACAACTTCAAAAATTTTCATCTGTGACTCCAAGTAATTACAAGAGATGAATATAATAGTGGCTGATTATGGAAAATCAATTTTTCAGCTTATTCTTCTGTATCAATATGTTTCTTTGTGTAGACAATAATTTTAATCTCTGATGGTGCATCACCTTTGTGTATTCAATTGTGGGTAAATAACCTAAAAAAATAGCTTTCAATAATTGTGTGGAGATATTAGATGATTTAAAATGCAAAGTTGGCACCAATAAATGGTCAGATCGATTGCAAACTTGAGTTGAAATTATTTGTAGCGAACGTTGGAAATCTATGAGCTGAATTTTCCCAGGTCCTGTACTATCATAGAGGCACCCAGTATGGTGATGAAACAAGGTGCAGAGAATTCTGTTAAAAAATCACTGGAGCTGGAGGAGACAAACCTTGCACGAATGTCACTGCAACTGACTTTTGGCTTTTTTTTTCGTGCAATTCATCCCTGTGTTACTAAGGAAGCCATGGGTCATTTTAGAGGTATTTGCAAAATGAGCAGCAGTAGTCTTGCAACCATGGCCATGGTAAAGTGGAAAATGTATGATAGAAGATTGAGAATGCTCGACAGGTAAATGAACAAATGGGTGAAGACTTTTCACATTGTGTGCAGTCGGCAAACTGACCACAAGCTGTGTGAAATTGCATTGATTTTCTATGTAGAAGGTATGTCTCCAGTTCCAGACAACATATTTGACTAATTGCAACAAAATTACAAATCTTGTAATTAGTCATTGTGTGAGCCAATATCTTTTTAGTTGCCTTGAAAAATTCTGAATTGTATTTATGAATAGTCACTTGGTGCAGTTTCATTAACTGAAAATAGATACATCATAGCTGAGTATTTTTAACTGCACAAATCAAAAATGTTTGAGTACCTGGGTTTCCAATGATTGAAAATGACTTCAATCACTTATGTTGAACCTTTACTGGTCCTCTTCATGTAGACTTCAGATTCTCAGTAAATTAAACATGTTCAAATGTTTTAAATATGCTCACAATTATCTGTGCACACAAAGGAAGTAAGAACTCGAATAGCATACTGTTAGTGGAGTGCATTTAAAAAGGTGCAATTGGCAGAACTTGTTAATTGCTTCAGTCCATAGCAGGGCCAGGTTTGTGGATGACTAGGCCAACTTTAAGCCATAAGAGTGTCAAAGTTAGCGGAAATTCAACTTGCACTCAGTGTGACTTAAGCTGGGAATGTCACTGAGAGTGTGTTCGAGCGTGATTAAATTTGTGGCTTTCAAAAGGGAATTAGATAATAATAAAATGGTAGGGGACAGGCTCCAGCGGAATTGTTCTCACACGGATAATTTCTTTGTGACAGCAAGCTCACACAAATAATTTCTTTCTATGCGTTTGTGATTGTTGGTCGTGTTTTCTGGCTGCACAGACACTAAACTTCAGAATCCCTCCCCGCACTTTTGTGTTTTTCTCTTTCTTCCCCTAAGATGCTCCTTAAGATCTACTTTGTAGATCAATCTTATGACTATCTGCCCAATGTGCCTTCATTTAGCTTTGCTTTACGCTGTTCTAGTGAAAGCAACGTAGGAGAACTTATGTTACCACTGTTATATCAATCATTCGAGGACATTCTTAAATTTCTTTTAAAGGTATACAGCTGTACACCACGGAAACAAACCCTTCAATCCAACTGTTCGATGCCGATCAGATATCCTAAATTAATCTAGTTCCATTTGCTTGCATTTGGTCCATATCCCTGTCAACCATTCCTATTTCAGTACCCATCCAGATGCCTTTTAAAGTTTGCAATCAGACCCACATTCATCAGTTCCTCTGGCAGCTCATTCCATATCCACACCACCCTCTGTATGAAAAAGCTGCCCCTTAGATTCCTTTTTAATCTTTCCCTCTTACCTCAAACCAATGCCATCTAGTTTTGGACTTCCCTACCCTGGGGAATGGACCTTTTCTATTTACTCTATCCATGCCCCTCATGATTTTATAAACTTCCATAAGTTCACCCCTCAGCCTCTGATACTCCAAGGAAAATAGCCCTAGTCTATTCAGCTTCTCCTTGTAGCTCAATCCCTTCAATGCTGGAAACATCCTTGTAAATCTTTTCCGAACCCGTTCAAGTTTCACAACATCCTCCCAAAATTAAACACATTATTCCAAAAGTAGCCAAACTAATGTCCTGCACAGTGCAACATGACTTCCCAACTCCTGTATTCAATGCAGTGACCAAAAAATGAAAGAGTACCAAGCACCTTATTCATGACCCTGACCTCCTGTGACTCCACCTTCAAGGAACTATGAACTTTCACTCCAAGGTCTCTTTATTCTGCAACACTCCCCACAACCTTATTATTAACTGTGTTAGCCCTGCCCTGACTTGCCTTACCTAAATGTAGCACCTCATATTTATGTAGACTAAATGCCATCTGCCAGTGCCTTGACCCATCAGCCCATTGTACTATATAGAACATAGAACATAGATCAGTACAGGCCCTTTGGCCCATGATGTTATGCCGACCTATTATCCTACTCTAAGATCAAAACTAACCTGCAAACCTTTCATTTCACTATCCTCCATGTGCCTATTCAAGAGTCGTTGTAATGACTTTAATGTATCTGACTCCACTATGACCATTGGCAGTGCATTCCATGCACCAACCACTCTCTGTGCCAAGAACGTATGTCTGATATCTCCTCATGCCTTCCTTCAATCACCTCAAAATTATGCCCCCTTGTGATAGTCATTTCCGCCCTGGAAAAAAGCGTCTGGCTAACCACTCTACCTAGGCATCTCATCACCTTGTACACCTCTATCAAGTCACCTCTCACCTTTCTTTGCCCCAATGAGAAAAGCCCTAGCCTCCTCCAACTTTCCTCATAAGACCTGCCCTCCAGTCCAGGCAACACCCTGGTAAATCTCCTCAGCACCATCTGACACTTCTTTGCCCAGCTCTGCATCCTGTCAATGTCCCGTTGCAACCTACAACAGCCACTATCCACAACTCCACCAACCTCCTGTCATCAGCAAACTTACTAATCCACCCTTCCACTTCCTCTTCCAAGTCATTTATAAAAATCACAAACAGCAGAGGTCCCAGAACAGATCCCTGCGGAACACCACCGGACACCAAGCTCCAGGCTGAATACCTTCCATCTACTACCACCCTCTGTCTTCTATTGGGCAGCCAATTTTATATCCAGACAACCAAATTTCCCCGAATTCCATGCCTCCTAACTTTCTGAATGAGCCTACAGGATTTTCTTCACTATCCACTACATCAGAAATGTTGGTATCCACCAGCAATCCTGTACGATCAAGTGGTATGCACAATGGAGTAAAACTGGAGAGGGACATTGACACTTACATTTCCTGAGGGCAGTGGAAGAAAGGTTCTTATATTGTGAGGTTGTCTGCAACAGAACCTATAGTTTCCAACATCACTGAAAACATCTTGGATGATGGTACTTTCCTGCTTCATGCTATCTCCTAATCCCAGCACAACCTCATTCTGCTATTTGTCATAACAAGTAAGCTTCAGGTGGTGTGATTCTAAACCTTTTTGGATTCTATTCGAATCACCCTCCGTCGTACAAACATTTTTCTTCAGATATCTTCCTTCAGAAACCCAAGAGCTGCCACTTGGCCAATGATGGAACATCCAGTAGGGAGAGAGAGTACAAGACTGTAACACTAAAGATGAGGATGTATCTAGCATTTGCAGCCCCCTGCCCATTTGCTGGTCGTGCATTCATATCAAAGTAAATATATAGTTATGCTGTATACATTGTGAATTGGCTGGTTGTAAATGGAAAGAATGCTTTGTGAGCCAGTCCCCGAGGACAAAGTTGCAGACTAGTTCTGTTGCAAGGTGCTCATATGAGAATGTTGATGAGGCAGCATGTGGGAGCATGCTGATGAAGATGTCTACTGAGCTGCTAGGTGGAAGAGCTGGCCTGCCAGGCAATCTCCTGTCACTAGCAAGGAGCATGAGCCCAAACTAAATGAAGGCAACACGCGGAGCTTCCCTGTTCTGCCATTTTGATCTGCTCCATCTCCCTGTAATGTTCCTGATCCAGAGACAATGTAACTAGAGCCTCCTTCTTGTGGTCTGCTTTTAAGAGAACAGATCCCAAATTATACTTTGCCTGAGCGAGGATAAGATACCATTTCCTGACAAATCCACCACATGTCCTACAAGAAGACTCTGCAGTACTTCCGGAGACTTTGCAAGAGCAAGCATCATTCTCAGTTACTTACCTGTAAGTTAGAGGCATGGTCCTTTAAATTGTGTTACTTCTGCAAGTTTTGTAGAGCAGAAAACTTAATCCTTGGTGAGTGACATGTGAGTTTGTTCAATGAATCTTTATGATCCAAGTTTGGAAATAAGTTTCTGAAACATTTAGTGGCTATTTGACATTTTGATGACACCAGTTGGTAGGCCCACAGTTTTGCTCTTCCCAGCAAGAGATGTGCACTGAAAGCGTCAAAATGCACTGCATATTTTACTGCAGCAACTCTGGCTCCTGAATTGAGACTAGCATTCCAAATTTCATACTCACTGTCTTTACAGTATTTGAAGGAAAAATGAGTTGCATTTACTCACACAAGCTTGTTTTTTGTTTCTTCATTTCCATGTTTAGCTAGGCAATCTATATGTTTCAAAAGTGATAGGTTAGAACTTGAGAACTGTCAAATTAAACATCATGATTTTTATAAAATGAGCTAATAGCTGGCATGACAGCAAATTGGTGCAAACTGTTTTATGCAATATCACTTTGATTTGAAACCGCACATCAATGTGAACATATCAATCTCAAATTTCCAAACTAATTTTGAGCATCATGGGGACAAAACTAAAGCACAACCTTTATTGATGATCTGATTGCATATTGATGAAGTAACCAGAACAAAAATGAAGAGTGCACCTCAATGATATTCATAATGAGATAAAATGAACAGGAATTGTTCTGTTTAACAAATTCATTTAGAAATAAAAAAAGGCCAAAAATTACTTATGGTTAGAAATTCAATTATGTGATGCATGTGGCTTAATTGGAGTAGTTTATTGAAACAAAACAAATGTAAGTGCTATTAGGGTGACATTTCTAAGTGACAGAATGGCTATGACTGTAATGAATAATTGGCATGCTTATGAAATGTATTCACAGAAGCCTTCACATTCCGGAAATTTCTCTTGATGCTATTTTCTTTGTAAATTCTTAATGTAACTGATAAACATTTCATACAAACATAGAATCACTACAGTGCAGAAAGAGTCCATTCGGTTCATCACATCTGCACCAATCCTCCAAAGAGCATCCCACAAACACCCAGTCCCATCCTATCTCTATATTTCTGATAACAAATCCACATAGCCTGCTCATTCTTGGACACTGCAAGGAAATTTAGCACGGCCAATCCACCTAACCTGCACATCTTTGGCCTGTGGGAGGAAACTGGAGCACCTGGAGGAAACACAATCATGGAGGCAATGTGCAATTTTCATACAGACAGTCACACAATGCTGGAATCTGATCACTGTTGCTGTGAGACAACAGTGATAAACACCACTTGTGGAATTTTTCGCATTAGTTATTTGAAGCTGCTCTTATCTGTCTGCCATTTTAATTGCTTACTTCTCCTCTGGATGTTAAATACAACGGTGACTGATCTGTCGCTTGTTACAAGTTTTTAATTTCCATCGACCTTCAAAGATATTTCTCATGATCTTGTGTGAAATGATTATTGTCAATGGACTGGTGCTTTTGATCAAAAGGCAACACATTGTATGTGCAGGTTGTGAATCAACCATCAGCATTCTTTCTATATGCAATGTGTTTTTTGCTGCCATTTGATGGTGGTTGTACAGCTAATTTCATCCCAGCTATGCCACAGTACAAACATCTTTTCTAAATATTAGGATCTATCTCCAGCATTAATTATACAATACTCTTAGTGGTTAAGTAGATACTAACACATCCCTCTTGACTGGCAAAATGAACCTAATATTAAACAATATGTTTTGACTTGTTCCGACACCTTATATCGCTAATAATTCCACAAGTTCTTACGATGGAAATTAGAGTGACAGTGACGTTCAGCCAAACATTCTGAGTTACACATCATTGTAAGACATTACCTTACAATTGTTTAAAGATTATAGGGCATCTTATGACATAATACTTTTGATTCTCTTTTTAGAATCATGGAATGACTGCAGCACAGAAGAAAACCATTGGGACAATGCTGGCTCTCTTCAACAACAATTTAGCTACTTCCATTCCTTTGTGCACTTCCTTAGCCTTGCAAGTTTGTCTCTTCAAGTGTTTAACCAGCTGCACTGTTTGTCGTAAATAATAAATTGTTCCCAAAATAACAACAAAGATATACATTACTGCAGTAAAATACAGCTCAGCATACAGCAAATAGTTGCATCTTCTATAAGGGGGCTTGACAAAGCAGCAGGTTAGCACTGCTGCCTCACAGTGCCAGGGACAGGGGTTCAATTCCAGCCTTGAGTGACTTGTGGTATTTGCACATTCTCTCTGTAACAGCATGGGTTTCCAGCTGGCGCTCCTAGTTCCTCCCACCGTCTGAGGCTGTGCAGCTTAGGTGGATTGGCCATGCTATAATTGTCCATAGTGTTGAGGATGTGTATGCTAGCTGTGAGAAATATGGGGATTCAGTTGTAGCTGGGTATGGATGGAGGGATGCTCTTTGGAGTTCGGTGAGGATTCAAAGGGCTGAATGGCCACCTTCCACACTGTAGGGGTTCTATAATATTGGAGCTGAAGTGAGGTCCTCAACTAAAATTTCACATGAACATTTACAAATCTCCTTAATGAATCCCTAAAAAGCCTGTCCACTTCTCGAATGAGGACTTTATTAATTGACATCTTTTTGACATGTTACTGACAACAAAATAAAATCAATGATCTATCTTTTAGTATGTTTGAGACAAAGGAAAAACTTCAAGCTAACTACCTCCATGGAAATAGCTAAAGAAGCTTTCCAGATTGACCAGTCTCACAGATAATGAGTGTCATTGCAAGTACATCTACTTATCTAAATCATCTAATACCAGGAGGAACTATTTCCATGACATCCTACTTATAATTCTGTGCGTTTTCCACTTACTGGGAGACTGCCCTTTTCTGGTGACTGTTCAGCTGTGATATTACTTGCAGGAAATGTCACAAAAGCAACACAAGTTTTTTTCAACCATTATTTGTGATTGGTGTTCAGACCACAATGTATGAAACAGACCTTTGCAAAAATCCTTTCATTGCTATTCATTTTTCCTGTCGAAGATTAGTTTTTTTGTTGATTCCTTTTTGCTTTATCCGAGTAAATGTCCACTGCAGCTAATGAGATTGCCATGGATACAATATGCTTTTCCCAGTTGGATATCTTCTCAAAAACTTTCTTTGTCTAATCTGTAAAATCGTTAGACCATCAGCAGATTACCTATTCTTTTAAAGAACAGTCTATAATAGAAACGCCATTTTTTGAATGTCTGTATTGTACGAGATTTATTGTCTGAATTACTCCCACCTTTTTAACGAGTTGTTCAAATCTTTCGATAACACTTCAACTCAACTTAGTTGCAGTTGCAGTCGTCACCTTTTACAAGCCCTGTGCTCATAAAAATGTCAGCAAAGAAATACACTGTTCAATATTTCTATGTGAATGTTTAATGCATTCATATAAAACCACATAAAAGTACTGGGCCTGCAATTTAAATAGATGAGTTTAAGTAACATTAAATGGCACAGTTTCCAAGCTTCAGGACATGGAAGTATAAGAACTCCATAAACAACAAATGAAACAGTGATACTTTGTGCCCAGTGCCAGAACAAGACTGGATGAACACAGATTAATATTTGGTGAAATGAGAAATGACCACTTGCTATTGCATTAAGCTGTAAAGACAAGACCCATAAATGTTGCATGTTTTCTGCTGATGTGGTTCATCCCAGTAAGGCGAATGAAGGCTTGAATTGTGGTAAACAGGTCAAAATCCAATTCACCTACATACCTACGAAATATCACACAGGGTTCTTCAGATCATAATCTCTTCTCGAAAGCACACACTCGTGAATCATGGGGAATGGCCAGAATCAACTTTGTTACGATAAATGCTTCATGTGGATTTCCATATCTGTTCCCTCTGTAGTTCTGATCACCCAGTTATATAAAGGATATAATCAAGTGGGAGAGGGTTCAAAAGAAATGTACCAGAATGTCGCCGGAATTGGAAGGTTTGAGTTTTGAAGAAAGGGGGGGCAGGCTGGGTCTGATCTCACTGGAGTGTGGGAGGTCAAGATGTGACTTTATAGATCTTCATAATATCACGAGGGGCATGGATAGAGTTAATTGTAGTTGGCTTTTCCCTACGATTGGGGATTTCAAGGCTAGGGGGCACATTTATACGGTAAGAGGAGACAGATTTTAAAAAGACACAAGAGGTAATTTTTTGTACACAGAGGATGATTGAAGAGTGCAATGAACTTCCTGTGGAAGCGGCAGATGTGGGTATGATTAAAATGTTTCAAAGACATTTGGATAAGTACATGAATAGGGAATGTTTGGAGGGAAGAGGGCCAGGAACAGGTGGAACTAGTTTCGTTTGGGATTAGTTTGGGAACTGAAAGTTCTGTTTCCGCGCTGTATGACTTTAAGAGAAGGATACTTTGGAGAGTGTTGTTGATGCCCATTCAGTTGGAATCAAACTTCTCTTAAAATATCCTTCTCTTAAAGTCATACAGCGCGGAAACAGAACTTTCAGTTCTCAAACTAATCCCAAACGAAACTAGTTCCATCTGTTCCTGACCCTCTTCCCTCCAAACACAACTTCATCAGAAGCAACTTCATCAGAAAAAAGGACTGTGAGAATAGACATGAGTGATTCATTTCTGATGAGTTTTAGCCTCCTATACATAGATGAATCTGAAACATGGACACTGCAGTCTAACAATGATCCAAAGGGCTGGCTAAAATCTTTTTGATTGGATCCTCAAGCTCAGAACCCTGCCAACAGTTGCCAGAAAATCCTGAATTTAGCGGCAGTTGTATTAAATGTTTTGCTTGTATAGACTATACCTGTAAGGGATTTACCAGCAGATTGCCAGAAATGCAGGGTTTGAGTTATGGGGAGAGGCTGGATAGGCTGGGACAGTTTTTCACTGGAGTGTAGAAGATTGAGGTGTGACCCTATAAAGGTTTATAAAATCATAAAGAGAATAGATAAGGTGAATAGCAGGTGTCTTTTCCCTAGGGCGAGGGCTTTCAACACTGGAAGGCATATTTTTAAGGTGAGAGGAAAAAGGTTTGAAAAAGACAATGAGGAGCATTTTTATTTTTGCACAGAGAGTGGTTTGTGTGTGGAGGAAGTACTAGATGTAAGCACAGGCAGAACTTTTAAAAGATATTTAGATAAGTACATGAATAATAAATGTTTGGAGGGGTATGGGCCAAGTGCAGGCGGGTGGGATGAGTTTAGTTTAGGATTATGGTGGGTATTGTCTGGTTGAACCAAAGAGTCTGTTTCTATGCTGTATGATTCTATGACTCTACAAGTTTGTCTTTTACTGCTCACTTAGTAGAGTGAAGGCATCTATTTAAAATACATTTCTTTAAAGTAGCCTCATTTATTTACAGGCTTTGTTTTATTCATTTCCTTTCTCCTCACAGATACAATGTAATTACCTTATTAAGTGACTTTTTAAATACAATTTCTCCCTAGATCTATAAGCATTGAAAAGGTTTGACATGTCATGACACCTGGAACACTTCTCTGAAAGTTATCAAAAAGGATTGATTGCAATGGCCTCTTTGCTGTAATTTTAACGGTCTCTTTTTCTCCTTCAGCTATCTTGTATTTCCATCCTTGTTCCCTGAAATGTGCAAACATGAAATGCAATCAAGGGAGAAAGAGTTCTGGAAGAAATTTTTAAAAATATATAGAACTGGAGAAAGGGAACCAAATCACTGGGACAATGAAAGCATTAAGTTAAAAGTGAAATGTAGTGAGCAGAGAAACATTTTGAATAAGATTTAAAAATTACTTAAGCAATAGGGTCATCCAAAAAAAACAGAGTTGCACTGGAAAATTTCAGAGTAAAGGAATCAGGTTAGGGGTCAAATAAGATGATTTTTACGGCAAGATGGACTGTTCTGACTAAAAATGCTAAGAGGTTGGCATAGAAATTGGAACGAGTTGGACGTCATTAACTATGAGGTTCTTCAATCGGGCTACTAACCTGAGCCAATCAGTAAAACCGTGGCTGACCAATATAACCAGGTCACTGGCGCTGTTGATGCGTTTCGGGAGAGGTGGACACCGCGGGGTGTTGAGTGTTTTTTTTTCCCCAACAAACTCTATGTGAATTGATCCCAACACTCCCCCTTACTTCTTCTTTCACATAGGCGTTGCCCTTACGCAGATTCTGCTTGATATTGATGCTCTGGTCGCACGAGTGATTTTCCTGGTGGTTAATGAAGTTATTTGCACACTTGGTGTTTTCTCAGAAGAAAACACATATAACGAGGAGCTTAAAATTTCTTCAGTTGAGGACTGACTCTGAGCTGGCCGTCCACAGGGAGGATACTGAGTACATGTAAGTAAAGGGTGGCTTGTTGACAGGATCCTGTCCTGCGTGCAGTTATTTCAGTTGAATTTTAAAAATGATAATGTAGGCTCCACCACAAATAAAATTAGAACATTCCAGAGCTGCTTATCAGGTGGAGACAGTAGTGTAGTGTTCATTTCATTGTAATCCAGAACACCAGTTTAATGTTTTGGGGGCATAGGTTTGAATCCTATGTGTGTGTGTGTGAAGATAGTGAAGTTTGAACTCAATGCAAATTAGGAGCTAAAAGCAAGCCTAATTGTGACCTTGTAACCGCTGTCCATTGCCATAAATGCCCACTTTACTCCCTAATTTCTTGAGGGAGAGAAATCTGACATCCCTACCTGGACTGGTCTACACCTGATTCCACACCCATAGCAATGCGATCGACACTTAATTGCCCCTTTGACAATTAGGGATGGGCAATAAATATGATCCGAGCAGTGACACCCACATCTCCTGAACAAAACAGATAGCATAGGTAAAGAGAAAATCAGCTTTTTTTGAAAAAAAATCTTATTCTTTCACAGGACATGAAGTAATGGACAGATCGCCATTTGTTGCCCATCCCTAACTGCCCTGAAAATGGAGACAGTGAGCCAATGCCTTGAGTTGCAGCAGTCCAATGGTAGGTACATCTCAAAGCTGTTAAGAAAGGTTTTTCCAAGATTTTGAACTAGCAACAGTGAAGGAACTGGTGATTGGCTTATGGTGGGGGTGGGTGTAGTGGGAACTTGCATGTGACAGTAATCCCATGCATCTGTTGACTTTGTTCCTCTGTGGGGGAGAGGTTGCAGGTTTGTAAGGCACATTAGCAGAGGCCCTGGTGAGTATATAGTAGATGGTACACATTACTGCCAACCTGTGCTGAAGCCAGTCTTTAAGGTGGTGAATGTTGTGCAGATCAAGCACTCTGCTTTCACCAGGAATGTGCCAAGCTTCTTGAGTGTTGCTGGAGCTGCACATATCCAGGCAAATAGACAGACTTTAAAAAATCAAGATGTGAGTTACTGGCCCCAGAATTCCTAATCTCTGACCTGCCCTTCCATCCCTAGTTTCTGGTCAATAGTTACATCCAGGTTGTCAGTAGTGAGGATTTTAGTGGCAGTGATGCCATTGAATGGCAAGGAAAACTGCTTAGGTTCTCACTTGTTGGAAATGGTCATCAGCTGGAACTTGTGCGGCACAAATGTTGCTTGCCACTTATTAGCACAAATATGAATGTTGTTCAGGTCTGCAAATGGATACTGATTGGTTTAAAAACTGAGGAATTATAAATAGTTATGAACATTGTGCGATCATCAGTGAATCCCAGTTTCTTCCTTAAAGCTTATGTGCTTATTTTTCACTGAATGACCTTTCCTGAAATAGCTCTTGGTGCCATTCTGTTATTTTGGATTGATGAAAGTCATGACATATTGAAATAATAGAAATTTACTCCACAATTTGCAAAGCACATTGCACATTGGAGGCAATAGATTTACCCACACAGTGTAGGTATATTTACCCTTCAATCTTAGTATATGTCCTCATGGCCTAACCAATAAAAAATCAAATATATTGCAATGGAGGAAGGCTGTAAATTCAGTCCTAAATCTGATCTGCATAGATTGGCACCAGCCTGTGGAGTGTTTAGAGAGAAGAAAATGAGAAGTGATTCACATGGGTCTGTGTGTGTAACTGTGAAGATCACTGCCTCAAGTTGTGCTTAAATATTAGGTATTTGGCTGAAGTGATGCAAAGTGCTTTCTCCTTGTGGACCTGGTTGAGAGCTTGAGTCATCTGCTCCTTGAGAGTTAGGTAGACAAATTTCAGTGTTTTTACAGTTTATAATGAAGATTTAATGTGTTCCTCAATTACGTGATAACTAATTGCAAGATTCAAAGTTAATAGACACAAATGAAAAAATGACATAACTTCATAATCATAAGATCGCAGTTAAACAATAATATTGTTTAATAATATTACAGTAATAATATTCGAGCAGGAGGTTAATAACTTAGAATAGTGACTAATGCCATGTCAATACAAAGGGTTATTTTTTCTTCCCCAATTGTCTAATTTCATTGCGAAGGTCAAAGATTAATGGACTAAAATCTGCGCTAGTAGTTGAACTTAATATTGCATTAATAAGAAACCATGAGTCTTTCATTGAAATGTGGTTCAGTGATCAATTTGAATGCACTTGACAGCATTTATTTAGGTGCAATTCAGCATTCTTTTTAAAAATTGATGGAAATGGATGTATCTGAAATACTCTTTGGGGAACAGAGGCAATTTAACCCATTATTAAGTTACGAGGTGGTTATGAAATGGACTCTTAAAGGACACAGGGAGGCTAAACCTTTAATTTTATGGGCCTACTGAGTAATTTAACACAGAACCTTGCACTCTCATATAAAAATAATTACATCACAAAATTCAGGATGGAAAGAATTCTTTTGTCGCACATGACAATTGTGATTGTACAATTTTTGGATTGCTACCATCTGAAGCTGACCGTAGGCAAGTACAAAAGAAGGAAGTATTTTACACTCTTCTCTACTTTGAACTCTGCATGAATCCTAATGAATTAATATCTTTTTCTTCAAGGAAACACATTGAAAATGTTCTAATTTTGCTTAATTGTATTGCTATGGCAAAGTAGAAAAAAACTTTGCAGAAATCCAGTTTGGGAAACTAAATATTAATGCAAACTTTTTCAATTTTTAAAATATTTTCATGTATTTGTATTTGAACCACACCCGGCTTTGAACAGCCATAGTGACAGTAGCCTTTGCTAATCAGGTTCAGGACCAACCAAGGCATTTAGCGCAGCCAATATCTATTAATGAAGTTTCAGCTCAATGCAGATATGTCCTTCTGGAGAGAAAAAGAAACACAGTAATGATTGCCCTTCTTGCAGACCAACAGCCAGACAAATCACCCTAAATTTGGAAAATCTAGAACTTTGTATTCACAATAAATATACCCCACCAGCTTTTACTGTTACCTTTTGAAGGTTGCACAGAATAGTGTGCCAAAATCGAATTAGACAGGAATGGAGGTCTAAATATATTACGAGAATTCACATGATCACTTCAGATGCTGGGTTATGCGCAAGATATGACAAATTTTGATGCTGCTATTGGGGAACAAAAATCACCCCCCCCCACCCTGGCTAATTAACCCCATTTCTTCTTTGAGTCGTCCATTGTGTAGCAGGACTAGAGAAAGCAAAGCAAGTAACTGGGAAGATTAACTTAAGCATATAAATTCAGAAAAGTGAGCCACGAGCAATTCTATGACTTACACTGTATTAAAATTGTACAATCTTCTATCTTTGACTGGAGTAATGCAGTGGACTGTAATAGGAAAGACCTTCCTCAGACTATAAAGTACACATAGAATAGAAATAGTAAAAGCAAATAGCTTGGATGTATTAAAGGGGTAACAAAATAAATGAGGAAAGAATAGAAGGACATTTTGATGGGGTTAATTTAAGATTAGAAGAATATTCAAGCAGAGCATAAACAGGAGCATGGGCCTGTTGGGCTAGATTCCTGTACTGTAAATAGTGTGTAAATCTGGAATTTTACTCGAGCTATTTACCTTCATGAGCTTCCAGATCAACTTTAGTTCAGTATTTTTTTTTACCTAGGTCATTTTAAGGCCCAATCAATTGTACTGAATACAGACTTATAACATTTCGAGGAGGTGACTTCGTTGACAAGGCAATTTAGAGATGGTCAAAAAATGTTGGCTTTTTACCAGTGTGATCACATCCAAATGGGCAGTGGGCAGATGCCAAAACAGAAAAGCTATAGGAATGTTCGAAGTTGTTCAAGAAATACAAATCGAGTCAGTAAAGTATGTACTATAGTAGAATAATCAAATTTAATGCAGATAACTTGAAGTACTGTATATAGAGAGGAAAATAAAAGGGAACCGTGTAAAGCATGCTTTATGTTTGGTTTGCTTAGGATGATGTTGATATATTCAACATGTCCACGCTAAACGTATCCAACCACTGCAGAACAGAAAGCAACAATATACCTCTGGATGAACAGCGAATATGCTGGAGGAAGTTCATTGATAACAACTTAAGAGCTGGGAGCGGGAGGAGGCAATTCAGCTTCTTGGGCCTGCTCCAACATTTAATATGATCATGATTGATTGCATCTTGGCCTCAATTTCACTTTCCTCTCCATTCCTCATAATCCTTTAACTAATTCAAAATCTGTCTATTTCCTGCATCCATAAGACAAACCCCTCATCTCCGGAATCAATCTAGTAAACCTCCCTGAAGAGCTTCCAATACAACTGAATTCCTCTTCAAGGAAGGGCACCATAATTGTAGTCAATACACCGGCTGGTGGAGGTGGGTCTCACTAATGTCTTGTAAACGCTCTATTGCTTTAGCAATAATTGCCAAGCAGGAAAGTCTGATAACACTTGAATGGTTGTTCGTTCGTCTTGTCAAGAAAATTGTGTAAGGCATTGACTCTGTCTATACTTCCGCTACTTTGGGAAAGTAGCCAACATAATCAAAAACCTCTCCTATTCATGTTATACTCCCTTCTACCCTCTTTCATTTGGCAGAAGATAAAAAAAACTTTCAAAACATATACCAACAAATTCAAGAACAGCTTCTTCCCTGCTGGTTTCAGACTCATAAATGGCCCGCTCATACATCAGAGTTGATTTTTCTCTGCACCTTCTGTGTAGCTGTAACACTACATTCTGCATTCTCCTCTCTTACTCTGTTGTACTTATGTAAGGTATGATTAGCCCAGATAGCATACAAAACAATTCTTTCCACTGTACCTTGGTACATGTGACAGTAATATATCAAAACAAAGGAGGAGCTCAGATGCTGAATTCATGTATTAAATAATATAAATCCATGAGATGTCCAATATTGAAATAATGTCAAAGGGATAAATAAGAACTGGAAAAAGCCAATGCAGAATATTACATTGAATTGGAAGCAAAGGACAAAGAGAGGGAAGGGGTCAAATTAACAAATGGTAAAGTCACCCAAGGTGTAGGATATCTTTCAAGCAATCAAGTGTCGACCCATAGAATAGAGTTACAAATTGATGCATGAAAGACACAAACCCAATGTCATTTGGGACAATGAGGGTAGGTGAGAGTTGTTACATGAGCATGATACATGCCGTAGCAGCTTTTGGTAAGAGGTATGTGTGGTGGCAGTTAGAGTGAATTGTAGCCCTTTGGGTGTGACAGAGCAGAGAGAAGATATAGAATGTGAAGATTATTCATGTTTTTCCTTCAATGCTGAGCATTTCACTTCACTTGAGACACTGCACTGAGCCAGGCAGCTATGTGGGTCAAGGCTGGCTGTGTCTGCTTTCTTGACTTCCTACGGCCACTTTACCTCCACCAGCCCATCAACAGATTGTTGTCCATGAAAATTTCCTTTCGCTGGATCATAACAGTAAAGTATCACAGGTGTATATCGTGTCAGAGCATCAAATAGATAGAGTGCCATGCATGAGAGGGGAAGGGTACCCCAGTTAATGATGGAGTCTTTAGGTAGGCCGAGAGGCATGGTGGGTATTGGGTCTGAGGGAGAGGAGGGCAGTGATGTGATGGCAAGGGAGGGAAGTGTTAGGCCCTAAAGCATGAGGATATTTTTGATCCAGCAGTGGTTTGATGTCAGATCAGGTCCATGGGTTGGAATGGTGTAATGTACCCTTTTCCCGAGTAGCAATTAACTCAACAGCAGCAGTACCCTCGGATTAAATGGGTACATTTGGTGTATTCCATCGCAGGGGATTTACCCATCAGAATCTTCAATTTCTCAGGTTTTCTCACAGAGCTTGCCTTGTCGAGAACACTGCAGAGTACTCCCTGCAACTCCCATCTACAAGATACAAACTTATCTGTTCTTTGGAGAAAATGTCCATCATAATTTTAGGCAACATGTGATATTGCAATATTGAAATTACTTACCAGCAGACTCTTGATGATTCTTTACTACTATTAGAGCTATCATAGTTTCCTTCACATAGCTACATATTTAACAAACGTATTCGTCAGAATGAATCACATGAAAATCACCGCAAGTAGAGTTGTACAGTCGTACAGCACAGAAACAGACCTGTTGGTCCAATTTGTTTGTACCAAACAGACATTGCAATCTGACCTAGTCCCATTTGCCAGCATTTGGCCCAAATCCACCTAAACTACTTATTGGTATAACCATCCAGGTGCCTTTTAAATGTTCCAACTGTACCTGGCTCTATTACTTCCTCTGGCAGCTTGTTACATGCATTCACCATCCTCTGAATGAATAAGGTAGCCCTCAGGTACTTCTTAAATCTTTCCCCTCTCACCTTCAAGCTGTGTCCTCCAGTTTTAGACTCTCCCACCCCCGGAAAAAGACCTTGGCTATTCACTCTACCTGAGCCATCATGATCTTATAAAACAGTATAAGGTCACCTGTCAGTCTCTGATGCTCCAGGATTAAAAGCCCCAGCCTATTCAGTCTCTCCCTATTACTCAAACCCTGCGGTCTTGGCAACATCCTTGCAAATCATTCCTGCACGCTCTCAAGTTTAACAACATCCTTCCTGTAGAAGACCAACCAGAATTATATGCAGTACTCTAAAAGTGGCCTTACCAATGTCCTGTGCAGCCGCAAGTGACATCC
Organism: Stegostoma tigrinum; assembly: GCF_030684315.1. NCBI lineage: Eukaryota > Metazoa > Chordata > Chondrichthyes > Orectolobiformes > Stegostomatidae > Stegostoma > Stegostoma tigrinum. The sequence goes on from NC_081382.1 coordinate 13,480,840, forward strand.
CAGCTCTGATACTCAATGTTCTGACCTGACAGGGCAAGTGTGCCAAATGCTTTCGTCACCCCCCACTGTCCACATGCGACTCCACTTTCAAGGAACAATGCACCTGCACTCCAGGGTCCCTTTGTGTTGCAAAACTCCGCAGGGTCCTACCATTCACTGTATAAGCCCTGCTCTGGTTTGCCTTACCAAAATGCAACATCTCACATTATCTAAATTAATCTTCATCTGCCACTTCTCAGCTCAGTGGCCCATCTGATCAAGGTCCTATTGTACTCTGCAATAATCTTATTCACTGTTCACTACACCACCTATTTTGGTGCCATCTGCAAACTTACTAACCATTCCTCCTATATTCACATCCAAACTATTTATATAAATGATGAGAAGCAATGGACTCAGCACCGATCCTTGTGGCACATGGCTGGTCATAGGCCTCCAGTCCAAAAAGCAACTCTCTATCACCACCCTCTGTCCCCTCCCTTCGAATCAATTTTATATACAATTGTCTAGCTGCCTCTAGATCCCGTGCAATCTAATCTTACTAACCAGCATACCATGCAGAACCTTGTCAAATGCCTTGCTGAAGTCCACATTGACAACGTTCACCGTTCTGTCTTCATCAACCTTCATTGACACCTCTTCATTAAACTCAAGTTAACGAGACATGATTTTCCATGCACAAAGCCATTTTGAATCTCTCTAATACCCTTTGCCTTTTCAAAAGTATGTAAATTCCCTCCCTCAGAATCCCTCCCACAACTTACCTACCACTGATGTAGGGTTCACTGGTCTAGTGTTCCCTTTTTTTTCCCTTACAGCCTTTCTTAAACAATAAATTAAAAAGAAGAAATGAATATTAATGGAATTCTCATCTAATCAAGCATGAATTTGTTGCCCAACCATTCTCAAAGTTTTGAAGGAAATAAGTTGTCCTCCAGTTTATATTTCTTCCATACTCTAGTGCTGTATATATCGCTTCAATTGTGGGTCTGCTATCTGCAATTATCCAGTTGAATCCTACTTTACAATACTGCAACAGCTTGTGAGTTTGGTCATCCTCACATCACTGAGGCTGCATCCAAGTAAATGAGGTGAGTTTTGTGTTATTTGCAAACTGACCACTACCCTCCATCCCCTACCTTCAAACCAATTTTGTTCCCAATTGGCTAGCTCCCCCGGATCCCATGTGATCTAATCTTACTAACCAGTGTACAACGTGGAACCTTGTCAAACACTTTGCTGAATTCCAAATAGAAGACTTTCACCGCTCTGCCCTCTTCAATGCTATCTCTTCAAAATCTCAAGTTAGTGAGACACAACTTCCCACGCCCAAAGCCATGTTGAATATCCCTAATAGTTGGTGATTGTCAGACATGGAGCAAGCTGGGTTGATGCAGCTTGCAGTTATAATTAAAGAATTCAAGCAGAAGCATAATTATCCATGAGTAAGAATATCCTCTTGGGGATATGCACAGGTGCCTGTCCAACAGTAACAGCAGAATGTTAACCATGTAGTAAATATTTTAATTTCAACCTTTCATGCAGTTAACATTTTATTACCAGTTAGATTTTTAACTTCTCCTAGTTTTAATGAAAGACTACAGGCATAAAAAATGTTGACTTTGTTTCTTTCTCTCTACTCAGATACTACTTAATCAGCTTCATCTTTTCCAGTACTCTTATTTCTTATTTTAGATTTTCAGCTTCCATAATATTCTGCTTTTCCTTTGACAAGATTTTCTTTATGAAGTGTCTCTTTCCATAATATATTCTCTGGTATTGCATTTTCTGCAAATGTGTTGTCAGACCTGTTTTCCTATAACATCCTGTTGTATACAAATGGAAAATTCATAAAATTTAAATTGCTTCCCAAAGCAAACCATGCTGTCAAATGTCAATTATATTGGTGTCTGCTAGTTGTTTTTCACGTTACAATGGTCTTCACTTGCATATTACATTGCTTGGAAGTGAGTTGTCTTTGTCATGACAAGGCTGAAACATTGATTTTTCTCAGACCTGGGACTGCTTGCTGATCCTTGATGAAGTTAAATTCAAGTCAACTACACACACACACACACACACACACACACACAGTAAATTATACCAGTGATGAAATTAGACTGAAAAAAGCACTGAAATTGTTTTTTTAATCAAATGATGTATGGCTTTGGCAGCAAATTATGCTGTTGTACAAAATCCTGTGGAGGTGAAATGGTAGCATAATTTCTTGGTCTGATGCCATGATAATTAATGGATTTCAGATCCATTTCACGGTCGGACAATTTAAGTTCAGTATTGCAAGAACTTAGTCAATGATTAATCTGCTGAAAGGCCATTTAATGTTGGACACAGTTGTTTGAGGTCAATTATAGTTAAACAATGGAAGTCAAGCTGAAAACTGAGAACGTCGTTATCACACTATTAAGAATTAAGTTGTAGGCACTAGCCCATGAAACGTATCCAGATTATTTTTTCTAAAAGATCAGATGACTTTTTGACACAGGTCGTCATTAATGTGTCCTTTCATACGATCGGTACCAGTGATAAATATCAATTGAATTTGGAGTTGGATTGTGATTAACTCATTGATTCATAAATCCCAGAATTTAATTTAAAAATGTACATATTGACTGTAGCTTTGGACATAAGTCCATCAATCTACTTTCACCTCTACTCTGAGATACCCTGTTCCCCAAATCACCGATCACCTTCTACAATGCTCCATGACCTTTCCACACTAACACGGTCTCTAGTTCCTGTTAAAAAAAAACTCAAAAGTTTCCCACCGTGCTTTTCTATTGGAATCTTCCAAAGGATCACTCAATTACCTAACAGTTCCTTACTATAAGCAGCAATCCTAATTCCTCAACCAGCACACTTGCAACAAGTACACCTGCACCGACCAGTACACCTGCACTAATCAGTACACCTGCACCAATCAGTATACCTGCACTAATCAGTACACCTGCACTAATCAGTATACCTGCACCAATCAGTACACCTGCACTAATCAGTACACCTGCACTAATCAGTATACCAGCACCAATCAGTATACCTGCACTAATCAGTACACCTGCACTAATCAGTATACCTGCACTAATCAGTACACCTGCACTAATCAGTACACCTGCACTAATCAGTATACCGGCACCAATCAGTATACCTGCACTAATCAGTACACCTGCACTAATCAGTACACCTGCACTAATCAGTACACCTGCACCAATCAGTATACCTGCACTAATCAGTACACCTGCACTAATCAGTATACCTGCACCAATCAGTACACCTGCACTAATCAGTACACCTGCACTAATCAGTATACCAGCACCAATCAGTATACCTGCACTAATCAGTACACCTGCACTAATCAGTATACCTGCACTAATCAGTACACCTGCACTAATCAGTACACCTGCACCAATCAGTACACCTGCACTAATCAGTACACCTGCACTAATCAGTATACCTGCACTAATCAGTACACCTGCACTAATCAGTACACCTGCACTAATCAGTATACCGGCACCAATCAGTAAACCTGCACTAATCAGTATACCTGCACTAATCAGTACACCTGCAACAATCAGTACACCTGCACTAATCAGTATACCTGCACTAATCAGTACACCTGCACTAATCAGTACACCTGCACTAATCAGTATACCTGCACCAATCAGTATACCTGCACTAATCAGTACACCTGCACCAATCAGTACACCTGCACTAATCAGTACACCTGCACCAATCAGTACACCTGCACCAATCAGTATACCGGCACCAATCAGTACACCTGCACTAATCAGTACACCTGCACTAATCAGTACACCTGCACTAATCAGTATACCGGCACCAATCAGTAAACCTGCACTAATCAGTATACCTGCACTAATCAGTACACCTGCACCAATCAGTACACCTGCACTAATCAGTATACCTGCACTAATCAGTACACCTGCACTAATCAGTACACCTGCACTAATCAGTATACCTGCACCAATCAGTATACCTGCACTAATCAGTACACCTGCACCAATCAGTACACCTGCACTAATCAGTACACCTGCACCAATCAGTACACCTGCACCAATCAGTATACCGGCACCAATCAGTACACCTGCACTAATCAGTACACATGCACCAATCAGTACACCTGCACTAATCAGTATACCTGCACTAATCAGTACACCTGCACTAATCAGTACACCTGCACCAATCAGTATACCTGCACTAATCAGTACACCTGCACCAATCAGTACACCTGCACTAATCAGTACACCTGCACCAATCAGTACACCTGCACCAATCAGTATACCGGCACCAATCAGTACACCTGCACTCATCAGTATACCTGCACTAATCAGTACACCTGCACCAATCAGTACACCTGCACTAATCAGTATACCTGCACTAATCAGTACACCTGCACTAATCAGTACACCTGCACCAATCAGTACACCTGCACCAATCAGTATACCTGCACTAATCAGTATACCTACACTAATCAGTACACCTGCACCAATCAGTACACCTGCACTAATCAGTGCACCTGCACCAATCAGTACACCTGCACCAATCAGTATACCTGCACTAATCAGTACACCTGCACCAATCAGTACACCTGCACTAATCAGTACACCTGCACCAATCAGTACACCTGCACCAATCAGTATACCGGCACCAATCAGTACACCTGCACTAATCAGTATACCTGCACTAATCAGTACACCTGCACCAATCAGTACACCTGCACTAATCAGTATACCTGCACTAATCAGTACACCTGCACCAATCAGTACACCTGCACTAATCAGTACACCTGCACTAATCAGTACACCTGCACTAATCAGTATACCTGCACTAATCAGTACACCTGCACTAATCAGTATACCTGCAGCAATCAGTACACCTGCACTAATCAGTATACCTGCACCAATCAGTACACCTGCACTAATCAGTACACCTGCACTAATCAGTACACCTGCACCAATCAGTACACCTGCACCAATCAGTATACCTGCACTAATCAGTACACCTGCACCAATCAGTACACCTGCACTAATCAGTACACCTGCACCAATCAGTACACCTGCACTAATCAGTACACCTGCACTAATCAGTACACCTGCACCAATCAGTACACCTGCACCAGTCAGTACACCTGCACTAATCAGTACACCTGCACCAATCAGTACACCTGCACCAATCAGTACACCTGCACCAATCCGTACACCTGCACTAATCAGTACACCTGCACCAATCAGTACACCTGCACTAATCAGTACACCGGCACTAATCAGTACACCTGCACTAATCAGTACACCTGCACCAATCAGTACACCTGCACCAGTCAGTACACCTGCACTAATCAGTACACCTGCACCAATCAGTACACCTGCACCAATCAGTACACCTGCACTAATCAGTACACCTGCACCAATCAGTACACCTGCACCAATCAGTACACCTGCACTAATCAGTACACCTGCACCAATCAGTACACCTGCACTAATCAGTACACCTGCACCAATCAGTACACCTGCACTAATCAGTACACCTGCACCAATCAGTACACCTGCACTAATCAGTACACCTGCACCAGTCAGTACACCTGCACTAATCAGTACACCTGCACTAATCAGTACACCTGCACCAATCAGTACACCTGCACCAATCAGTACACCTGCACTAATCAGTACACCTGCACCAATCAGTACACCTGCACCAATCAGTACACCTGCACCAGTCAGTACACCTGCACTAATCAGTACACCTGCACCAATCAGTACACCTGCACCAGTCAGTACACCGGCACTAATCAGTACACCTGCACCAATCAGTACACCGGCACTAATCAGTACACCTGCACCAATCAGTACACCTGCACTAATCAGTACACCTGCACCAATCAGTATACCGGCACCAATCAGTACACCTGCACTAATCAGTATACCTGCACCAATCAGTACACCTGCACTAATCAGTACACCTGCACCAATCAGTACACCTGCACCAATCAGTACACCTGCACCAATCAGTACACCTGCACCAATCAGTATACCGGCACCAATCAGTACACCTGCACTAATCAGTATACCTGCACTAATCAGTATACCTGCACTAATCAGTACACCTGCACCAATCAGTACACCTGCACTAATCAGTACACCTGCACCAATCAGTACACCTGCACCAGTCAGTACACCGGCACTAATCAGTACACCTGCACCAATCAGTACACCTGCACTAATCAGTACACCTGCACCAATCAGTATACCGGCACCAATCAGTACACCTGCACTAATCAGTACACCTGCACTAATCAGTACACCTGCACCAATCAGTATACCTGCACTAATCAGTACACCTGCACCAATCAGTATACCTGCACTAATCAGTACACCTGCACCAATCAGTACACCTGCACCAATCAGTATACCTGCACTAATCAGTATACCTGCACTAATCAGTACACCTGCACCAATCAGTACACCTGCACTAATCAGTATACCTGCACTAATCAGTACACCTGCACCAATCAGTATACCTGCACTAATCAGTACACCTGCACTAATCAGTATACCTGCACTAATCAGTACACCTGCACTAATCAGTACACCTGCACTAATCAGTACACCTGCACCAATCAGTACACCTGCACTAATCAGTACACCTGCACTAATCAGTACACCTGCACCAATCAGTATACCTGCACTAATCAGTACACCTGCACTAATCAGTATACCTGCACCAATCAGTATACCTGCACTAATCAGTACACCTGCACCAATCAGTACACCTGCACTAATCAGTACACCTGCACTAATCAGTATACCGGCACCAATCAGTATACCTGCACTAATCAGTACACCTGCACTAATCAGTATACCTGCACCAATCAGTACACCTGCACTAATCAGTACACCTGCACTAATCAGTATACCAGCACCAATCAGTATACCTGCACTAATCAGTACACCTGCACTAATCAGTATACCTGCACTAATCAGTACACCTGCACTAATCAGTACACCTGCACTAATCAGTATACCGGCACCAGTCAGTATACCTGCACTAATCAGTATACCTGCACTAATCAGTACACCTGCACTAATCAGTACACCTGCACCAGTCAGTACACCTGCACTAATCAGTACACCTGCACTAATCAGTACACCTGCACCAATCAGTACACCTGCACTAATCAGTACACCTGCACTAATCAGTACACCTGCACCAATCAGTACACCTGCACTAATCAGTACACCTGCACTAATCAGTATACCTGCACCAATCAGTACACCTGCACTAATCAGTATACCTGCACCAGTCAGTACACCTGCACTAATCAGTACACCTGCACCAATCAGTACACCTGCACTAATCAGTATACCTGCACCAGTCAGTACACCTGCACTAATCAGTACACCTGCACTAATCAGTATACCTGCACCAATCAGTACACCTGCACCAGTCAGTACACCTGCACCAATCAGTACACCTGCACTAATCAGTACACCTGCACCAGTCAGTACACCTGCACTAATCAGTACACCTGCACTAATCAGTACACCTGCACTAATCAGTATACCTGCACTAATCAGTACACCTGCACTAATCAGTACACCTGCACCAATCAGTACACCTGCACCAGTCAGTACACCTGCACTAATCAGTACACCTGCACCAATCAGTACACCTGCACTAATCAGTACACCTGCACCAATCAGTACACCTGCACTAATCAGTACACCTGCACCAGTCAGTACACCTGCACTAATCAGTACACCTGCACCAATCAGTATACCTGCACCAATCAGTACACCTGCACCAGTCAGTACACCTGCACTAATCAGTATACCTGCACCAATCAGTACACCTGCACCAGTCAGTACACCTGCACCAATCAGTACACCTGCACTAATCAGTACACCTGCACCAATCAGTACACCTGCACTAATCAGTACACCTGCACCAATCCGTACACCTGCACTAATCAGTACACCTGCACCAATCAGTACACCTGCACTAATCAGTATACCTGCACCAATCAGTACACCTGCACTAATCAGTACACCTGCACCAATCAGTACACCTGCACCAGTCAGTACACCTGCACTAATCAGTACACCTGCACTAATCAGTATACCTGCACCAATCAGTACACCTGCACTAATCAGTACACCTGCACCAATCAGTACACCTGCACCAGTCAGTACACCTGCACTAATCAGTACACCTGCACTAATCAGTACACCTGCACCAATCAGTACACCTGCACCAGTCAGTACACCTGCACTAATCAGTATACCTGCACCAATCAGTACACCTGCACCAGTCAGTACACCTGCACCAATCAGTACACCTGCACTAATCAGTATACCTGCACTAATCAGTACACCTGCACCAATCAGTACACCTGCACTAATCAGTACACCTGCACCAATCAGTACACCGGCACTAATCAGTATACCTGCACTAATCAGTATACCTGCACTAATCAGTACACCTGCACCAATCAGTACACCTGCACTAATCAGTACACCTGCACCAATCAGTACACCTGCACTAATCAGTATACCTGCACCAATCAGTACACCTGCACCAATCAGTACACCTGCACTAATCAGTACACCTGCACCAATCAGTACACCGGCACTAATCAGTACACCTGCACTAATCAGTACACCTGCACCAATCAGTACACCGGCACCAATCAGTACACCTGCACTAATCAGTATACCTGCACCAGTCAGTATACCTGCACTAATCAGTACACCTGCACCAATCAGTACACCTGCACCAATCAGTACACCTGCACTAATCAGTACACCGGCACTAATCAGTACACCTGCACTAATCAGTATACCGGCACTAATCAGTATACCTGCACTAATCAGTACACCTGCACTAATCAGTATACCTGCACTAATCAGTACACCGGCACTAATCAGTATACTGGCACCAATCAGTACACCTGCACTAATCAGTACACCTGCACCAATCAGCACACCTGCACCAATCAGTACACCTGCACCAATCAGTACACCTGCACCAATCAGTACACCTGCACTAATCAGTACACCGGCACTAATCAGTATACCAGCACCAATCAGTATACCTGCACTAATCAGTATACCTACACTAATCAGTACACCTGCACCAATCAGTACACCTGCACTAATCAGTACACCTGCACTAATCAGCACACCTGCACCAATCAGTATACCGGCACCAATCAGTATACCTGCACTAATCAGTACACCTGCACTAATCAGTACACCGGCACTAATCAGTATACCAGCACCAATCAGTATACCTGCACTAATCAGTATACCTACACTAATCAGTACACCTGCACCAATCAGTACACCTGCACTAATCAGTACACCTGCACTAATCAGTACACCTGCACCAATCAGTACACCTGCACCAGTCAGTACACCTGCACTAATCAGTATACCTGCACCAATCAGTATACCTGCACCAATCAGTACACCTGCACCAGTCAGTACACCTGCACCAGTCAGTACACCTGCACTAATCAGCACACCTGCACCAATCAGTACACCTGCACTAATCAGTATACCTGCACTAATCAGTACACCTGCACCAATCAGTACACCTGCACTAATCAGTACACCTGCACCAATCAGTACACCGGCACTAATCAGTATACCTGCACTAATCAGTATACCTGCACTAATCAGTACACCTGCACCAATCAGTACACCTGCACTAATCAGTACACCTGCACCAATCAGTACACCTGCACTAATCAGTATACCTGCACTAATCAGAACACCTGCACCAATCAGTACACCTGCACTAATCAGTACACCTGCACCAATCAGTACACCGGCACTAATCAGTACACCTGCACTAATCAGTACACCTGCACCAATCAGTACACCGGCACCAATCAGTACACCTGCACTAATCAGTATACCGGCACCAATCAGTACACCTGCACTAATCAGTACACCTGCACCAATCAGTACACCTGCACTAATCAGTACACCTGCACTAATCAGTACACCTGCACCAATCAGTACACCTGCACTAATCAGTATACCTGCACTAATCAGTACACCTGCACTAATCAGTATACCGGCACCAATCAGTACACCTGCACTAATCAGTACACCTGCACCAATCAGTACACCTGCACTAATCAGTATACCGGCACCAATCAGTACACCTGCACTAATCAGTATACCTGCACTAATCAGTACACCTGCACCAATCAGTACACCGGCACTAATCAGTATACCTGCACTAATCAGTATACCTGCACTAATCAGTACACCTGCACCAATCAGTACACCGGCACTAATCAGTACACCTGCACCAATCAGTACACCTGCACTAATCAGTACACCTGCACTAATCAGTACACCTGCACCAATCAGTACACCTGCACCAATCAGTACACCTGCACCAATCAGTACACCTGCACTAATCAGTACACCTGCACTAATCAGTACACCTGCACCAATCAGTATACCTGCACTAATCAGTACACCTGCACCAATCAGTATACCTGCACTAATCAGTACACCTGCACCAATCAGTACACCTGCACTAATCAGTATACCTGCACTAATCAGTACACCTGCACCAATCAGTACACCGGCACTAATCAGTACACCGGCACCAATCAGTACACCTGCACCAATCAGTATACCTGCACTAATCAGTACACCTGCACCAATCAGTACACCGGCACTAATCAGTATACCGGCACCAATCAGTACACCTGCACTAATCAGTACACCTGCACTAATCAGTACACCTGCACCAATCAGTACACCTGCACTAATCAGTATACCGGCACCAATCAGTACACCTGCACTAATCAGTATACCTGCACTAATCAGTACACCTGCACCAATCAGTACACCTGCACTAATCAGTACACCTGCACCAATCAGTACACCTGCACTAATCAGTATACCTGCACTAATCAGTACACCTGCACCAATCAGTATACCGGCACTAATCAGTATACCTGCACTAATCAGTACACCTGCACCAATCAGTACACCGGCACTAATCAGTACACCTGCACCAATCAGTACACCTGCACTAATCAGTACACCTGCACGAATCAGTATACCTGCACTAATCAGTACACCTGCACTAATCAGTACACCTGCACCAATCAGTACACCTGCACTAATCAGTACACCTGCACCAATCAGTACACCTGCACTAATCAGTACACCTGCACCAATCAGTACACCGGCACTAATCAGTACACCGGCACCAATCAGTACACCTGCACCAATCAGTATACCTGCACTAATCAGTACACCTGCACCAATCAGTACACCGGCACTAATCAGTACACCTGCACCAATCAGTACACCTGCACTAATCAGTATACCTGCACTAATCAGTACACCTGCACCAATCAGTATACCTGCACTAATCAGTACACCTGCACCAATCAGTATACCTGCACTAATCAGTACACCTGCACTAATCAGTATACCGGCACTAATCAGTATACCTGCACTAATCAGTACACCTGCACTAATCAGTATACCTGCACTAATCAGTACACCTGCACTAATCAGTATACTGGCACCAATCAGTACACCTGCACTAATCAGTACACCTGCACCAATCAGTATACCGGCACCAATCAGTATACCTGCACCAATCAGTACACCTGCACTAATCAGTACACCTGCACTAATCAGCACACCTGCACCAATCAGTATACCGGCACCAATCAGTATACCTGCACCAATCAGTACACCTGCACTAATCAGTACACCGGCACTAATCAGTACACCTGCACCGAGCAAATTCTGCCACTCTCCTTCTGCTCTGTCTGACACATCCTACTTTTGTCCTTGTGGAACTTGGCATCGAATCAACTTTCACTATCCATATATGTATCTTTTTTCCCTAAAATATTCCTTCGTTCGTCAACAAGAATTTTGATTTCCATAAACTAATTGTGGATGCTTGTATGGACGCCATGGACTTTTCAGAAACATGTCTGAGGGGTGGTGATAGTTTTCCTGTAATGAACCCCTTCCTTTTCGCTACATTTTCTAACATCTGCCTTTATCATGGCTATTGTGGTGGCAATACAGCATTTATCTCAAGTCCTGTACTTCTGTCATATTCTCATCCTTTATGCATTTCACTTTGCAACTAAAATTCCATCCTTCTTGATCCAACCAGGGTCACATGTAACTGTGAGATATACAATGTTCCTCAGACAGCATTTTTGAGCAATATGTGCTCCAAGTGGCAGAATTTATCAGATGGTGTGCTGTGGCTTTCATGATTTGTTTATGCATATGATTGGAGAAGCGGTTATGGAGCAATACCTAGGCTCTAAATTGCTTCAGCAGTTTCAGTTGATGCAGGAATGGAGTGCTCAGGACAGCAATTTACCATAAGGCCAATGGTCTGGTTTACGTAGTCACTGTCACAACTTGAGATACTCCTCATGTTATATTTTTGAACCAAGTAGTTATATCTTCCCTGGTTCTTCCTCAAGCAGATGAGTGTTGTACAGGTTTTCCATGAAAGTGTTCTGGGCCGGACCAAACTCCCTCAAAACATTCATAAGATAGTCTAGACACTAACTTTGTCGAATTTAAAAGGCAAACGTAAGGTGTTGCACTCCAGATGCAATTTGATTGGTCAAACTACCAGATTTAAAGTAAAATTGCACTTTATTTGTTCACTATAGTTAAAATACAACTAAAGAAAGAACTATATTGGAAAATGTAATAGAATAATAGATAACACTTACTAATTAACTGTTCCAATACAGTACTGCCCCATAAACATACTCATGGCAAAGGCAAATTCAGAAAACAGATTTTCTCATATGCAATTCCAGTAGCAAGAAGAGAACCCTTAGCTTTTGGCTGTTACTGCCAGAGGGAGGAAAAAAAAAGCTCCCACTTCTTTAAGACCACCACAACAAGTGCTAAGATCTAAAACTAAAAATCCTAGTTCTTTGGGAGCTTGATGCCACCCATTCAGGCTGCTTCTAATGTTCCAAACGTTAAAATAAAACCAATGCCTTACAAGACGTTTACTCCAGTGATACTGGTGGATTGCTTTTTAGCTCAGCCTTAAAACTTCTCTTCAAAAAGCCTTCGGTCAAAATACACCTCCAGAAGTCGGCGTATTGTACAGAAGGTTGAACCCTGGGATTTCATGGTTCAGGATAGTTATGAGGTGCATATTTCAGTTAGACAGGAGGCTTGGATCTGTAGGTGGTGTTGCCATCAATTATCAAAGTGAGTAATGTTTTGCAGTAGAATCTAAGAGATTTCGCATGAGTTTATGGTGTTCCTTTTCAAACGCTGTGTCAGTAGGAGCATTGGTTAGCTGGCAGTCAGTGGTGATCTTTGTTGCAGATGCTTTCCCTGAGTGGATACCAGGATGTTCAAAATGTGCTCGTCCTTAAGCTGTGCTGGTTTCAATATCCCCAAAGTTATTCCATGGCATCTTAGAGGTCAATATCCACTGGGCTTTTGTGGCTACTTCTAAGCAAAGTTTAGCAGCAGTGCTCTGCAGTTAGGTGGACCAAGTAGAATGAAGATCTATATTTACTTTACAGTCCTATCCTAAGTGATATTCTCCAGTTTCTGTGTGAGACTCGCTCTGACTTGACCTTGGTTCCAGTGTTCTAGTAGCATTGCCTCCATGTCAACAGCAGCCAATCCCATGTTTAATGTTGGATCACTCAGAAGCAGTTTCTGGATCAAGAAGCGGAGAAAACTTAGGACACATTCTCGAAAGATTCAGCATTTTTATTTCCATCTGCTTTACTGTAAACTGATTATGGTTACACCAAGATAACAAAGTGTAGAGCTAGATGAACACAGCAGGCCAAGCAGCATCTTTGGAGCACAAAAGCTGATGTTTATGTCCTGGACCCTTCATCAGCTTTCGAGAAGATTTGAGGAAAACCAGTTTCACCCACAGGATGGCAGGGATGTGACATGCATTGTCTGGGAGGTTGGTTGATGTCACAACCTTTAGAAAGTGCTTGAAGTGGCATAATATTCAAGGTTATGGGCCATGTGTGAAAAACTAGAAGTAGTGCAAGTAGTACCATATTTTTGGCATTGCAGACTGGATGGACTGAAGAGCCTCATCTGTACTGTATGGCTCTATGATTCTGAACTAAGTTTATTGACTCAGTCATATTAAATTGACATATTCCTGCTTTTAACTTTGCAATAAGGGTAAGGAGATTTTCAATCAATATTCAGGGTATATAGATGAAAGAAAATTGATGAAGACTAGCACTGAAACAAAGGGCTAGATCTTATAGCTTCAAATCAGGTTAGTGAACATCTTCACTCTGCACTTGCATTCAACATGGCATCCAAAATCACCCTTGTATTTCTGATAATAGGGAAGGCGAGCAACTGCCTGGCAATCATTTTGTAAATAAAACAGTGAACAGCTTGCTAATGAGGCTAATTACAGCCAATTTAATTTGTCCACTTCATTCTGTGGTTGTTGCATGGGAAAAGAACATTGGGAGTAATTTACACCACATTAGGGTGGTTTGCTGGTGACAGTGACAATGTTTGTTAATCAACTTTATCTGTTTGACTTTTTCTATATTGATATTACAAGTAAGGAGAGTGTAACCTAGTAACCTAACCCAATGCTAAATTCGTGAATTTCTTGCAACAGGAGGAGATTCCTCTGGATGGGTTTTCTTCAGGTGGTCTGGTTTCCTCCCACAGTCCAATGATGCGCAGGTTAGATGGATTGGGTATGCTAAATTCCCCACAGTGCCTAGAGCAGAGGGTGGGTCAGGGTGATATGCTCTTCAGAGGTTCAGTGTGGACTTGATGGGCCAAGTGTCCTGCTTCCACACTGTAGGGATTCTATGATCTTTGATCTATTCTATGAGATCTGTTCAATTTTCCCTAAGAGCCATTCTACGCCAGTTTCTCTCAAGGTGTGAGAAATTTTGTGCTTCTGTGCATAGGGTTCATTGTGTTTATGAATCAGAAACCTTGTCAGAATATCTCATGCTTCGGCTCAATTCACCATCATATAATTGAAGTTAAGTATTGTTTAAGTTAACAAATGACTAAACCTGCTGAACCACATTAGTCCAATTAAGATAAACAGATTTCATGTATTTTATTGGATTCCCCAAAGTTTAATGTATAATAAACTACACACATATGGCCATAAAAAACATTATCGGTCGATAAGACCATGTGTCAAACATGTAGGTTTTTATTCTACCAATCTCCAACTTGCATGTGATCTTCGTCAAAGGTTCATTCCTCAATAGGTCAAGACTCTTACATCCTCAAGCATTCCCAAATGGCACAGAAGTTCGTTCTGCCAACATGTTAAAGGATTGGTTTCTTGGAGATGAGGAATACCTGCTGAAGAGATGGTTCATGCTCTGGTGAGAAATCTGCAGAGAGAGACAGTCCTGTGTCAAAACTGGAGTCACTCATCTACTAATTCGCTCATCCAAACATATTATTTTTGTGAATAGACCACAAAGGTGTCTCTCTGAAATATTCTCTGGCTCTTGTTTAACCATACATCACAGTCTGTTGCATTTTACACAACCTGGTCACTCCAGAGAGGGGAGACATTTGAATGGGATGATGTGCTGGCAGGAACCACATCCCTTGATTGCAAGTGTCAGCATAAATCTGAAGGTAAGGTGAAGATTATCATCAAGCTACAGGGCTGTCTGTGGTCTGAGGCACACTATTTGGCCTGGCAGCTGCAAGAAGTGGTATGGATTTAAAGCCA
Organism: Stegostoma tigrinum; assembly: GCF_030684315.1. Lineage (NCBI taxonomy): Eukaryota > Metazoa > Chordata > Chondrichthyes > Orectolobiformes > Stegostomatidae > Stegostoma > Stegostoma tigrinum. Next base: position 13,496,626 of record NC_081382.1, read on the forward strand.
AAAGTACTTTGAAAAAATCAGGCTGTCTTTATAGTCACAGTGGTGCAATAAACAGTCAAGAATATGATTCTTCCCCTGAAAACTTATTATCCAAATATAGTCTGAGACAGCAGCGCTGAGATATTATTTCCTCCTTGTCAAGGGTCCTGACTGAAATGCTAGCACAATAATCCACAAAATTCGAAACAATGGTGTTATCTGCTGCAGCTCTGATGTTTCAGTTCCTGTTAAAGATACTGTCTTCTTCTTCTTCAAGGCTCATCGTTACCAAGGATGGATCCCCAATGAATTTGCCCCATATTCTAACACCAATGTGTATTTTAATGAATGGCTGTGACTGAATTTTAATTTATTCCCTGGTGAGAAATTTGCAGAGATTCTCATCATAGAAGCATAGAATAGATCAGAGACTCCTACTGGACAGCCTGCCATACATGCCACCCTTTGCCAGCACTAATTGGCTCACCTACCTACCGGTCCCAGGTGATTGATCAACAGATATGAGATTTGCCACCCTGAAATTGTGGAGTTGGGAGCTAGTGGACCATGCACTAGCCATTCTATTCTCACCCTTCCTGGCAATGTCTAGAAATATCAGTCTCTGGTCTTCTGAGAAAGGACGAGAGATGGTGAACTTCGACAAAAATAAATAGTTTTGATTTCCAGAAGTATTGTGAAGCTACAAGACAAAGCTCCTAATAACTTGCGATAACACAGTGTGGAGCTGGAGGAACACAGCAGGCCAGGCAGCATCAGAGAGAGAGGAGGTGCGGGGCCGGGAAAGGCAGGTGGTGATAGGTGAGTGCAGGTAGGCAGTGATGCGGATTGGTCAGTGAGGTGGGAGGACCCCACAACCAATTATATCTTTCCCTCCCCACCCCTATCTGCCTTCCGTAGGGACTACTCTCTCCATGACTCCTTCATCCATTGTACACTCCCTACTCGCCCCACCACCCCTGACACCTTTCTCTGCAACCTCAGGAGTTGCTACACCTGTCCCTACACCTCCCCCCTCACCTCCATCCAAGGCCCGAAGCAAACCTTCCACATTTGACAAGAGTTCACCTGCACATCCATCAATGAAGTCTATTGTAACTGTCGCTCCCGATGTGACCCCCGCTACATCGGAGAGACCAAGCAGAGGCTACGAGACAACTTTGTAGGGCACGTTTGCTCTGTTCGCAACAAACGACAACACCTTCCAATCAAGAACCATTTCAACTCCATCTCCCACTCCCTGGACAATATGTCCATCCTGGGCCTCCTCTAGTGCCACAATGATGCCACCCAGAAACTGGAGGAACACCATCTCATATTCCACTTTGGGAGCCTACAGCCCAATGATCTCAATGCTGACTTTACCAGTTTCAAAATATCCCCAACCCCGGCCTCATCCAGTGACCGACCCTTCCTCTCATCCCTGCCTCCTTGGCCTGTCCATCTTCTCTCCCACCTATCAGCTCCTCCCACCTCATTGCCAAATCGCCACCACTACCTACCTGTACTCACTTATCACCATCCCATCTACCTACCCAAGCTCCATACCTCTCTCTCAATTTATTTCAGAGCTCCTTTCCCCCCCTCTCCCATTTCTGAAGAAGGGTCTCCACCTGAAATGTCAACATTCCTCTGATGCTGCTTGGCCTGCTGAGTTACTTCAGCTCCACACTGTGTTATCTCTGACTCCAGCATCGGCAGCTCTTACTATCACCGAATAATTCAGCTTGCTGAATGAGGCAGATACTTTGGTTATTCATGCTGTTTAAATAAAACAATTAAGGAAAGCAACGGAAAATCACGAGAGCTGACAGGAGTTGCAGAACCTTTTCAATAGAGCATTAAAATTGTTTGTGACTACATTTGTGCTATTAATGGCAACTCAGAGAATCCTATTTGTTTTTCAATAAAGTGAATCGAGGAGTTTACAAAAGAGAAACACCGATCTGTAACATTTCTGTCTGAGTTTTCACAACAATGTGTAACCAAGCAAGTTATTTTTTATTTCTTTATTTTTCCACTTTATACTAAGAAATGTTGCAGTGTTGGAGTTTTTTCACGTGTTTATTTATTTTTCTATTTTTGTACCTAGATTCCTTTGTACCGAAGATGGTGCGGGGAATGGAGAATCTGTATACATTCTACTGTACTCCTGTAACCCTGGACCTGAGCACACTTGACAATAAATTATAATTCTATGTCTATTTACATGAAGCAGAAACTCAATATTGAGCATTGAGCCATCACCAACATTGCCTGAGCAGTATGGTCATAATCACTGTTCAGAGTTGGGGAGCGCTTAAGCAAGTCTACATTTTTGCAATTATGCATTTGCTTCATTGTCAATCTGTTCAAGACAACAAACAATATGTTGAAAGGTCTAATTTCACTGGAGAGAGTGGAATGCCTCCAATATTGACCAAGTCATAGGTCTTCATCTGATGTCTGAGTATGTTTTTTACATTGAGTTATATCAACTATATCACTGCGTTGTCAGCTATGTGATTGCAAGGTGTCTTGACACTATTAGGAACGTTTTAACTTTTTTTTGCATTATGCTACAATTTCAGTGGAATTAACTGCTTAGCAACATCAAAAGATATGTTTCACAGAGACACATTCACTGCTCATCAGTTCTCTTTACCCAGTTTAGAATTATTTTGCAATCATTCAGTTGGTGTGTTGCAGAAGATACAGTGACAGCACAAAGCTTCTGACAACTGGTTTCCGTAGCACCCTTTTTAAGACTTGACAAAGTCACAAGTCAACTTTACAATGAAAATTGCCCTTTAGTTGTAACAGTCTGTACCCTATAAAGACCATTTGAGCAGGAGTGAGCTGGTTCCCCATGATTTAACCCTCTCAGTCAGTCTGCATTATAAAGACCCTCTCTTTTTGCACCTCCTTGCTCATCAAGGATGATTTGCCCGCTCTCTCACCACAACCTTGAGGTGGATTAGCATTCTTCAGCAGTTTGCCTTTTCTCAGTTCAGTTCGCAGCAGCTCCAATCAGTTGGAAACTACTGAAGATAAAATCTCGAGAAAACTTCTGACAACTTCATCTGTCAGCCCCAGATGTGCAGCTCTAAGATGTAGCTATCTGATACTTTAATAAAGGGCAGGGGAGAAATTGGACAGTGCCGTGGGCATTTACAATTGCTATGCAGCCTCCTAACTGTGAAAAGTGGAATCTAAAGTGCACGTACCCACTTCCAAAGGAAAGTACACCAATGCAAGGTGAGTCCTTTTGTTAAGAAAATGGAGAGACAATATTGTTGCAAAGTTGTGAAAAGTACTTGTGAATTGGAAGGCAGGAAGTTAAAATTTGTTTGTAAAAATGATAAGGGAGAAGAGCGTGCAGTCCCTTTAAAAGGTTATGTGCTTTTCTAAGCTTGGAGATTGAAATGAAAATGTGCCTGTGGCAGCTAAAAAGATACAGCAAGTTCTGAAATTGAAATATGAATCAATTGGTTTTGTGTTTGGAAACCTTAGGCTTATTGTGATGTTTTGGCAATTAGCTTGAAGATCAGCTAAATAATTTAAAACAAGCACTTAGAGATTGAAATCCAATTGAACTTAAATCTGATGGTTTTGACAACCCTTGGAACAATCCTAGTAGAAGAAAATTGGCAAGTGTCATGGGTATATAAGAAGAGGATTTTTGAAAATTGGTGTGAGAGCCAGCTGCCGTCTGAACAGTTAAAACCTGGCTCTCACAGAAATCTCTAAATTCTTTGATAAAGCACCATTTATTCATAAAGGTATCATGGCACTCCTGGCCATTATTCCTGACAGGAGAATTCACACAGAAGGCATTCCTGACGGAAGCATCAGCAGAGAAGGCAAAGAGCAGTCTGGAAGACTTAACCTGGCCTTACTTTTAACATGCAAAGTTTTATTTTATTATTATTATTATTATTACTTGGGCATATATACGTGGGACTTGTGTTTATTGGGACAGCATACTGGTAGAATTTTGTTCAGTTAGGGAATAGTTAGTAGTTAAGGAGGAATTGTGTGATTTGTTAGTAGTTCTGTTAATTTGTTCACCGTTCTGGTTAAATAGATATATTGTTAGTTGTTGCTTATAAGGTGAATATCAGGGATTTTCTTTCACTTAGCTACATCTTTTTAACCGATTAGGCAAGGTCATGTGAGCATTTCCAGAATTTTTGGGTTTAATTTATTAGACAGGGGCCTCTATTCCAACTGCAATACATTGGGGGCTAGTGCTTCAATTTTATTTATCAGATAGGTTCATTCTCCCCTTCCTAACAATATAAAATATAAAATTCTAAAGTGTTATGAACCAGACCAAACCCCTTCAAAATACATTCAGAAGAGAGTCTGGACACTAACTTTTCCTTATTTTGTGGATAAGTAAAAGATATTGCATTCTAGATGCAATTTGGTTGGTCAAACAACTTGATATTAAGCAAAACACACTTTATTTATACACTACAGTTAACATACAACAAAACAATGAAAAAAATTGAAATAAATTAACTATATTAGAAAACTTAGCAAATAGATTATTTAACTACTAACCAGTAATTGTTTCAATATAGTAACATTCCATAAACACTCCTTTGGCAAAAGACAAAGTCAGTAAAACAGATTTTCTCACATACAAAGCTCTAGGCCACCCATTCAGTCTGCTTCTATTGTCCCAACTTTAAAAGTAAACCCAAGGCCTCACAAACTGTTTACTCTGGTGTACCTCTGCCATAAAACCTCTCTTTAAAATAAGCAGGAAAAAATATGTCTCTTAAAGCCACAGTATCTTCACAAAAGTAGTGCAGGAACAGAGGGACCTGGGTGTTTTAATGCATATGCTTTGAAGAAGGCAGGTTAGGGTAAGATTGTATAATGCATGCAGTATCCTAGACATTATTCATCAAGCATAATGTACGGAATAGGGAGGATATGCTGAACTTGTAAAAGATTCTAGTTTGTCCCCAATTGGAGTATTGCATCCAGTTCTGAGCACTAAGGAATGATGGAAAAACATTGGATGGAGTGCAGAAATGATCTTTTAGAATTCTTCCAGGAATGAGAAGCCACTGTTAAAAGGACAAATTGGAGGAAGCAGGGATGGTTTTCCTTGGAAAAGACAAGGCTGAAAGGAGGCTTGAAGGGGTTTTTCAACATCATGAGAACTCAAAACAGAGTAGATATGGAGAATCTAAGATAACAATGTGTGGAGCTGGATGAACACAGCAGGCCAAGCAGCATCTCAGGAGCACAAAAGCTGATGTTTCGGGCCTAGACCCGATGTGGAGAATCTGTTCCCACTCATGAAAGGATTGGAAAGAGAGGGCACATATATTTAAGCAATTGCCAAAAGTTTTTCATGCAGCAACTAGTTGAACTCTGGAATGTGCTTCATGAGCATAATTTGTTTACTTGAGGCATGCGAAAGTATATTTGATTGTAATCTAAAAAGGAACAATATGCAGAGTTCCAAAAAGATGAGAGAATGGTATTTCTCATTCAGATAGCCAGTGTCAATTCTATGGATCAAATGACCTTCTTCTGCATTGTAACAAACGTCAGGTTTGCTGCTGACACCAAGTTATGGAGGAATATTCGTTGTTCAGAGAAGATAGAGCATCTGACAAAGGATATATCCGAGTTAAATGTGTGGCCAAAATATTGGCACAATAAGCATAATAAGAGAATGTGTGAACACATCCATTATGCTGGAAAAAAGTAATCATAAGAAATAAGATTTTAAAAAATCACAGAATTGTTATGGTGCAGGAGGATGCCATTTGGCCCATCATGGCTGCAAATAATCCAGTATCCTGAAATCAGCCACCAAGTAAATTGTTCATGATCTCTTTAAGTTGCACTATTGTGGAGTCTTTAGCAGCATTTAACATTGAATTCGGTTAGAGATGTTAATACAGAGCAATAGGTGGAGTGAAGACTTTGAAAATAGTGCCAGAGAACATCAAATTAGTATAATCTATCTCTACCTCATGCTGCCTACATGAATGAAGGCAGACTGAATTATAGGAATGTCAGACTTATTGCAAGATTGGTCCTTTGAATCTGCTCCATTGTTTGGAAGGTTCCTGTCTGATCTGGTTATGGACCATCTTCCTGTCTACCATCCTCACCTTACAGCTTGACTCCATCTTGTTTCAACAATCTCTTCATCTCAGCCTTGAATAAATACACTGACCCTGCATCTACTGCTGTCAGGGGAAGAGAGCTTTACAGACTACTGAGCATCTGAGTGAAAAATATTTTTTTTCTCATCACATCTTAAAAGAGAGACTTGTTCTTCTTAACCTGTGTCCACAAGTCTTAGTCTGAGAGACACCATAGAACTCAGTGGGTACAGAAAGATTTCGATGTCAAGGGACATGAATCCCAAAATCTCAGCATGCTTATATAGCAATTGTTTAGAAAACAAATTAACTGATTTCATTTGTTGAAAAGGGATTCGAAAATCAAAGTAGGGAAGATTCTCAGTACAACAAGTACCAGGGTGTAACTACATCTGTTGTGATGGTTTCCTTACTCAAAAAGAGTTAAAATTGCAACAGAAATTGTTCAGGGAATGTTTGCTTGAGAAATTCTTTGAATTAAGAGCTAAACTATGAATGAAGGTTGGGCCTATACTAATTGGAGTTCAGAAGAATGAGAGGTGATGTTATGGAAGCGTAAAATCTGGAGGGGACTAAAAGGGGTGAATCTCAGGGGATGTTCCCTCTTTTGGAGGAGCCTAGACATCAGGGACACAGTTTAAATACATATCCATTTTAAGTGGAGATGAAGAGTAACCTTTTCCCTCAGAGATTCAATAGTCTGTAATTTACCTCCATTGAAAGCTGTGGAGAGTGGGTTGTTGAGCTTCTTCCAATTTGAGGTAGTAGACTTTTGAAAGACAAAAGAGTAAAGGGTTTGGCGGATTTGGGAATGAGAAGGTTGGGTGGTGAGGGGGACATGCAGGAATGTGGGCTATGACTAGATCAGCTGTAATTCTCTTACATGACACAACAGGCTGAAAGGGCTGAGCGGAAAGCTCCAAATGGTTCTGTCTCATTAAAGGGTTTTCATGCATTCAGACTGGTATCATGAAGTAGATGCAGAATATGCCATTTTTTTTCCCCCAGTATCATCAGTATTTTCAAACTCCCCGCTCTTTCCATTGCTTAGAATTAAATTCTTGCAACTAAACAAGGGGTTAAACGGAGTCAAAGACCCTGTATTGGTGTTATTTAAAGGAATCATGAGATGTTTGTGGGGTAGTTTCTGGGTTATTTCTTGTGGGTGTACAAAATTTTGGAGCTTTCTTTCACTTGTCTGAGTTTCTTTCAAAAGAACTGATCTGACTGGGTACTTAAAGGGGGATTAAAACTATATCAGCTGTGATCAAACAGCAGAGCAGACATTACTGGGGCCAACTAACCATGCTCTTATATCTTATGGTCTTATTGTCTAGCAATTGTTTATACACTTATGCCGAAACAACCCATGAAGATGGAGTGATTGTAATGAGGTCAACCAGGTGGACTTCATGTAGTATAAGCTCCCTGATTGGGGCTGTTAATTTGGTCTAATCAGAGAGGTCTTGCTGACAGACAGGAGCTGGAGTGTTAGACATTCTGTTCACTGTGAGAACTGGCTCCAAGAAGAATCTCCATATGTAAATAAAGGGATGATGACCTCTGTGGAGTTATTGCAGAAGACATTCCTCTTGAACATGAGCATGACAGGAAGAATGAAGAGAAATTATGTAAAGCAGGACAAGCTGCTACAACAGGAAGGAAGGAAGGGAAGGGAGGGAAGAGTTCTGTACAAGCAAGTCCTTCCAGAAGCAAATGGCATACCTTAATTATAGCGAAGATCAAAGTCTCAGTCTCCTTCTCCTCACTATAGAGCTAAAAATAAATCTGGCAACTTCTGGAACTGCAAGTGTAATAGAGAGAAAGGGCGGTATTTAAGGTTTTGGAGTAGATAAGGGCCGTATTGCTTGTGACTGTCAAAGTGACCATGGGTTGCTAACTTTTAAGCATAGAGCTCCTGTTATGGGAGGTACAAGCAGCATTGTACAGTTTGCAGCACATTGTTGCAAAAGAGAGGCCACTGAGGTATACCACATATAAAAAAAAACAGTCACTTCACTCCCTCCTGCTGAAGACTAGCAGGCAGAGGAAGGTAAAGGGTTTGTATCGAGTGCAGGTGTTCACATAATGTAGAACCCCATGTTTGGCTTGCATATTACCTTGTTCATGACCTAGGAGCCAAAAAGATTCCATTTCTTAGATATATCATTGGAATGTGGCTGCAGATAATGCATCATTCAAATGAATCAGCACTATTCTGGCCGCAATTCCTGCATTTTTCAGGATCCTTTGTGTTCTTTGTGTTTGACCCAGCACATCAAGTGGAAGTTCTGAAGCAGACTCACATCAATCTTGATACATTAACTCTGTTTCCTGTTCAACAGGTGTGGGCAGACATACAGAGTTTCTCCAGAATTTTCTGTGTTTATGACAACTGAAAGTTTGGCTACTAGCTGCTGGGGGCTGAGTAACAAAGAATAAAGCATAATTCATGACTCCAGTCCAATAACCACGTACTTCTGTACGGCTGGTCTACATTGGAAAATTGTAGCAAAAATATTTATTAGCCACCCATTCGTGCAAAACATTTTAGAACAAGAAAGTGGTTAATAGGTGAGTGCGTTAAAAGATTTATACTTTGCAAGATTATCCTATTTCATTCAGCAAAGCCATGCATACATTTGGGCTGCATTTAATTCAGCTCATGTTTCTGCAAGGACTCCTGAATCAAGTGATGGTTCCCATTAATCCAGAGTATAAACTGAATTCAGACTAGTAATTGCTTATTGGTGTATCCTGACACAGTCTTTATAGCACCATCTGCACCCCTAATGAATTAATACAAAGTTTAATGGAATAATATTGATTGGCAAAGCTGGTTAGTTGCATACTTTGCAATGACATTATTATTGATATAGGTATTATAAAACAATTTTAGTACCCCTCTTATAATTGTTAAATCTACTAATCTAAAACGTTAGGTCTTTCATTAGATTACAAGGTTCTCATATCAAGTCCCATGAAAATAAATGATACTTGTTTTAAAATGTTAAAGAGCAGCAACTATACTGCCTCTAGTCCAGTAAACCAAAATGAGATTCATTTTCATCGGGAATAGCAGCAAATTTTAAGTTTGCTGGACTCAAACTCTTCACAAAACTCGAGAGATACAAATTAAAAATGACCACTATGTCTGAAGGAATGTAAATCCAATTAATATTTCTGAATTCAAGAGCTAGTCTCAGAAATAACGTCATTGAAAAGAATGGATTGCTATGAAACCTGCTTGTTCACTCAAGTGCTTTTAGGAAAAAAATCTGAGGAGTCTGACCTAGTGGGACTCCAGGCCAATCGCAATAGGGTTGACTCTTAATTGTTTTTTGAAGTGCAAAAGAAACCAATCAGTTGTGCGACACCATTACAGAAACATTGAGTAATAAAATTGGACAGACCTCTCAACATTGACAAATGCACTGGAGATGGCAGGCACATCCATCAATTTTGAATCTGCAGTCACTAACAACAGGGAAATTGGGCAAAAACTGAGAGATCTGTCCCACCAATGAGTGAGGTAACATCCCATGTTTAGATAGTTGTGGTCCAGTAATATTTAGGAAAATCTGTTAAAGTCTACCACTTGTTATAAAAAAAACACTAATGCGACTGTAACTGGATAAAAAGCTAAAAACATGGCTGCCACAAGTAACCTGATAATACTGTTGCTAATTCCATTTGGATTATCAAAAGGCATAATCAAACACCTAATTACTGTCATCAAGGAGCAAACCAAGTTCCTTGATGACTCATTGTGTGAAAGTAAATTGAGTATTGACTCGTACAAAACCCAAGAACCACGGGTGAGAGATGAGCTGTCACACAACTTAGGTTTTTTCGCATAGCTCGCCCAGTGGCGATATATAGATATAGATATATATAATATACAGAATCAAAAACCATGAGCCTTCTCCCTTTCTGAAAATCTGCTGTCTTGCTGCTCTACCTGCACAAGAAACCCTCAACTGTAGATGCTATTGTAATTGCTGGATCTGACTTCATGTGATCATCTTCACTTTAGCAACAAGGAACTCAAGCAGTGGGCACCAATGATATCCCATTGAGACTTATTGGGGGATTCCTCTTGTAAATGTTTTCTCTGTACTTTTCAATATTTGTTTTGTCTTGCTGCCTCAAATTTCTTGGTAATTACTTTATCTCTTTATCCCTCAGGAACCGTCCATAAGAATGCATTAAGCAAATGTTTGATTTTTGGTTTGCTGTAAACTGAAATATTAATAAGTAGAAGGGACTGCATAGGCTATATTCATCTATAGTTTACTGACAACTTAGTGGCCAGGCCTGGTGGTTGTGACAATCATCCTTAATTATCATCGCTGTATCATACCTTGTGGCAATGTCCTAGACTTCTCCAGATGTGTGCTCTATCCTACAGGCAGGAACTATCTGTCAAAACTCATGAAGTATGGTGAAGCATTGGGAGGGATAGTTCTCAGCACTGATTCCATTCCCCTGTTGGTCTCATAGAATTAGGTCAGACGTAGACAAGGAAATTTCTGTTAATTATCACAAACATTTTCTGTAAGCGCATCTTTAATTGGTTAAGTCCATAATCATTATGCATCATTAAACAGGATATCATGTTATTTATCATGTAATGTGAGGAAGACTGTGTTAATTGACCAAGTGAGAGGTGTTGCTGGGAGCTTTGCAACATTGGTATGAGCCCAATCTTTATTAATTAGGTCCTGGAATACAGAAATTGTTGGCTAGGCCAGCCTTTATTGCCCATCACTAATTTCCTTGAGAAGATATTGATGAGCTGACATTTTGAGCCACCACAGTCCTTAGGTATGCCCACAGTGCTGCTGATTGAAGAGATTGCTGCTGAAGAGATTTCGAGAATTTTGACCTGCAACTAGAAAGGAAATGTGACAAGTTACAGGTTACAATAATATGTGGGATGCAGGGAAACTTACAGAAGGCTTCTCGTAAATCTGCTGCATTTGTTGATCTGGCTGGAAGAAATTGTGAGTTTGGAATATGCTATTGAAGGAATAATAAATCATTCAGTATAAAAGCCGACATTACCAAAGACACTTGGTTGGATCTGGCAGCATCTGTGGAAAAAAAACAGCTAATGTTTCAAGTCCAGTGACACTACTTCAGAAACATTAATGCTGTTTTCTTTCTGCACATGCTGACAGACTTGTAGAGTATCTCTGAGCAATTTCTGTTTTTGATTCAGGTCAGCACCACTATTATTTGTTTTGTTTTGGTTATGGTTTGCCAAAGAATGAAATTTATTTTGGATCAGCCACATTGAATATTCCAAGATGTAATAGTCAAGGTTGGACAGGCTCAAGGACATTAGTCGCTATGACTAGACATTCTGATGCAGCTGCATGAGGCTTATATGTGCACTGTGGTTTTTTTTTAACCCTTATTCACAGTGTGAGGGGGTCACTGGCTACTCCAGCCTTGATTGTTCATCCATTATTGCCTGGAGTGCAGTCAACCACACTGCTGTTGATCTGGAGTCACATGAGCCAGACTAGGTAAGGATGGCAGCTTTCGTCCCTGAAGGGCATTAGTGAGCCAGTTGGATTTTTCCTACATTCGACAATGCATTTGTAGTCAACTTTGGACTCCTAATTCGACATTTAAAAAAAAATTGAATTCAAATTCCACTATCTTCAAATAGTGGGTTCTCAGAATATTACCTGGGTGTTTGGATTAACAGTCTAGTGTTGATATCATCAGACCATAGCTACGGCCTAGGGGAGGCAATCAGTTAAGATAATTAGTATATTAATTGGGAATCAACAATAATACAAAAAAAGTAGGCATGTCAGGTATTTCAGACAAGACAACTTATCTCAAAGAAGTATTGACACATCATGAAATTCCAACAGGCTTATAAATTAGAATTACTACAAACATATTTAATGTTCCTGGTGATTATCTTCCAGAAGTGACAGTCTACTTTTCAAAATTTAATATAATTTAGCAACTACATGAAATATAGAACACAGATGTTGATGGTACATTCAATACCACTTTCAGGACACTACAAAAAAAATCTCAGACAATTGTCTTCAGTCATTCTGAGAGATTTGTGTTAAGTGGGTCATAAATCACCTTACGTCCTTGTCTCATTATCCTCAATTAAGTGACCCAACAGAATGAGTGGTTTGCATGGTAAAATTAGGAATTATTAAGTGCTGACAAGCTAAAGAAATTTTTCACGTTGTAATATGACTTGAAGGACAACACCATTGAGTGTAATTTTACCGTCACCAGCAGAACTTACGTTTAGGAGTTCGAGTCAAACAACTCTTATCACCCGTCCCAAGTTGAAGAAGATGATTTATTTAAAATGAAGGACCAAAGAACAAAATTTCAAGTTCTACAGAAGAGTTTCTAGAAGTAGCAGCTAAGGCTTGTCAAGAGTTGCGATGTTATGAAGTAGTGATGCCACATGGATCGGCTTTGCACAGAAATTAGGTAAGTTCTGAAAGATGCAAATTATGAAATACCCAGCAATCCCATCTCAAATAGAAAATGTTCAGAAGTGAGATCTGAATGTAGCACTGTAGAAGATCGCACAGCCAGCACATGATCATTATGCAAGAAATCAATGCACTTGTGAATCAAGGCCACTGTGCTAACAGTCAGGGGATTCAAAGAAGTTTGATGATTACCAGATGAAGCCATAGTAATGAACAACATTTATGAACATAAGAACATGAGAATTAGGAGCAGAAGTAGGCAATTAAGCCCCTCAAGTCTATTCTGCTGTTCAATACAATGTGCTGATCTTATCTCAGCTTCAACTCCACTCTTCTGCCTAGTCTCCAAAATCCTTCATTTAACCTACTGCTCATTAAAAATCTATCTTCTCCTTCAAATTACTCAATGTCCCCGCATTCATCACACTCTGAAGAAGAAAGTTCCACAGATTCTGATCTTTTGAGAAGTGACTTTTGCTCATCTGTTTTAAATCTGCTATTCTTATTCTATGACTGTAACGTCTTTATGGTTTTGAGACACATACGCATGTTGAGTCATAACTTCATAGAACATAGAACATAGATCATAGAACAGTACAGCACAGAACAGGCCCTTCAGCCCACGATGTTGTGCCGACCATTGATCCTCATGTATGCACCCTCAAATTTCTGTGACCATATGCATGTCCAGCAGTCTCTTAAATGACCCCAATGACCTTGCTTCCACAACTGCTGCTGGCAACGCATTCCATGCTCTCACAACTCTCTGTGTAAAGAACCCGCCTCTGACATCCCCTCTATACTTTCGTCCAACCAGCTTAAAACTACGACCCCTCGTGTTAGCCATTTCTGCCCTGGGAAATAGTCTTTGGCTATCAACTCTATCTATGCCTCTCATTATCTTGTATACCTCAATTAGGTCCCCTCTCCTCCTCCCTTTCACCAATGAAAAGAGACCAAGCTCAGTCAACCTCTCTTCATAAGATAAGCCCTCCAGTCCAGGCAGCATCCTGGTAAACCTCCTCTGAACCCTCTCCAAAGCATCCACATCTTTCCTATAATAGGGCGACCAGAACTGGACGCAGTATTCCAAGTGCGGTCTAACCAAAGTTTTATAGAGCTGCAACAAGATCTCACGACTCTTAAACTCAATCCCCCTGTTAATGAAAGCCAAAACACCATATGCTTTCTTAACAACCCTGTCCGCTTGGGTGGCCATTTTAAGGGATCTATGTATCTGCACACCAAGATCCCTCTGTTCCTCCACACTGCCAAGAATCCTATCCTTAATCCTGTACTCAGCTTTCAAATTCAACCTTCCAAAATGCATCACCTCGCATTTATCCAGGTTGAACTCCATCTGCCACCTCTCAGCCCATCTCTGCATCCTGTCAATGTCCCGCTGCAGCCTACAACAGCCCTCTATACTGTCAACGACACCTCCGACCTTTGTGTCGTCTGCTAACTTGCTGATCCATCCTTCAATCCCCTCATCCAAGTCATTAATAAAAATTACAAACAGTAGAGGCCCAAGGACAGAGCCCTGTGGAACCCCACTCACCACTGACTTCCAGGCAGAATATTTTCCTTCTACTACCACTCGCTGCCTTCTGTTGGCCAGCCAATTCTGTCTCCAGGCAGCTAAGTTCCCCTGTATCCCATTCCTCCTGACCTTCTGAATGAGCCTACCATGGGGAACCTTATCAAATGCCTTACTGAAGTCCATATACACCACATCACAGCTCGACCCTCATCAACTTTTCTAGTCGCATCCTCAAAAAACTCGATAAGGTTTGTGAGGCATGACCTACCCCTCACAAAGTCGTGTTGACTGTATTTGATCAAGCCATGCTCTTCCAGATGGTCATAAATCCTATCCCTCAGAATCCTTGCTAACACCTTGCAGACGACAGACGTGAGACTTACTGGTCTGGAATTGCCGGGGATTTCCCTATTTCCTTTCTTGAAGAGAGGAATTACATTTGCCTCTCTCCAGTCCTCAGGTACGACTCCAGTGGAGAGGAGGATGCAAAGATCTTCGCGAGTGGCGAAGCAATTGCATTTCTCATTTCCCAAAGCAGCCGAGGACAAATCTGGTCCGGGCCTGGCAACTTGTCAATATTAGTGTTTGACAAAATTTTCTGCACATCAGCTTCCTCTATCTCTATCCATTCCAGCATGCACACCTGCTCTTCAAAGGTTTCATTCACTACAAAGTTCGTTTCTTTCGTAAAGACAGAAGCAAAAAACTCATTTAGGGCTTCCCCTACCTCCTCAGGCTCCACACACAAGTTCCCTATGCTATCCCTGATCGGCCCTACCCTTTCTTTGACCATTCTCTTATTCCTCACGTTAAGTGTAAAATGCCTTTGTGTTCTCCCTAATTCGTTCTGCAAGCCTTTCTCATGCCCCCTCCTGGCTCTCCTCAGACCATTTTTGAGCTCCTTCCTTGCCTGCGTGTAATCCTCTCTAGCTGAACTTGACCCTAGCTTCCTCCACCTTATGTAAGCTACCTTCTTCCTTTTCACAAGAAGCTCCACCGCTCTCGTCATCCAAGGTTCCTTTCTCTTACCCCTTCTTGCCTGTCTCAGAGGGACATATTTACTCATCACTCGCAACAACTGTTCCTTAAACAGTCTCCACATGTCTATAGTTCCCTTACCATGGAACAATTGCTCCCAGTCCATCCTTCCTAACTCATGTCTAATCGCGTCATAGTTTCCACTTCCCCAATTAAATATCCTCCCATTTTGCCTAATCCTCTCCTTCTCCATAGCTATGTAGAATGTGAGGCAGTTATGGTCACTATCACCAAAATGCTCTCCCACCACAAGATCTGATACCTGCCCCGGATCGTTTCCAAGCACCAAGTCTAGAATGGCCTCTCCCCTCGTCGGCCTGTCAACGTACTGCGTTAGGAAACCCTCCTGAACACACCTTACAAAAACAGC
This sequence comes from Stegostoma tigrinum, assembly GCF_030684315.1. NCBI lineage: Eukaryota > Metazoa > Chordata > Chondrichthyes > Orectolobiformes > Stegostomatidae > Stegostoma > Stegostoma tigrinum. The sequence continues at coordinate 13,512,181 of NC_081382.1, forward strand.
TCCATTCAAATCTTCTGCTCGAAGGAGGTTCCAATCAATATTAGGAAAGTTAAAGTCACCCATTACAACAACCCTACTGCATCCACACTTTTCCAAAATCTGTCGTCCTATGCTTTCTTCAATCTCCCTGCTGCTATTGGGGGGCCTGTAGTAAACCCCTAACGAGGTGACTACTCCCTTGCTGTTCCTAATTTCCACCCATACTGACTCGGTAGGCAGATCTTCCTCGACAATGGAAGCTTCTGTAGCTGTGATACCCTCTCTGATTAGTAGTGCTACACCCCCTCCTCTTTTTCCCCCCTCCCTATTCTTTTTAAATGTTCTAAACCCTGGAACATCCAGCAACCATTCCTGCCCCTGAGAAACCCATGTCTCTGTTATGGCCACAACATCATAGCACCAGGTACTGACCCATGCTCTAAGTTCATCACTTTTATTCCTGATACTCCTTGTGTTAAAGCAAACACATTTTAACCGATCCCTTGGTTCCTTCCCAGGAAAATCCTTCCCACTAGCTGGTCTACCTCTTGCTACTGCCTCACCTGCATCAACTCTCTCCTCCGGTATACAGCTCAGGTTCCCACCTCCCTGCCGTACTAGTTTAAACCCTCTCGAACTACTCGAGCAAATCTTCCACCCAGGACATTGGTCCCCTTCCAGTTCAGATGCAACCCGTCCTTCTTGTACAGGTCCCACCTTCCCCAGAAGGCATCCCAATTATCTACATATCTGAAGCCCTCCCTCCTACACCAGCTGCGTAGCCACGTGTTAAGCTGCGCCCACTCCCTGTTCTTCGCCTCGCTATCTCGTGGCACTGGTAGTAAACCAGAGAACACTACTCTGTTCGTCCTGCTCTGCAGCTTCCATCCTAACTCCCTGAAATTACTTTTTATATCCTCAATCCTATTTCTAGCTATATCATTGTGCCAATATGTAACACGATTTCTGGCTGTTCGCCCTCCCCTTTTAGAACCTTATACACCCGATCGGAGACGTCCCGGACCCTGGCACCAGGGACGCAACATACCTTCCGGGAATCCTGATCCTGACCACAAAATCTCCTGTCAATTCCCCTAACTATCGAGTCCCCTACCACGAATACTTTTCTATTCTGCCCCCTTCCCTTCTTTGCCACAGTGTCAGGCTCAGTGCCAGAGAACTGACTACTATGGCTTTCTTATTGCTGAGGGGAATGCCCACAAGGGATCTCTGCACTGTCTGTCTGTCCCCTTTCCTCCCCCTAACTGTAACCCATCTATCCTTGTCCTGAGCCTTAGGAGTGACCAACTCCCGGTAACTCCTCTCAATTACCCCCTCTGCCTCCCGAATGATCCGTAGTTCATCCAGCTCCAGCTCCATTTCCCTAACACGGTTTTCAAGGAGCTGGAGTTGGGTGCACTTCCCGCAGATGTAGCCAGCGGAGACGTGTGCCACGTCTCCCAACTGCCACATTCTGCAGGAGGAGCAAGCAACTGCCCTCGCATCCATACCCCACTTATCTGAACACCCACTCAGTACTAAAGTAGAAAGCTTACTTCAAGTAATAATAACAAATTAATAACAAACTTATATTCAATAGAGAAAGTTTAGAATGAACCTTACCTTTTTAACTAGGTTAGAGGAGGAGGGCGGGTGGGAGACTCTACAGTTGTCGAGTCTCGGGTTTAGCCGCCTTGCTGATATATATGGTCACTGCTTTCCTTCCCGGCTGCCCCTCTGGTCCTCGTCACTTCCTCCGCTGCTCCCGCTCCTTCTCTGAAAGAGAAAAACACCGCTGACCGCTACCGGTAAGTAATTTTTAAAATAAACTGCTTTACCTTAGCTGCAGTCTTCCGGGTTCATCTTACCTCCGCTGCTGCTCGCATTCAAAATTCACAAGCACTAGAGTTTTGTTTCAATGTATGACATGATTTTTACCTGTCTATCAATTCTAAGTGTGTTACCTTATCTTCTTTTAAAAGAAAGGAATATTTCTATATATCTCTGTTAAGTATGTACATAATTTTATTTTTCATTCACTCATGGGATGAGGGCGTCACTGGCCAGGCAGCATTTATTGCCCATCCCTAATTGCCCAGAGGGCAGTTAAAAGTCAACCACATTGCTGTGGGTCTGGAGTCACATGTTGACATGACCAGGTCAAATTGCTAAATGGGCATTAGTGAACCAGATGGGTTTTTCCTAACAATCAACAACGGAATTGTGGTCATCATTAGATTCTTAATTCCAGATATTTTTATTGAATTCAAATTCCACCATCTGCCATGGCAGAATTTGGACCTGAGTCCCCTGACTGTTATCTGCATCTCTGGATTAATTATCTAGCGATAATACGAATTGGTCATTGCCTCCCGAATAATTGGTATACACCATCTGATATGTGATGCTAGTTCAAATATTGACAAGTAAAACAACTTTATCAAAGGTTTCCAGCATTGTTTATATGCTATCATAGTCTTCAAACAAAATAACTCAACAGCTCACCGCACCAGGGACCTGGATTTAATTCTAGCCTTGGGCAATTGTCTGTAAGGGATTTGCAAATTCTCCTCATGTCTGTATAAGTTTCCACCAGGCTTTTTCGTTTCCTCCCAAAGTCCAAAGACATGCATCTTAGATGGATTGGTCATGTTAAATTGCCCAGTGTCCAAAGCTGTGCAGGCTGGGTGGATTAGCTATGTTAAAGGCAGGATTATGGGGATGAGGTGGGGTGTGGGATGCTCTTCGATGGGTCAGTTCAGAGTCAATAGGCCGAGTGGTGTTTTTCTCTCTGTAGAGATTCTTCGATTCTCTAATAGTTTACCAGTACTATCTGAGTGACATGTGAGCTTGTGTCTGATGTATAGAGGTAGTAGGCACCGCTTTCCCTCATCTGATAATAATCTCCATGCAGAATACCATTTGGGTGACAAAGACATAGGTTATATTTTTGGTGGAAACCTTAACGTTATCCCTGAAAGTGGCTCAGAAACACAACTATTTTCTGGGCTGAGTACTGAGTGATTTATGTCAGACAGGGCTTGTGGCAGGTGGTAAAATAACCAAAAAGAGGGACTAACACTGATTCAGTGAGGAATATGGGACAACAAGAATATACGTCAACTATTCACAAAATTGTCAAACTGGTGAAGATTCAACTCAGGACTGCTAATAAACTCCAGTTGTAATTTTGACTATTGTGCTCCGGGAATAGCCGTGCCACAACATTGATAACTGAACAACGATTTGGAAAATTGCCCAGATATAGTGAGGCCACAACATGAGACAAATTTAATTTGATAATGGCCACCTGTCAGTTTCCTCTCGATCATCAGAAAAGTGATAGAATACCTCAGATAGTTCTTTCAAAACAACATTTACGCAGTGCATTCATATTCATTTTGGGTTCTACCCCGGACACTTGGCTTCGGACTTCATGTTGACAATGATCCAAATGCAGACAAAAGAGCTAAATTTTGGTCATGCGGTAAAAGTGACTGTCCTTAACCTCAAGGAAGAATTTGACCAAAACAGCTTCCAATTTACTGAGCAAAGATGCAGTCAATGGGAATCACAGGGAAAACTCTCCATTGTATTGAAGTCACAGCTATTACAAAGGTACGGTGATTGTGATTTTACAGGCCAATCATTTCAGGCCCAGGACTTTACTGTAGATATTCCTCAGGATAGTATTCAGCTTCTGACCATGAAAATCCAGGGTGTTATGGAATAATTTCCATTTGCCTAGATAACTACAGCTCCAACTACACAAACAAAGCTCAACACCACCTACCCAACTAAATGACATTCCATACAGCACCTTAAACACAAGTGTGCTCCAACTTCAAGACGCATTTCAGCAAAACACAAAGTTTCCCGGAACAGGATATCCCAAAACTATGATCTCAGATACCTAGAAGGAGACCTAGATTGGAATTCAACCATCTGCAAGATCTCCTCCAAACCACACATCATCCTGGCTTCAAACTACATTACTCTTTCTTCCCTATTGCTAGTTCAAAATCCTGGAACTACCCTCCTAACAATACCTGGTGTATCAACACCACATGGACTAAAATGGTTCAAGAAGTCAACTGTCCATCCCTTTCTCAAGGGAAGGCAACAAACATGGATTTGGTGCCAATATCCAACTTCTTTTTAAACAAAAATGACATTGACCTGGTAACTCGGAAAGCACCTATTAAAGTAATGAATAGACATTCACTTTTTTAAAAATCCCTGAAATTCAAAGCCTTCACTTGTTACAAGGGAATGAGATTTGAAATTCTGAGTTTTCACGTACTGTAAGCATATCTTATTTTTGAGCTAGAAATTGTTTCCCCCAATGAGTAGATTTTCCTTTGATATCGGGATCAATTTTAGAGAGAGTACTCTTGCAGTGGTTTCATGTAAGAAGGCATATTATTTTGAAAGTCCAATACAAAAGAATCACTCAAGGGATACAATTAAATTGAATCCATGCCTCCTCTTACCACAGTCGCTAGTGCCAGGAAGTCAGAGAAAGATTGTATTCTCCTTTATATTCTTCTCTACTCGACTGCCACTATTCTGAAATACAGCCAGTACGATTTTTACAATATCTTTACTTGAATGTATAGTCTTCAACAAACTTCTCCAACAGTGCTCAAATTTCATGATTTTCAGGCATTCTCCAAGAAATGACAAAAATCAAAAGTCTACTCGTGTACTTTGTTCAAAAGAAATGCTGTGGGACCGATCAGCCAGACTGTGTGCACCAGAAACATTTCATTCTGTTTAGCATCCTGTTAGTTAATCTGGTTTCACATCTCATAACTTGAAATAGGTTTTCTGTCTCCGTTATCTAGCTCAGTCTCTTCACAGTGGTTATTAACTCTTGTGTCATGCAGTATGGAAAGTGATGGAGTACGCAAGAAGAGAATTAAGGTACTTTAAAACCATGGGCTTAGGGTCAATGAAGCAATTAATGGCGTGTGTCTGAAAGCTGAGTGTCTGAATTTACATTAGTGAAGAGATGAACAGACAAGTCAGCAATCAAAAAATCTGTATCTTTGCGTCTTTGCAGTTTTGATTTTCCAGCAAAGTACGTGTTGAGTAACAATCCAAGATAGCTAAAATCTGCAAATGGTGATCACATCACAATGGCAGCAAACCTTCTCTGCAAATTAGCAGCCTCTCCTTAATACATTCTCAAACAATGGCAATTTATTGATTCTGAAACTAACATTATGCTTCTCACAATTCTCAAAATGCAAAATTCATTTTGTTGCAAAGTTCAAGCTAATAAAGGTACAACTTCTCTAATGTGCTTCTTTGATTGAGGAGAGAAGGAAGAGGAGAGTTCAGAGGAGATACTAGTTAGAGACAATATTTTGTTAGGTTACTTGATATTGTTATGAACCCCAACAGATGCTGCTACGGGACAAAACTGCTATCTGACTTGATAGTATTTTTTTCCATTTTAACAGCATAGTCTTCCTTTGAAATATAAACATGATATGATGCAAGTTAATTATGCAAATGAAATTAAGGTAAAATAGAAGAAATCGAGTTAGCTACAGATAAGATAGACGGATAGATTTCTTCCTCTGCTCCATCGATGACTGTATCGGCACTGCCTCGTGCTCCCATGAGGAGCTTGAACAGTTCATCAACTTTACTAACACCTTTCACCCCAACCGCAAGTTCACCTGGATCATCTCTGATGCCTCTTTCTCCTTCCTGAACCCTTCTGTGTCCATCTCTGGTGACCACCTCGAAAACAGCATCTATTTCAAGCCCACTAACTACCACATTTAGCAAGACGACACCACCTCTCACCCACTTTCCTGCAAGAATGTGATCGCATACTCCCAATTCCTCTGCCTCCGCCGCATCTGCTCCCCCGATGGGGCGTTCCACTCCTGAACATCCCAGATGTCCTCCTATTTCAAGGATGACAACATACCCCCTTCAGTGGTCAAAATGTTCTCGACCGCATCTCTTGCATTTCGCACACCTCTGCCTTTACATCCCCTTCCCCCAACAAAAGCAAAGACAGAATCCCCTTGTCCTCACATAACTCTCCACACACCTCTGCATCCAACATATCATTCTCTGCCAATTCCGCCACCTACAATCCGACCCCAGAACAAATGGCATATTTCCCTCCCCACCTCTACCTGTCTTCCATAGGGACCACTCTCTCTGCGATTCACTTGTCCAATCCACACTGTCCACTAGGCCCACCACTCCTGGCACCTTTCCCTGCAACCGCTACACCTGCCACCATACCTCACCCCTCACCTCCCTGCAAGGCACTAAACAAACCTTTCACATTAGACAGGAGTTCACCTGCACATCTGTCAATGTGGTTGACTGTATCCGTTGCCCCTGGTGTGGCCTCCTCTACATCGGTGAGGCCAAGCAGAGGCTTGCAGTCTGTTTTGTAGAACACCTGCGTTCTGATCGAAATAAACGACAACACCTTCCAGTTGATAACCATTTTAACACACCCTCGGACTCCCTGGGTGACATGTCCATCCTGGGCCTCCCCCAGTGTCACAATGACACCACCCACAAACTTTAGGAGCAGCACCTCTTGTTCCACCTCAGGACCTTACAGCCTAAGTGTGCACTTTACCAGTTTCAAAATCTCCCCACTCTCAGCCTCATGCCCTGACCAACCATCCCTCTCATTCCTGCCTCCTTGACTGGACATCATCTGTCTATCTTCTTCCCCACCAATCCACCCCCTCACCACACTGGCCAATCTCCACCACTCCCTACCTGCACTCTCCGATCACAATCCCACCTATTTTCCTCAACCTTATCCCTCCTCTCTCTATTTCTGAGCTCCCTTCCCCTCCCCACACTCTGAAGAAGGGTCCCGGCCCAAAACATCAGCTTTCCTGCTCCTCTGATGCTGCCTGGCCTGTTGTGCTCCTCCAGCTCCACACTGTTACCTCTGGATTGATTTCAAAATGCATGAAAATAAAGTCCTATCTTTTCACAATAGCATCACTGTCGAATAACTGTCGAAGGTTCCTTTCGTGAAACATTCATAAGGTCAGAAGTTACATGACACCAGGTTATAATCCACAGGTTTATTTGAAATCACAAGCTTTCAAAGCACTGTTCCTTCATCAGGTAAAGTGAAGAGAAGCACATAGGCACAGAACTTATAGGCAGAGAAATCAAAAGATCGCACAAATGGTGTGAATAGAAAGTCAATTGCCTGAATAACAAGTCTCTGCAGGTGATCAAAAGTGTCAGATGATGTGAGTAAAGTGTCAATGCTGAATAGCAAGTGAAGGGATGATCTATGATCGAATTAATTGAGGCACAGAGATAATTACAAAAAAAAATGGTGCTGGAGAAAACCATTTGACTAGAAATCCATGATAGGTATAAGAGACACATGCCAAGGGTCTAACCAAAGTAGCAAGTAATCCAAAACTGTACAAACTAAATAAGATGGAGAGATCACAACAATTTATCGAGGTGATGGTGTCAAAACAGGACAGTAAGGAAGCTTTTACACATGCAAAAAATGCTCTGGTGGGGTGACATGGCATGAACCAAAGATCACAGTTGAGCCTGGCTATGGAAATCGGTAGCTCAGATCTGACTATACCTTTCAATTTCCATTCTTGAGATCTGAATAGCCTTTTCTTTGATTAGTCACAACTTACCTTCAACTAGCACTTTCAGGGTTTGAACCAAATGCTTCTGATTTGGAGATTCAAACTAAAGCCCTTATATTGAGGTAACCTATTTTGTAACTGTTACGAATAAATTCCTTTTGCCAAGAACAGCTATTCATATATCTTGCTCAATGAATTGCTCAATTCTATTAAATAAAACCCAGAGTCCATCCAACATATATGCTTTTCTTCGCAAAAAAAAATCAATTTGTGATCTTCTAAACCAAAAGTAAGCTCATGCTTTGCAATGCTTACTCAGTTTCATCGTAAAACTCATACAATATAAAACAAATTGCCATTATCTTTGACCAGTCTATCTCCTCTCCACTATCCATCTTGTATCCGCCTCCCCCTCTTTCCCTATTTATTTCAGAACCCCCTTCCCCTCCCCTATTTCTGAGGAAGGGTACAGGCCCGAAACATCAGCTTTCCTGCCCCTCTGATGCTGCTTGGCCTGCTGTGTTCATCAGCTCTACACCTTGCCAAAATCTTTCTGGGAGCTGCTTTTTCATGCACTGGTTTAAATATAATTACTCTAGAATGATTAACAACTTAATTATTAAGCACTTTCATACGTACAAGCCAAAAGCCACAAACCAACAGTTCAAAATACAAACTCTTATAATTAAAGATACTTTTTACACACGTGTCACATACATTATATCACAATGTTACTGATTTTGCCTTGTTAATCATGTGGTTTGATGGCACACTATGGGCAGAATCTTGGAGTGGTCTGAGTGATGTGGGCTATGGTGAGGTATATGGCAGAAACAGATGAGACTCTGGCGAGGCTCATCTCAACATTGGGAGAATTTCACTCCATCGTTTATGCTTTACACAAGCTGAATGGTGAATAGCAGTGAAGGGGAATGATAGCTTTTTGAACGTCTTGTTTACAGCCTAACTCAGTGCATTAACATTTCAGTCTCACCAAATAAGCTAGACATTGAGCAACTTTGACATGGAAACCAGAGCGGCTAACTGATGAATTCAATTTTCTGCTTGCTACAAATTACACCATGTTGCACACTGGACACCAGCAATGGCACCCCACATCCAGAGACATTGGCATGCAAAAAGTGCAACCTCTAACACTCTTCATAGTGCATTCTCAATCCTCTTCCAAGACGTTTCTGCAGTTCATTTGCTGCAGCTCGGCAACAATCATTGCAAAAAGACCAAAGAACTGCGGGTGATGGAAAGCTGAAACAGGCACAGAAATTGCTGGAGAAACTCAGAAGCATGGCAGCAGCTGTGAAGAGGAAGCAGGGTTTAATTTTTCAGATCAGTGCCCCTTCATCAGAACTGTAACTAGGAAATGTTTGGTATATCTGCTAAAAAGGGGATGGGGGCAGAGGGAAAAGAAACTGATAGATGGAGGTGGAGCCCAGAGAGAGAAAAATACAATTGGATAAACAAAGAAACAGGTAAAGATCAGCCTGGGAGAGTGAATGCTTGCTAATGGGGAAACTTAGTGGCTGACAACGGGCTGTTTATGGGGGTCAACTATATGTGATGACAAAGACTGGTGTGTGGGGATTGGGTAAGGACATGGGAGAAGGTACTCAGCTGCTAGAAGTATTGAACTTGATATGGAGTCCAAAAAGTTTCAGTGTTCCCAAACAGAAACTGAGGTGTGGCTCTTTCAACTTGCACTGGGCTTCGCTGGAAAACTGTGGCAAGCCTGAAACAGATGTTGCGCAGAGAATATGGTGGCATTCTGGATGTAGGTTTGCTCACTGAGCTGGAAGGTTCATTTTCAGACGTTTGGTCGCTTTTTTTATTTGGTAAAATATACTTTATTCATAGAGTGTACAAAAAACAAAACATTTATGTACCTACCCAGTCATGCAAGCCGCTCTGGGTTACCCAGGGGGTACATATACCAACTAAAGGAAAAAAAACAAACAAAGAAGAAAAAGAAAACAAAACAAAAAAAATACCCCGGCAGTCGTCTACCCGCACAATCTCCGTTGGCCCCCTGACCAGTTGGGGAAGGCGCCTGCTGGGCCCAGTTACCAGATTGGGCCCTTTTTTCTATTCTGGATGAGGGGTTTCATACCGTGGCCTTTCCCCACTGCGATTTGGCGGCGGCTGCCCCAAGCTTTAGCGCGTCCCTCAGCACGGAGTCCTGGACCTTGGAGTGCGCCAGTCTGCAACACTCGGTCGGGGTCAGTTCTTTCAGCTGGCTGACCAGCAAGTTGCGGGCAGACCAAAGAGCGTCTCTCACCGCATTGATGGCCCTCCAGGCGCAGTTGATATTGGTCTCGGTGTGCGTCCCGGGAAACAGCCCCTGGAGCACGGAGTCCCGCGTCATGGAGCTGCTCGGGACGAACCTCGACAAATACCACTGCATCCCCCTCCAGACCTCCTGCGTGCAGACGCACTCCAGAAGGAGGTGATCGACAGTCTCGTCCCCCCCCCCGCAGCCACCTCGAGGGCAGCGTGCAGTGGTGCAGAGATTCCAGGCATGCATAAAGGATCTCACTGGCAGAGGCCCTCTCACCACCAGCCAAGAATTGTCCTTGTGCTTGTTGGAAAGTTCTGAGAGACATTCTGCCAAACAACTTTGGCAGTCTGTGTGGGGAACCACACGATGGGATCCACCCTCTCCTTTTCCCGAAGGGTCTCGAGGATACTACGTGCTGACCACTGCCTGACGGCCTTGTGGTCAAAGGTGTTTCCTTTCAAACATTTCTCCACGAAGGACAGGTGGTACGGAACGGTCCAACTACTCGGAGCGTTCCACGGCAACGAGGCCAGGCCCATCCTTCGCAACACCGGGGACAGGTAGAACCTCAGTAAGTAGTGACACTTGGTGTTTGCGTACTGAGGATCTACGCACAGCTTGATGCAGCCACACACAAAGGTAGCCGTCAGGGCGAGGGTGGCGTTCGGTACGCCCTTTCCCCCGTTTTCCAGGACTTTGTACATGGCGTCCCTGTGGACCCGGTCCATCCTCGACCCCCAAATGAAGTGGAAGATGGCCCAGGTGACCACAGCGGCGCAGGTCCAGGGAATAGGCCAGGCCTGCGCCACATACAACAGTACCAAAAGCCCCTCGCACCTGACAACCAGGTCCTTACCCGCGATGGAGGGGGACCAGAGCGTCTACCTGCTCAGTTTGGTGATACGCTCCTCCCAAATCTTAGTGCACGCCCCAGCTCCACTGAACCAAACACCCAGCACCTTCAGGTAGTCTGTCCTGATGGTGAAGGGGAGGAAGGAGCGGTCGTCCCAGTTCCCGAAGAACATTGCCTCACTCCTACCCCAAATCACCGACTCCAGGGCAGACCTGACCCGATTGGCTATGACCTTGGCCAGGATTTTGTAATCCGCGTTCAGTAATGAAATGGGATGCCAATTTTTAATTTCTTCCCTCTCCCCCTTCCTGTTGTAAATGAGGGTGATGATGCCCTTCCTCATGGACTTTCACATTTCCCCTGCCCGAAGCGCACTATTGTACACCTCCAGCAGGTCCTGGCCGACCAGATCCCACAGAGCCGAATACAGCTTGACCGGTAAGCTGTCGCTCCCGGGAGTCCTATTCCTCTCCAAGGACTTGAGGGCTCTGGTCATCTTGTCCAGGGATATCGGCCGGTCCAGCCACTCCCTCGTGCCGTCGTCCAAGACCTCCGTGATAGATGACAGGATCAACTCGGAGGCTGTGCTGTCCATGGGCTTCGCGTCGTACACTCCGGCATAGAAGGATCTGCTGATCCTCAAAATGTCGGGCCAAGATGACGTCGCCGAGCCATCATCCTCCTTCAGCCGGTTAAGCACAGAGCTCTTTGTGCACCTTCTGAAAGAAGAAACGCAAGCACATCTCATCCTGCTCCACGGAGCGGAGCCTGGACCAGAGGATTATCCTGGAGGCCTCCACGGCGAAGAGCGAGGCTGGCTAGCCCCACACCTCGGAGGTCCTCCGTGACACCGACCCCCATGGACTGCAGAAGGAGCAGGTTCTGCACCCTTTTCTGGAGTTTTCCCCACCTCTCTCTTGCCTTCCAAACACCCTTGAGGACAAAGAACCTCTTGATGTTCGCCTTCACCGTCTCCCACCAGTCGCCCGGAGACTCAAAGAGGGGTTTCACGGTTCTCCAAACAGCGTATTCCCTCTTAAGCTCCTTGACGTTCTCTGGGGTCAACAGAGTCGTCTTGAGCTTCCACGTCCCCTTGCCGGCCTGCTGGTCATCCTGTAAATGACAGTCGGCCAGCAGGAGGCAGTGGTCAGAAAAGAACACCGGCTCGATGCCGGTCGACCTGACCAAGAACGCCCGTGACACAAACAGGAAGTCTATCCTTGAGCGAATAGACCCGTCTGGCCGCGACAAGATGTATCTCCGCTGTGCCCCCTCTGCAGGGGTGCTGAAGACGTCGAGCAGCTTGGCGTCCTTCACCGTGCCCATCAGGAATCTGGACGTGACGTCCAGTTGACTCTCCCCACCCGCTGTCCCCACGCCGGATCTTCCATCTGCATCGATGATGTAGTTGAAGTCTCCGCCTAAGATGACCGGCCTGGATGTAGCCAGCAGGGGTGGAAGCCGCTGCAGGATGGACAACCGCTCACTCCGTACCGCTGGGGCGTACCCGTTGATCAGCCTCAGGGAAGCGTTCCTGTAGGTGACGTCAGCCACTCAGACGCGCCCCCCCACCCAACCACCTCCTGAACTTGAGAAATGGTGAAGTCGCGCCCCCGCAGCAGAATAGCCAGGCCCGAGGAGCGACAGTCATTACCCCCCGACCAGATTGAAGGCCCACAGGTCCAGGCGCCGGACCATTTCCCTTACCTGCTGAGGTGCGGTATCCCGCACTCCTGCAGAAACAGGAGGTCCGCCTTGATGGTGGTCAGGTAGGCCAATGTGGGCACACATCTTGCGGTGGACTTGACGCTGCGCACATTAATGCTCGCAACTCATACCCCCATTGTGGGCAGTGACCGCAGAACCCTCGCCAAGTCCAAGGTCCAGCCCCTCTATCTGTCCCTTTATGCCCATTGCCCGGGCTAACTGCTGGACGCTGTCCGGGCTCAGGAATCCGTCCATGCTGCCTTCCGGGTGGCACCCCTTGTCAGGGGTACAGAGGCAGGAGAGTCCAGATCTGGCAGGAGAGTCAGGCTGTGGACACGCTGGTTCCTCCTGCCCACCTGAGGGTTCGGGGAGGGTGGCCCTCCAGGGCCCCAGCGGTGCGTGTCTGGGTGTCGGAGGGATCCTCAGGATGCCTCCCGTCACCTGGAAGCGTGGTGCTGCTTTCCTTCTCCCTTGAGATCTTTAGCTTCTGCTTTGGGCGGGCCTCCTCCAAGTCTCCCTCGTCGGAGGAGCTCTTATAGCCCCCCTGTAGCTGCCTCATCCCGCCTGATGGTTGCGTTGCCAGGGCCCTCCAGCACGCATTCCTCCTCGCCTTCTGGACCGTCGTCCACTCCCCTGAATCACCTGTCACCTCCTCCATCGATTCCGGGTTGTTGGGTGGAGCGGAGCCCGCAGGGGCGCTTTGCTGGCCTCGGGTCCGTCCTGCGGGGCTGGGCCCTCATGCACATTAAAGGGGTCCTTGCAGGGGCCTGGTGCCTTCCTCTCCTCCGGGGGCAGCTTGCCTCGCATTGCCCCTGCTGGCGACCTGGGCGTAGGTAGTCCCCCGCCGTGGGCATGCCCTATAGAGTTGGCCCGCTTCCCCGCAAAGGTTGCAGCTTTTTTCTTTTGGGCAATCCTTTGCAAGGTGTCCCTCCTCCCTGCAGATGGTGGCTTTGCAGTCGGCCGCCACGTGACCTGACCTACCACAGGCATGGCAGACTTTAGGTTGCCCTGCGTAGGTCAGGTAGCCCTTGCTCCCACCAATCGCAAAGCTGGATGGTGGGTGTATGATGTTCCCGTCCACACCCGCCCTCAGCGTCACCTTGACCTGCCTCTTACTGGTCCAGATGCAAAAGGGGTCCATGATGTCAGTTAGGTCCCCTTCCACCTTCATGTACCTTCCAAGGAAGGTCAGGACATCAACTGCTGGCACATGCGGGTTGTACATGTGTACAGTCACCATACGGCTCCTCTGCGCTGGCATCATGAACAGTGGAACAGCAGGCAGTACAGAGAGGGGGCCCTCACCTCCTTTCTTCTTCAAAACCTCCAGGAAGCGCTCGCAAAGCTTGGCACTCCTGAAGGTTACATCGTAAAACCTCCTCCGGGGAAATCCTGCAGGCAGTAAATGTCCGCAGCAGCGAACCCACAACAGTCCAACAGGACCCTCTTCACGAAGAAGGTGCAGTCCACAGGTGCACCTCCATCCACCTTCTTTACAGAAACACGGATGGTGTTCAGGACCCCCTGACCTGGGGCACGAGCACTTGCCGCAGCCATCGTTGCAGGTTGGCTGCTCCCCTGAACCAGCGTTAGGCCGAAGCCAGCATTAAGATCCACTGGTTTCAAGGGTGCACAGCCAACCTGACGTCTTCCTTCCACCTCCAACACAGTCACGCTCTCCTCCTCGCGGTCCACAGAAGAGCGGGTCTTTATTTTGTTCCGGATGTAAGCTGGTTCACTGAGCTGGAAGGTTTTTTTTCACAAAGAGGCATGGCATTCCAACCGGAACTCCATCAACAAACACATTGATTTGGAACCAGTCTACCATCCCCTGACAAAAAGAACAGGAAATGACATCACCAATGCAGGAAATGACATCACCAACCCAAGGAAACCTAAACATATAAATAGAAAGCGGGACGTAACACCAGCGCTTCACTGGAGGCTCGCTGATGATGTTACCAAGAATGGTGACTGATTGTCTGCGAATGAACCTTCCAGCTCAGTGAACCAGCTTACATCTGGAACAAAATAAAGACCCACTCTCTTGTGGACCGAGAGGAGGAGAGCGCTGTGTTGGAGGCGGAAGGAAGACGTCGGGTTGGCTGTGCACCCTTGCAACCGGTGGATCTTAATGCTGGCTTCGGCCTAACGCTGCTTCAGGGGAGCAGCCAACCTGCAACGATGGCTGCGGCAAGTGCTCGTGCCCCAGGTCAGGGGGTCCGGAACACCATCCGTGTTTCCGTAAAGAAGGTGGATGAAGGTGCAGCTGTGGACCGCACCTTCTTCGTGAAGAGGGTCCTGTTGGACTGTTGTGGGTTCGCTGCTGCGGACATTTACTGCCTGCAGGATTTCCCCGGAGGAGGTTTTTACGATGTGACCTTCAGGAGTGCCAAGCTTTGGGAGCGCTTCCTGGAGGTTTTCAAGGAGAAAGGAGGTGAGGGCCCCCTCTCTGTACTGCCCAACGTTCCGCTGTTCGTGATGCCAACGCAGAGGAGCCGTATGGCGACTGCAAACATGTGCAACCCGCATGTGCCAGCAGTTGATGTCCTGACCTTACTTGGAAGGCACGGGAAGGTGGAAGGGGACCTAACTGACATCATGGATCCCTTTGGCATCTGTACCAGTAAGAGGCAGGTCAAGGTGACGCTGAGGATGGGCGCGGACGGGAATGTCGTACACCCACCGTCCAGCTTCACGATCGGCGGGAGCAAGGGCTACCTGACCTACGCAGGACAACCTAAAGTCTGCCATGCCTGTGGTAGGTCAGGTCACATGGCAGCCGACTGCAAAGCCACCATCTGCAGGAACTCCAGGGAGGAGGGACACCTTGCAAAGGATTGCCCACGAGAGAGAAGCTGCAACCTTTGCGGGGAAGCAGGCCACCTCTATAGGGCATGCCCGCAGTGGGGGACCACCTACGCCCAGGTCGCCGGCAGGGGCAATGCGGGGCCAGCCCCTCCGGAGGAGAGGAAGGCACCAGGGCCCAGCAAGGACCCCACTAATGTGCAGGAGGGCCCAGCCCGGCAGGATGGGCCCGAGGCCAGCAAATCACCCCTCCAGGCTCCGCTCCCCGCCGACAACGAGTCGATGGAAGCGGCGACAGGCGACCCAGGGGAGTGGATGACTGTCCGGAAAGCGAGGAGGAAGGTGCGTCGGCGGGCCCAGGAACCGCAACCATCAGGCGGTAAGAGGCACCTGCAGGAGGCTATAAGAGCTCCTCTGATGAGGGGGATTCGGAGAGGGCCCGCCCGAAGCAGAAGTTAAAGATCTCAAGGGAGAAGAAAAGCAGCACCCCGCTTCCAGGTGACGGGAGGTGTGCTGAGGCTCCCTCCGACACCCAGCCACGCTCCAGGGCCCCCTGGAAATTCCAGGCGGGAAAGAGGAAACAGTGCGTCCCCAGCTGGACCCAGAGCCGGACCCTCCTGCCTCCGTACCCCTGATGGGGGAATGGCACCCGGAAGGCAGCACAGATGGTTTCCTGAGCCCGGAGAGCATCCAGCAGTTAGCCCGGGCAATGGGCATGAAGGGACAGATGGAGGGGCTTGGGGAGGGTACTGCGGCCACTGCCCACAATGGGGGTACGAGTTGTGAGCATTAATGTGCGCAGTGTCAAGTCGACCGCCAGATGTGTGCCCACGTTGGCCTACCTGACCACCGTCAGGGCGGACTTCCTGTTTCTGCAGGAGTGCGGGATACCGCACCTCAGCAGGTACGGGAAATGGTCCGGCGCCTGGACCTGTGGGCCTTCGATCTGGTCGGGGGGTAACGACTGTCGCTCCTTGGGCCTGGCTATTCTGCTGCGGGGGCGCAACTTCACCATTTCTCAAGTTCAGGAGGTGGCGGGGGGCGCCTCCTAGTGGCTGATGTCGCCTACAGGAACGCTCCCCTGAGGCTGATCAACGTGTACGCCCCAGCGGTACGGAGTGAGCGGTTGGCCGTCCTGCAGCGGCTTCCACCCCTGCTGGCTACGTCCAGGCCGGTCATCCTAGGCGGAGACTTTAACTGCATCATCGATGCAGATGGAAGATCCGGCGTGGGGGGTGTCAACTGGACGTCACGTCCAGATTCCTGATGGGCACGGTGAAGGACGCCAAGCTGCTCGACGTCTTCAGCACCCCTGGAGACGGAGCGCAGCGGAGGTACACCTGGTCGCGGCCAGACGGGTCTATTCGCTCAAGGATAGACTTCCTGTTTGTGTCAAGGGCGTTCTTGGTCAGGTCCACCGTCGTTGAGCCGGTGTTCTTCTCTGACCACTGCCTCCTGCTGGTGGACTGTCACTTACAGGACGACCAGCCGGCCGACAAGGGGACGTGGAAGCTCAAGACGACTCTGTTGCCCCCAGAGAATGTCGAGGAGCTTAAGAGGGAGTACGCCGGTTGGAGAACCGTGAAACCCCTCTTTGAGTCTCCGGGCGACTGGTGGGAGACGGTGAAGGCGAACATCAAGAGGTTCTTTGTCCTCAAGGGTGTTCGCAAAGCGAGAGAGATGCGGCGAAAGCTGTCACCACTCCAGAAAAGGGTGCAGAACCTGCTCCTTCTGCGGTTGATGGGGGTCGATGTCACGGAGTACCTCCGCGAGGTCAGGGGCCAGCAAGCCTCACTCTTTGCTGCGGAGGCCTGCAGGATATTCTTCTGGTCCAGGGTCCGTTCCGTGGAGCAGGACGAGACGTGCTCGCGTTTCTTCTTTCAGAAGGTGCACTAAGAGAGCTCTGTGCTTCGCCGGCTGAAGGAGGATAACGGCTCGGTGACGTCGTCTCGGCCCGACATTTTGAGGATCAGCAGATCCTTCTATGCCGGACTGTACGACGTGAAGCCCACGGACAGCATGGCCTCCGAGTTGTTCCTGTCGTCTATCACGGAGATCTTAGACGACGGCACGAGGGAGTGGCTGGACCGGCCGATATCCCTGGATGAGCTGACCAGAGCCCTCAAGTCCTTGGAGAGGAATAAGACTCCCGGGAGCGATGGCTTACCGGTCGAGCTGTATTCCGCTCTGTGGGACCTGGTCAGCCAGGACCTGCTGGAGGTGTACAATAGTGCGCTTCGGGCAGGGGAAACGTGCAAGTCCATGAGGAAGGGCATCATCACCCTCATTTACAAGAGGAAGTGGGAGAGGGAAGAAATTAAGAATTGGCGTCCCGTTTCACTCTTGAACGTGGACTAAAAAATCCTGGCCAAGGTCATAGCCAACCGGGTCAGGTCTGTCCTGGAGTCGGTGATTCACCCTGACCAAACCTGAGCTGTGCCGGGCAGGAAGATCGCTGGGAGCCTCGCGCTCATCAGGGATACGATCACCGATGTACAGGACAGGCGGGTGGACACCTGCCTCGTCAGCCTGGACCAGGAAAAGGCCTTCGACAGGTTCTCTCATGCTTTCATGAGGGACGTCCTTTCCAAATTGAGCTTCGGAGACGGCATCCGCAATTGGACCCGGCTGCTCTACGCCAACATCATAAGCGCAGTCTTGATCAATGGGTGGGAATCGGATAGTTTTCCCGTCAGATCTGGAGTCAGGCAGGGCTGACGCTTTCTCCTGCCTTGTTCGTGTGCTGTGTGGAGCCCTTCGCCGCATCCATCAGGAAGGACGTGAGCCTGAAGGGCGTGACTATCCCAGGCAGCGGAGGCCTTCAGACCTTCCTGTACATGCACGACGTCACCGTCTTCTGCACCGATCGTTGGTCGGTGAGTAGGCTGTTGGACATCTGCGGCCAGTTTGAACTGGCCTTGGGAGCCAAAGTCAATAGACTTTGAGAGCGAGGTCATGTTCTTCAGGAACTGGGAAGACCGCTCGTTCCTCCCCTTCACCGTCAGGACAGACTTCCTGAAGGTGCTGGGTGTTTTGTTCGGTTGAGCTGGGGCGTGCACTAAGACTTGGGAGGAGCGTATCACCAAACTGAAGCAGAAGCTGGGCAGGTGGACACTCCGGTCCCTCTCCATCACAGGTAAGAACCTGGTTGTCAGGTGCGAGGGGCTTTCGGTACTGTTGTATGTGGCGCAGGCCTGGCCTATTCCCTGGACCTGCGCCGCTGCGGTCACCCGGGCCATCTTCCACTTCATTTGGGGGGTCGAGGCTGGACCGGGTCCGCAGGGACACCATGTACAAAGACCTGGAAAATGGGGGAAAGGGCGTACCGAACGCCACCCTCGCCCTGACGGCTACCTTTGTGTGCGGCTGCATCAAGCTGTGCGTAGATCCTCAGTACACAAACACCAAGTGTCACTACTTACTGAGGTTCTACCTGTCCCCGGTGTTGCGAAGGATGGGCCTGGCCTCGTTGCCGTGGAACGCTCCGAGTAGTTGGACTGTTCTGTACCACCTGTCCTTCGTGGAGAAATTTTTGAAAAGAAACACCTTTGACCAAAAGGCAGTGGTCAGCACGTAGTATCCTCGAGACCCTTTGGAAAAAGGAGAGGGTGAATCCCGTCGTGTGGTACCCCACGCAGACTGCCAAAGTCGATTGCCAGAATGCCTCATCGCCAGAACTTTCAAACAAGCACAAGGGCATTGCTTGGCTGGCGGTGAGAGGGGCTCTGCCAGTGAGATTCTTTATGCATGACCGGAATCTCTGCGCCACCGCACGCTGCCCTCGAGGTGGCTGCAGGGGGGGGACGAGACTGTCGATCACCTCCTTCTGGAGTGTGCCTATGCGCAGGAGGTCTGGAGGGGGATGCAGTGGTATTTGTCGAGGTTTGTCCCAAGCAGCTCCATGGCGTGCGACTCCGTGCTCTACGGGCTGTTTCCCAGGACGCATCCCGAGACCAACATCAACTGCGCCTGGAGGACCATCAATGCGGTGAAAGACGCTCTTTGGTCTGCCCGCAACTTGCTGGTCTGCCAGCTGAAAGAACTGACCCCGACCGAGTATTGCAGACTGGTGCACTCCAAGCTCCAGGACTACGTGCTGAGGGACGCGCTAAAGCTTGGGGTAGCCGCCGCCAAGGCGCGGTGGGGAAAGACCACGGTATGAAACCCCTCATCCAGAATAGAAAAAGGGCCCTATATGGTAACTGGGACCAGTTGGCGCCTGCCCCAACTGGTCAGGGGGCCAACGGAGACTGTGCGGTGTGACGACTGCCGGGGTGGTTTCTTTGCTTTGTTTTTTTTTCTTCTTTGTTTGTTTTTTTCCTTTAGTTGGTGTACGTACCCCCTGGGTAACCCAAAGCGGCTTGCATGACTGGGTAGATGTATAAATGTATTTTATTTTTTGTACATCTTATGAATAAAGTATATTTTTTCAAATAAAAAAAGGTGATGAAATGTCTGAAAATGAACCTGCCAGCTCAGCGAGCAGACTCACATCCAGAACCTCAACCTGAGCTACAAATCTTCTCAAAACTTGCTAAAATGGTGGTGTGTTTGAATAGTAGGCAACTGGAAGCTGACAGTCATTTTTACAGACAGAATGTACATATTCTGCAAAGTGGTCACAAAGACTGTACTTAGTCTCCCCAATCTGGAGGTGACCACACTGTGGTCAGAAATGCAAGACACTAGATTGAGTGAAGTGCAGATAAATTGTTGCTTCACCTGACAGGAGTATCTGGGGCCTTAGATTCTGAGGAGGGAGGAAATAAATTGAGTGATGGCCTCGTGGTATCATTGCTGGACTGTTAATCCAGTGACCCAGATAATGAGAGGTTAAAGTGCAGGGGAAGGTGAACATTTTGAAGGCACCCTTGTAGAAATTGGCATCACTGGATCACATGCAATGAAAAAGGAGGAACTGGAACCTGGTTTCAAATCCCATCATAGTAAATGGTGGAATTTGAATTAAATAAATATCTGGGACTAAGATTCTGATGATGATCGTGAATCCATTGTTGATTTTTGGTAAAACCCATCTGATTCACTATTTTTTTTAGGAAAGGAAGCTGTCATCCCTCCCTGGTCTGGCCTACATGTGACTCCAGACCCACACCAATGTGGTTGACTCTTAACTGCTCTTGGGGCAATTCGGGATGGACAATAAATGCTGCCTAGCCAGTGACACCCTCAACCTGTGAATGAATAAATAAAGTGGTATATGATTGCTTGGGAAGATGCTGTGTGGCTGTGGGGGGCTCTTGGGAGTGAAGGAGAAGGGGAACAGGGTGTCCTGGGGGAATATTCCTTTTGTAAGGCTGACAAGGGAGGGAAGGGAAGTATATGCATTCTGCTGGAACTCGTAATAGTGGCACATTATGATCCTCTGGGTGTGGATGATGGTTGATTGGTGGGTGAGGATAAGGGGCACCCTATCACTATTGTGGAGAGAAGAGACAGAATGAATTGGCATCACTGGATCAGGTGCAACAGAAAAGGAGGAACAGGGAAAATGGAATGGAGTCTTTATTGGAAGTAGGGTGTGAGGACGTATAGTCCAGGTAACTGTGGGAGTCGGTGGGTTTGTCATGGATATTTGTGACCTGCCTATCCCCAGAAATAGAAACAGAGATTTAGAGGAAAGGAAAGGAGAAGTCAGAGATGGACTAAGTGAAGGTGAGAGCAGGGTGGAAATTGGAAGTGAAAATGTTGATTTATCCCAATTCTGGATGAGGCATGGTAGTCGCATCAATGATGTCCTCTGTCTACTTGATAAAGAGTTGTGACTGCGTTTCAAGGCAGGACTGGAATAAGGAATGCTCCATGTACCCCACAAAGAAATAGACAGAACTGAGGCTCATGCAGGTACCCATGGTCACCCCTTGGACCTCAAGAAAGTAGGAGGAGTTAAAGGAGAAGTTGTTCAAAGTATCATTGCAATACTGCTGCAAGGGCACTGCACTTAGGGACACATACTCAGCTCATGAACTGAACTAAGTTGCAACTCTGGGCTCCTTGCCCATTGTCATAGTATTCTTTCACTTTGACCCTCACTGGATATTTGCATCATCCCTGCCTTGACTTACCTTGTCCAGTTGTCATTTTGTGTTTTTTTTCCCTTCAGCCAGAAATACCAGGGTGGCCACCATGGACCAAGTAGACAGGCTCTCACCCAAAAAAAAAGTCAGTGATTTCCTGCTGTCTGTCATGTCTGAGTCAAATGTCAGGGAATGTGCAGATATATTACTGACAGTACTTACCTGGATATTTTAAAGATCATGCAGATACAAGGGATTCCAGTGAATTCCAGGAAATATCCTGTGTGACAATTTGTTCTTGGAATGGCACACAGTAAGATGAGGCCACAATCGGATTTGAGGGGGTAAAAGGGGAAAGATGAGTCATTAATGTGGCATGTTTGGTAAGATACAACAAAAAAAACTTGCTAGAACTTGCAACAAAAAGCCTCTGAAAAATTCCGATGTTACTCAGGCTTCACCAAAAAATATAAGATATATCTCATTGTGACGTGAGATCAAGTTTAATCTACAGTATCTTCTTTTTTTGTTCATGTCTATGCGCTGATGTACATATTCCAGTCTAGATTGTCACTGCCCAGTGATATCCTTCCAGTGGGAGCAGTATGTTCTAACTCTGCCCACACTGTTCTATTTATACTCAGTGATTGCAACTCTGTGAAGTCATTACAATGTTGCACAAGGCCCCTGAAGCTCTTGCACAGCAGCCTCAACGTATATACTGCGCAAGTTAGTCGCAGGTTAGAAACAAAACTGATCTAAATGTTCACTGTTTAATTTGTTTAATTCCAATCCATAATCTGACTCAAGTTGTTCTCGATAATTTTAAAAAAAGGAACCTCAGGTTAGTCATCGAGAAGAATATAAAGTGTGATTTGCTGAAGTACCCAACCTCTTCATATGCTTTCGAGATAATAAAGACTGAGCAGGTGTATTTGGGCATTGTACTAAGAGGCAATGTTAATATGCTCACCACACACTGTCGAATATCATGTTGTGACTTGTGTTGGACCAACAGAACATTGATGGTGTTGGAACCAAATAATGACAATATTCCATTTCACATTTCGCAATGTTTTTCATTTTCACGTTTAATGGCATTACAGAAGCTAATCATACTGCTTCCAGTTCATGTTTTGTGGATAATTTCATCAAATTACGTAAAAGCTATCTGTCAAGGTTTTCGTTTCACTGTTAAGTGAATACAATAGAGTCTTCACCAACACTAAAACTTAGTTAAAACTTGGCCCGTGCATAACTTTAACTTTTATAGCAATGAAACAGATACTCAATTTGTCAGAGGGTAAAAAAAGAATATTGATTGTAAACTTTTACATGCTATTGTTTTACAAGTTTCATTGTTGGGTAGCTGGACCAAAGTGATTTCCTCTAGGCTGAGCCTTTCAAATGCCAAAATGTGTCATTTTGACGAAAGCAAACTTACTATCTTACTTGCTTGCATTTTCTCTCTTTTTCTTTAATTTCTCACTCATAATTGCCTTCCTATTCTCTGTGTCACTTCTCTTTTTTATTTTCTATTCCTCTTGTTAGTTGTGTTTATCTTGGATTAACATATCAATGATTGTCTATGCAGAGTGCAAAACACAGTGTACAAAATTGTTTAATTATAGCTGGGATTTGAAAGACCTGCTAGGACTGTTCTTCGGAAATGGTGTGACTTTTTCTTGGCTCAACCTGAGAACAAAGGCCAATTTCATATTAAGTAATCTCTTGCTGTCAGACTGTATTTAAATACACACTGAATGAATTATAGATGTTGTGACTAATTCATCTGCCAAGTCACCTTCAGCGCTAAAGTCTGAAGTGTAGATAATGACGATGAATGGAATTGCTGTATTCATTGATTATTTAATTAATTTAAGTCAAAAGCTGAATATTTAAAACCTTATAAGAGTTGGTCTTAATTTGGCAAATTTGGACATATTTTGCAGTATTCTTTATGGCTTTACATTTTATAATATCTAACGATTATTAATATCGGATTATTTATTTTCTCCATATAGTGATGTTAATGAACAACCGAAGTCTGCACAAGAAATGAAGGCACTGCGGATTTGAACACAATTCAAATTTGGAAGCTGGGATTCAAGACAAATTGACTTGGAGGAAAGTCTTTTCTGTCTCATGCTTGTAAAGGGCCCATTTAGAACTGAGCTGGTATATAGTGTTAAGATGAAGTATTACTTTTGCTCTCTTGAGAATTTTTTTCAAGATGGTGTCAAAAATACAATGCAAAACTATCCACAAATTGGTATAAATTGATCATCTAATCTAATGTAAACACAGGCTTCTGTTTTCATTCTTCTTTTCCAAACTTCATGTTCCTTTCCAAGAAGGAGAGAAATTACACGTTTACATCTTCAGGTTCTTCCTGAAACATGTTGCTAGCCAGGCTCTAGGGCTTGAGGCACTCCATATGAAATATTACTGACCAGGAGGGTCTTCCACGCTTACTGCCTACCACTGACATCCTGGAATGATTTACATCTTGATAATCATTTGGTTTTGGCACATCATGAATGCCCACAGCCGATGCTGACGGAACCCCGCCCACAACCTCCACAGCCAGCAACCCCAGAGTAGACAGCCACACTGAGCCCTGCCACATCGTCACCATCCCCGCAGACCTCCCACTGACTGAGGACGAACGGTCAGTCCTAAGCAAGGGGCTCAAATTTTTCCACCTCCACCCACACATCAACGAATACCAGTCACGATTGGACATTGAGCAGATTTTCCGCCGCCTTCGCCTCCACGCTTACTTCTTTAACCAGGAACCTAACCCTCCCGCCACTGACCCCTTCACCCACCTCCAACACAAGTCCTGTTCCTGGGCACCACCCCCAGGCCTCCTACCCTCCCTTGACCTCTTCATCTCCAACTGCCATCGAGACATCAACTGCCACAGCCTCTCCACCCCTCTCACCCAATCCAACCTCTCCCCCGCAGAACAGGCTGCCCTCCACTCCTTCCGCTGCAACCCCAACCTCACCATCAAACCCGCAGACAAGGGAGGCGCAGTGGTAGTATGGCGCACTGACCTCTGCATCGCTGAGGCCAAACACCAACTACAATCCAACCCCACCACCCAAGCTTCCATCCCCACCCTTGTCTGCTTTCCGGAGAGACCACTCTCTCCGTGACTCCCTTGTTCGCTCCACACTCCCCTCCAACCCCACCACACCCAGCACCTTCCCCTGCAACCGCAGGAAGTGCTACAATTGCCCCCACACCTCCTCCCTCACCCCTATCCCAGGCCCCAAGATGACCTTCCATATCAAGCAGATGTTCACCTGCACATCTGCCAATGTGGTATATTGTATCCGTGGCACCCGGTATGGCTTCCTCTACATTGGGGAAACCAAGCGGAGGCTTGGGGACCACTTTGCAGAACAGCTCCGCTCGGTTTGCAACAAACAACTGCACCTCCCAGTCACGAACCATTTCAACTCCCCCTCCCATTCCTCAGCCCTTCCTCCCACCTCAAGCCGCACCTCCATTTCCTACCTACCACCTCATCCCACCTCCTTGACCTGTCCATCTTCCCTGGACTGACCAATCCCCTCCCTACCTCCCCACCTATACTCTCCTCTCCACCTATCTTCTTTTCTCTCCATCTTCGGTCCGCCTCCCCTGTCTCCCTATTTATTCCAGTTCCCTCTCCCCATCCCCCTGTCTGATGAAGGGCCTAAGCCCGAAACGTCAATTTTTGTGCTCCTGAGATGCTGCTTGGCCTTCTGTGTTCATCCAGCTCCACACTTTGTTATCATGAATGCACCTTCCATGGGTTTCAAGTCCTGGTACTCAAACCCAGAAATGCTCTGTACTCTCGCTCTGAGTTGAAAATCACCTGCAAATATTGTGGGTGCTCTCTCATTAGTTTAATGGCCTGTCAGTTTCCTCCAATAGAAAACTATCATCTGCACCTCTTTTTTAAGGTCCCTCTTACTTCCTTGTTGCATTCTCTTCAGTCCCTATAAGAAATCTGTTTCCTTTCAAGAGGAAAATCAAGTAGTTCCTATTACACTGACCACCTCTCTCCTGATGGTTTCAACTGTTTGGAATCTTGATTCACTTTTAGCTCATAAGTTGCAAAGATCTTTATGTTAACTATTGCTTGTAGCAGAACATACCTCACTCCATTAAATGTTTTAAAGCGCATTTCTCCCAGTCCCTCTTCTCATTCTTTTAATTAACATTTCAAATGAAATGTATTGATTAATCCTCAAATACTTCTTCATTTTAAAAATGTGCTTTTATTCTCCTCTATTTAACACTTCAATGAGAATATCTTAATTTCTCAAGTATCCCTTTATTTCCAGCCTTTCTCATCCTTAATTTTGAAGGAAGTGGAAACCAAATTCAACTGAATAGTATCAGAGTCTAAGGGGTGAAATTAATGAGGTTGGATGACATAAGTCTGTATTTCTTTGACCTTACAAGATTAAAAGCTGATCTAATCAAAATGTTTAAAAACAAATGTTGGCTAGATTCAGATAAACTATTTTCTCTAGTGTTTCAAGAACAAAGAAGTATAAAATCAGAGATGAGCCTTTCAGAATTTTTTCACACCATGGTAGAAACTCTGAAACTTTATCTCAGATGTATTGCCGAGGGCAACTGTAGCTTATCATACCGAGACACAGAGCTAAAACAAAGAATTACAGGTACTGAAAGCCTGAAACAAACACTGAAATTGTTGCAGAAACTCAGCAGGTCTGGCAGCATCTGTGGAGAGAAAGCAGAGTTAATGTTTCGAGTTCCAGCAACCCTTCTTCAGGAAGGGTCTGAGGAAGGGTCACCAGATCTGAAACATTAACTCTGCTTTCTCCTCCACAGATACTGCCAGACCTGCTGCACTTTTCCAGCAACTTTGTTTTTGTAACCCTTCTTCAGGACTCATATTCTGTTTTCATAAGGAAATGTTCTGAAGGAAGGTTACTGAACTTGAAATGCTAGCGCTGCTTTGTCTCCACAGATACTGCTGAGTTTCTCCTGGAATTTCTGTTCATATTTAGATACATTTTTACCAAGCATATGAAGGGATATGGAACAAAGTCAGGTCAATGAAATGCTGTTTAGCCGTAATCAAATTGTATGACTTTCAGAAGCAAATATACTCATTAGCGATAGACAGCATGGTTTTCTGAGCGAGAGGCCTTTCCTCACTAACTTAATCAAGTTTTTTGAGGAGGTGACAAAGATGGTGGATCAGGGGAAAGCAGTTGATGTGGTCTACATGGACTTCAGTAAAGCCTTTGACAAGATCCCTCATGGCAGACAAAAGATGAAGTCAAATGGTATCGGGAAGATTTGTCAAGATGGATATTGAACTGGTTTAGTCACAGGAGACAGAGTGTAGCAGTGGACAGGTGCATTGCAGAGTGGAGCATTGGAACTGGTAGTGTTCCTTAAGGATCAGTTCTGGGACTTCTGCTGTTCGTGATCTACATAAATGATTCGGAGGAAAATGTAACTTGTCTAATTAGTGAGTTTGCAGATGATACAAAGATTGGTGAAGTTGTGGATAGTGAGGAGGATTGTCAGAGGATGCAACAAGCTATAAATCAGTTGGAGGCATAGGCAAAAAAAATGGCAGATATACTTTAATCCTGACAAATGTGAGGTGATGCATTTTGGAAGCTCAAGGACAGGTGGAAATTATACAGTGAATGGCAGAACTTTTAGGAGTATGGAAATGCAGAGGAATCTGGGTGTGCAAGTCAACAGATCACTCAAGGTGGCAGTGCAGGCAAACAAGGTAGCAAAAAAAGTCGATGGCATGCTTGCCTTCATTGGAAGGGGCTTTGAGCATAAAAACAGACAGTTTATGCTACAACTTTATTGAACTTTAGTGAGGGCATGCTTGGAATGTTGCATCCAGTTCTGGTCACCACACAAAAAGTAGGATGTGGATACTTTGGAGAGGATAGAGAAAAGGTTTACCAGGCTATTGCCTGGTATGGGGGATTTCAGCTCTGAAGGAATGTTGGATTTGTTTTCACTGGAAGACAGGAGGTTGTGCTGCAACCTGACAGAAGTTTATGAGGTTGTGAATGGCATGGATAGAGTGGAAGGAATGAGCATTTTTTTCATGGATAGAGGGGTCAATTACTAGGGGACATAGGCTCAAGGAGGAGGGGAATGTTTAAAAGAGATGTACGAGGCAAGTTTTTCACACAAAGAGTGATGACAGCATGGAGTGCACTGTCAAAGGAGATGGGATGGAAGCAGACACAATAATAACATTCCAGAAACACCTGGATGAACATATGAGTAAAAAAGGAATAAAGGATATGAATCATGTAAGTGATTCAGTTTTGTAATGGAAGGGGAAAATGTTTTGGTGCAGGCTTGGAGGGCCAAATGTACTGTCCCTGTGCTGTATTGTTCTTTGTTCTTTGACTGATTCCTGAACAGCCTACTTTTTAAATTTTGTTTTGTTTTTACAACCCGACTTTCCAGAAGACTTTATTTTGTACATTCACTTCATTTATCAAAGTGTGCAAAGTATGAGGATTTTCTACCTTTATCATTTATATGTCATAAAACTGAAGAGAAAAATATATATTTCTGAATGACAATATGCATAGATTTTTGCATCTGTGTCATAAATCATTGAGATAATTTATAACAAACATTTGTTAAAGCAACATATTTGATTGGGTTCTGAGGAAGGGTCACCGGATGCGAAACGTTAACTCTGTTTTCTCCTCCACAGATGCTACCAGACCTGCTGAGCTTTTCCAGCAACTTTGTTTTTGTTCCTATATTTGATTGGGGCTTGATATTATTGGACTATTTTATCTCCTTTCAGTGCTGAGTTATTTTGTTACAAAAGTCAAAATGGGCACCACTTCAGAAGCAAGTGCATATTTTTCATTCAAACAATTAGGAAGGCAAAGTGTCTGTTAACCTTCATTGCAACATGACTGGTGGATAGAATAAGGAAGTCTTGCTCTAAAAATATGGGACTTTGGTGAGACAACACCTAGAATATGATGTGCACTTGTAGCCTCCTTACTGTTACGTCTGCTGCAATACTGCCCATTGGGGGTTGGGGTATTTTGCAGCCACTGTTTCCTATCCCTGACTGGATCTAAGGGCCTGGTTGTTTATAGTGGCAAACAAAAACCACAAGTGAGTCTAATGAGAAGAAACAAAAGGTGCAGCATGTTGTATGATATAAATACATTGGTAAGTTAGCGTGGAATTATATAGGGGCCTGAACGACATGGCTATGGAGAGATTTGTTGCAGAACTGCGAGTGATGTCTAGTGAGGCCTATCTTATCATCAGAAGTAATTTGCTGCAGTTTTTACACATTTGCCAATTAGAAATTGTGTTTCTCCCTCGGCGATGGTGATTAAGGAGGGGTTCAAGCTTATTAAAAGTCTTATTAACAGCACAATTTGCCTAATTAATATTCAGCATTTTATCATACCAAGCATATTGATCAAGCCGACAAATGGCTGGGACAAAACTCAGGGAGATGCAGTCAGTGTCAGTTTGATGAGCAAAATCATGAGATCCCCACATGGGGGACTTGTGGACATAGGTCTTCAATCTACAAGATCTTAGGGTGTTCTGTCTTTATCTATGCAAATCCTTATAACTTCAGCAGGTCTGTAGAGCTGATTACATGAAACCTTCAGAAGCTTCACCATAAGCAACAACTCACCCAAATATTTTCCCAAAGTTAAAATTGAAACATTCCTGTATTTAATCATATTTATTACACTCTACCTCTCCCGTGTCTCTAACTCCTAACATTTTGGCAGTCTGGAGATTTTACATTTCTTCCACAACCTGTTCTCGGGTAGATCTGAAAGATTTATCTTTGGTTTGAAGACATTGTTGACATTTATTCTGCTCTTGGCCCTGTAAATTGTTCTAATCATGACTTCTTCAGAGTTCCAAAGAAGAGTCAAGAGGACTTGAAAATTTAAGTCTGCTTCTCTCTCCATAGATACCGCCAGACCTTCTGAGTTCATCGAGCATATTCTGATTTGGTGTCATCACTCTGTTTCTCATTGTGTCTATCCAAATCAATTTTTGGTAGATGATTATCGTGCAAGGCATTGAGGTGACTTGTAGTTCATTTGTAAAATCCCTTGACCATACAAATAAAACAAAATTGCAGGTAATGTCTCACATTTTGAACAACATTGCTTTTCTGCTCAGGTTCTGTATCCATCCCTGTCAGTACTTTACCCATGATGCACAATGATGTCTGTTAGATTGGACAACTTGTTAAAACTATTCTTTCTTAAAATGTTATTATAAGTGGAACCATCTTCCTTGGCAAGATAAGGAGTTTAGTCTTCAAAGTTTTATCCAGTAACAAATCTGTTGCCAATGTGCCAAATTAGAGTGGAGTGTACTAGTAAATAAACAGATTTGTATGAAAGCCACCATTTTAACTCTAAAAGGATGTGACCATCTGGATCCCACAGTCAGCTTTCCCTTTTGGCTGTAGGTATCTTGACAATCTGCTTAAATGTTCAAATCCAGAACTGGTTTCAAATTGACTGGATGACCCATGAGCAAACTATTGTGCACCGTTGGGCTTATAATTCTGTTACGCGTTTTTGTGATTGATAATGCCCTGAATATGTGGCACTGTTATGACAATAGATCAGAACCCCAAAATACTTTCAGCCACATTGCACTTCTAATGACAACAGATGTTTATGATATTTTGGAAATGGAGGTAAAAAATGAACGCAGATGTAAATTTGATAAAATTTCTGGAGAGGAATCCTGGTATATCACATCTCAAAATGCAAAGGGAACTTCAAACAACAAACCTTCAAAAGAAGAGAGGCAAATCAAAACAAAATGAATGAAAATCTCATGTGGCTACCAAGATAACAAAGAGCCTAAAAGTCCCCCTGAATAGAATGCTAAATGCTCTGTCTAATGCCCTAAACTGCAGGCATGTTTGTGTATTCTTATTTCAAGATTACTAACGGTCAGGGGCTAAATCTTAATCTTGGTCTGTGAGTGCTAATTGACAAAGGTGTGTGCTGTGAGTCTCATAGTTGAGGAAACACTTAATCATCTTGGCACTGCAGGTAAAAGGAAATACTGCTCTCTCTTTGCTCAAACTAGAAAGTAAGTGAAACTGAACTCGACAGGAAACAGGGCAAAGGTCTTTCTACTGACGTGCAAAGTTGTGTTAATAAGTCACCCACTCACCTGCCAGCACCCATGCTCGCAGTATGACCCAACATAATGGCCAGAATGACACATTCATCTACACTTCATGGAACTCAGAGACTGATCAGTGCAGATTTATTTTAACTTCGATTTTTTTTTACTGAATTCTCATTTCTGATCTGTGTTGTGATATTATTTCTTCACGCGTTTACCTATTTCTCTATTCGCCTGTTCAGAGACATTAT
Source organism: Stegostoma tigrinum (assembly GCF_030684315.1). Taxonomy (NCBI): domain Eukaryota; kingdom Metazoa; phylum Chordata; class Chondrichthyes; order Orectolobiformes; family Stegostomatidae; genus Stegostoma; species Stegostoma tigrinum. The sequence goes on from NC_081382.1 coordinate 13,542,909, forward strand.
TAGATAGGATGAAGGAAGTGGGACATGATCCTAGGTCTCATAATCCAGGGGAAGGGGATCGACTCACACTTTAGTTCATGCATTAAAGTTTGGTTATATCAGCCCTTTTTAAAACTGCACTTCATCTGGATTGGGGAAAGGGCATCCACAAGTGAACGGATTCAGTTTTTAACTGTTTTTGTGATCAACTGAGGGGTGCATGGATAAATAAAGAGAGTCAATTCATACTTTGTCACCCAGTAACTTGAGAATTTGGGGTAACCTGTCTGGAATCATAATAACTAGAGCACCTCATTCAACGACTGGCCATTGTAGTACATTGTATTATGAAATCCACACTAAATTAAGTTAAATTAATGAACTATTCATTAACATAAATTGATTCTATCAAATTGGAGTTGATTGAATCATCAATTTCACTTCGAATTGGAGAGCTGTCCGAACGCTTAGCTGTATTGTATTAAGATCCTTGTATAAGTAGACATTTAACATTTTGCTGTTCTTTTGCTGTGTCCTACTTTACCCAGTTTATGGCTATCTAATCTTTTGTGTTTTAGTACATAGTTTATGATGGCCCTGTGATGTTGTTTAGAATAATTTCTTACATTAGAAGTGCAGGTAAATATACATTGTTGTTATATCCTGGTTTGTCTGATTTATTTTCCTGGCCCAGAATTTAAGGCACAGCAAGGAAATAGTTAATTTTCTGGGGTTTTACTGCAGTTCTTTCCATGCAATTGTTTATTAATTTCTTATCCCTGAGACTTGCCATATGTTTGCATTTATTTCCTCTATGTCTTAACATAATATATTCATAGGCAATGGTACACTGAGAGTTTCATTCCCTGCTTCATATGGTTCAGAAGTTAGCTTGGTTCTTGCTTCATCCACTGGAAGACCTTGTTGACTTTTGGCATGACAATACAATAAAATTGTACCATGTCCTACTGGCATATGCTGTCGTATCATAAGCTTGTCACATCTGATAAGTAAAACAGCAGTTTTTTTTAAAAAATAAAAAATAGTTGCAGTTACATCAATGAAATCTGTTGTTTCATGTTTATTTTTATTGAGTACAAAATGATGGAAGATGAATAAACTAATGTTCCAAGGCCCGAGGAATACAATTTAAAAATAATCTCTCGGATGCAGATGGAGTCAGCATATTCAGAGTCGGCAGATGTTCACATGAAACAGACTGACAGGTGAACAGCTGCTGAAATTGCATCAAGGGTCCTGATGATCTGACCTGCATATCCACTTTTCCCGGGAAATTGATTTGTTTCCTGTTAGCATTTCTAAACAGCCCTTACCCAGAAAATAGCTTTGAGAACAGTGGGCACAGTTCTGTATCAAGCTACAAAGCATTACTCGATTGCATTTTCTTATTTCAATCAGAAAGGAGGACATAAAAAGGAAAGGTGCTCTCATTTTACTTTCATGTATGGACTTTAAAAAGCATGTGCCTGTGTGTGAACTGTTCTGAATCATTTTATTGCTTTGGCTGCAGTGGCTCTGTTTTGAGTATCACGTCGTGACTGGAAGGCAAAGAATGGGCTTGCTGAAAGAAAACAGCTTAGGGTAGATGTCAGAAAGAACCAGATCATGCTAAAGATAACTCATTAAATAAGTGCTCTGCAGAGATGGAAACTTTTGATCCAGTCGAGATATGGCTAGTGGGCATGAAAAGTATGTTATCTAATTCATAGTTATTTACCTTGTGTGACCCAGTCGCTATATGATTACAAAATTGACAGAGGCACCAAATATTTTGCTCAATTCCACCTAGGTAGCTTTTCTTTCAGAAATCCAGCTCATTGCTGGAACTGCGTACCCTGTGGTTGAAACAAACAAACAACAGCTGTTCAAATGTTTTTATGTTCAATCTGTTTACTTCTGTCTAAATCGGGACGATGACGGATGACGGTTGCGTGGCAGGTTCACTGAAAAAGACAACCAGATGAAACTGCTGAAGTCAGCAGCATAGCTTATTTCCATGAAGTTACACAAAACCTGATGAAAAGCACTTCATTGTAGATCATTTATTTGCTTTTTAAATATAAGTGCAGAACATTAATGATATTTTCATAAAGCACGCACGCCTCTTCAAATGAACTATGCAGTGTCTAATAGTCATGGAGTCATAGAAATGGACAGCATGGAAACAGACTCTTCAGTCCAACTTGTCCATGCCCATCAGATATCCTAAATTAATTTAATCCCATTTTCCAGCATTTGGCCCGTATCGATCTAAGCCCTTCCTATGTGTATACCCATCCAAATGCCTTTTAAATGTTGTAACTGTATCAGCCTCCATTACTTCCTGTGGAAACTTATTCCATACATGCACCACCCTCTGCATGAAAAAGCCGCCTCTTAGATCCCTCGTAAATCTTTCCCTGTCTTCTTAAACCCATGCCCTTTAGGTTTGGACTCCCCTACCCGAGGAAAAAGATCTTGACTATTCACCCTATCCATGTCTGTCATTATTTTATAAGCTTCTGTAAGGTCACCCCTCAGCCTCTGATGCTGCAGGGAACATAGCCCCAGCCTATTCAGCCTCTTGCTTTAGCTGAAACCTTTCAAACGAGCAACATCCTTGTAAATCTTTTCTGAACTCTTTCAAGTTTAACAGCATCTTGCTTAAAGTAAAGAGATCTGAGTTAAATGCAGTATTCTCAAAGTGGCCTAACCAATAGCCTGTACAGCTGCAACATAACATCCCAATCCTTATACACAATGCACTTCCCAATAGATGGGCAAAACTCCCTGGGACCTTACTATAAAGTATATACATCCTGCCTTGATTTGCCCTACCATAAAGTAGCATCTCACATTTATCTAGATTAAACTCCGTCTGCCATCCTTGGCCCATCAGCCCATTTGATGAAGGTCTTGTGGTCCTCTGACGTAGCTTTCTTCACTGCCCACTACACTATCAATCTTTGTGACATCTGCAAACTCACTAACCATACCTCCTATATTCACAACCAAATCATTTGTGTAAATGGTGAAAAGCAAGGGACTCAGCAGTGATCCATGCTCAATTGTAACAACCCTGTAACCTCAAATACCAACATTGGTATAGCAACAGAATTTTTCAAAAGATTGCTTCATTTCATATTCACCACGTACACATGTTTCAGTTTACTCCAGGACAGTCTGGGCTACATATGTTTCTTAATACGTTCCTGAATGCAATCTGTATTTGTTTAGTGGTGAGTAAGAAGTGTGTCTATTAACAAGTTAGTTTATATATGTTCCTTGCTATGAACAAAGTTTGCTGGGTCCAGATTTTGAAGTTGCTGCTTGGATTACAAGCCCACCCAAAGTGGAGTTGAATTGATTTTGATTCCATGGGCACAATAATGGCACCACTAACAGAATAATTGGACAAGGCACTCCACCTGTTCATCACAAACTTCACTGCAAGCCACTTGCATTTTTTCACCTGTGGTATAAGGTATAAAGTTGAATTGCAGTTTGCATTGTTGTTGAAGAGAAAGTCTACAGCTTCAACATTCCCAATCATGCGTAAACCACATACATTTTTCATTCAGTTTGTGTTCATTTGCAATGATTTCCATCAGGAAGATTTATCAATTCAAAAAGTTTTGCTGATAACAGAAATGTTCTGCCTGTTCAGATGAGGACTGAAGCACTCAATTGTGATAGCAACTGTCGTATGCTGGAGAAGCCAGTGGGATCACAAATAATATGTTATGATTAAGGTGGAAAAAGCCAAAACGAGCAGTCCAGACTGCTTATGTATAATATTATCCACCAAAATATTATCAGTCCAGATACTCCTTTCAGTAGGTTCACAACTATTTAATGAAAAACGTTTCCATGCAAGTACACAGGGAAAATAGCACAACGATTGGAAAGCTTAAAAAGAATGGAAAATCTTAAGGTGCATCAGTTGTATTTCCTGGTTGGTTGTGAGAGTTCTGTGAGAGTTCTGTCTGTCCAATGCTTCTATATTATATTTACCGTGTCACAATCACAGCAATTACTTTTTGTCTCTCTCTATTCTCTGTTTAATTCAAGCCGGTTACGAGCATTGAATATTGAAGCTAGCCTTCCTCGCCACTCTTAATAATCTTCAACATCACAGTTACTTGACAGAATTGTCTCTATGTTCTCAAAGCAAACTAAAGTAGCAGCACCAATAGCTCATCTTAATGCAGAACAGCAATTTGGAATGAAAGCCGAAAACTTCTTTTTACTATTATTGGTTGTGGCAATCCCACTCAATATGTGTTGCCTCCTTGAACTTTGAACCAAAAGACAAATGTGAAATTTGAAGCACACTCCAACCAGCATTTTTGAATGCTCACCCATGGCTCAGAAAAGGGTTTTTTCATGATGACGGGCTTATTCTCATTTCAAGCAGAGTTTTTATTGATGAACTGAAGGATGACTGTAAATTTACTGGTGACTTTCATAATCTCAGGATTTTGCAAACTGCTTTACAAACAATCAAGTACTTTTCAAAGTATAATAAACAATGTACTGTACAAAATTAATTAGCCAATTTATACATGGCAAGCTTCCACAAATAATAAAGGCACAGAAAAAATGATAATTTAATATAGTTTTGTTGTTTGTAAGATAAAATACTTGCCAGGACTGACACAGAATTCACTTCTTCAAAATAACCTACTCCTTTATTCATTAACAGATGAAGGCATCTCTGGCCAGGCAGCATTTATTGCTCATCCCTAATTACCCAGAGGGCATTTCAGAGTCAACAACATTGCTGTGTTTCTAGAGTCACATGCAGGCCAGATGAGACCAGGTAAGAATGGCAGTTTCCTTCGTAAAAGGACATTAGTGAACAGAGGTTTTTCTTCCCCCCCCTGACAATCAACAATGGATTGATGATCATCATTAGGTCCTTAATTCCAGATATTATACTGAATTTAAATTCCACCAGCTGCCGCAACAGGATTTGAACTTGAGTCTCCAGATGAATAGTCCAGCAATAATACCACTAGGCCAGTGCCTTCCTCCTATAAATGCCTACTACTGAAAGGGAAAACAGAGCCTTGTTGAAGTACATATTTAAAGTAAAATATCTCTGACAGTGCAGCAATCCCTCTGAACTGCTTATTTGTTCAAGATTCTGGAGTAGGATTTGAACCTGCAAAATTCGTAAGTTGAACAAGTTACCTGCTGCGCCATGGCTGATATTGTTCATGTTGTACTCATATACGTACTTTGGTTAAGCAGCCACAGAAGGATGAGAATGTGAAGCAAGTGTCAAAAAAGTACCTACTGGGAATATGGCCAAACAGAACTTCCAACTGAACTGTGTCAGTTGGAACTCATTGCAAATTTAAACTGTAAACCTATTCTTTTGCCAACAATTCTTCATTTATTAACACTAATAATAGAATTAACAGCTGAGTCCCTGAATTGAGGCAAAAGTTATTTCCACTGCAGTTGTGGAAACATTACAGCTAATTCAAATTCAAGTCGAACTACACTTAAAAGAAGCAATGACTGAGGCTTTGAAGAAGGTCGCTGTTTTTCCAGGAGTGCTTTGCAGCCAGGGAAATGTGAAATTGAGGAAACATTCATTTGTATTTAAAAAGACCTAATTGCAATGATAAGGTATCTTGCGCACCATTACGCCACCTATGTACAGCATACTCTGAGAGAAGCAATCAGTAATGTAATGGCATCAGTGATTGCATCTGGTCTGCATCAATTGAATGAATAAGAAGATTGTGAGAAGAAAGCAGACACATATGCTGCCAAAGATAAGACAACTTCTGGAGGGCATAGTATTTCTGGCAATCTACAAAGGTGTCAAAGGAAATTGTTTCTAACTTTTAAAGTGTTTGTGTTACAAATTTCAATTCTCCTTCATAAGTTTCCTTTCACTTTCTATACTCCTATACTCTGTCCTTCTCTGGTCCTTCCTCTCTTCACCCCATCATTGCCATCCCTCATTTACCTGCACCCTGTTATCACCTCTATCACTATCCAGCCCATCTTTTTCTTGTTCATCTCACTCACTCTCTTGCCTGATCCTCCTCTCAGTAGTGAATCGTCAAGCAAGCATTTTCATATTTGCTCTTACGTTGAACAGCGTGCTCATTGTTATCGGGCAGGAACTATGTCAGAGATGTCACGGTTGTATGATATGGAGGTGCTGGTGTTAGATTGGGATAGACAGAGTCATAAGTCAGGCGATACCAGAAGGGCCTAGGCCCGAAACATCAGCTTTCCTGCTCCTCTGATGCTGCTTGGCCTGCTGTGTTCATCCAGCTCTACCTTGTTATTCCAAGTTATAGTCCAACAGGTTTATGCAAAATCATCAGCTTTCGAAGCACCACACACACACACACACACACACACACACACACACACACACACACACACACACACACACACACACACACACACACACAGACACACAAACACACACACACTCTGGACCAATAATCTTTAAACCCAATAAACCAATCACAATTTCAAACAATTATGAGATTATGAGACTGTATATATACAAATTGTGCACAGGTTTTGGTTTTCTGGTTTCCTAACATTATTGATTTTGCCTGATGACTACCTGTTTAACAGAAAGGAAGTATATCTTTACATGTATGCTGTGCCTGGAGGCAAATTATCCCTGTGAAACACAGATTATTGCAACCATCCACAGTTATATGAATTTTTTCTTCTCAGTTTACAACATTCCAATAAAACTTGGAGTGACCGTGATTCCCAAATATTTATGTTATCGCCGATACTAGAATATATTTTTCCCTAATATTCCCATAGCTTATTTCCCTGATTCCATTAATGCTTTGTAAGTTCTTTTTTAAAGATTAAAGCTTGATTTAATAACCGCACAAGCTCCAACATGTGGAAATTTGAGCTATTTGAAAATATTCTTGGGGAATAAAATTCAAGGTTACTCTGAAGTTATGTGGAAGGTTATCCTGAACAGAAATATCAGCTTTCCTGCTCCTCTGATGCTGCCTAGCCTGCTGTGTTCCTCCAGCTCCAAACTCCGTTTTCTCTGACTCCAGCATTGGTAGTTCTTACCATCGCTCAGAAATTGTTGTGATGCACAAGTAACCAAAAGCTAAACAGAGAATTTTCCATGCAGATGTGACAACTTCAGTATTGGATGCATGGGTGCTACACCACAGATTTTTGGGACCTTGATGTTTTCTTTCTTGTGTTGTCAAGAATTAATCTCCATGATTTACTGCTTGCTCCAGTATTGCTGTTGATTTCTCATTGATTAGTTCTTCCCGCTCTTATTTTCTTCCATAAAATCTTTTTTACTTCCTCTTCTGATTTTATTTCGCCTCAATGGAAGTTTATTAGACGAACATAAGATAATAAAATGTGAGGCTGGATGAACACAGCAGGCCAAGCAGCATCTCAGGAGCACAAAAGCTGACGTTTCGGGCCTAGGGTCTAGGCCCGAAACGTCAGCTTTTGTGCTCCTGAGATGCTGCTTGGCCTGCTGTGTTCATCCAGCCTCACATTTTATTATCTTGGAATTCTCCAGCATCTGCAGTTCCCATTATCTCTGATACTTTATTAGACGAACAGTTATGCAGCTTACAAAGCAAAAATGTAGTTGATTCATTGACCGAGAATCATGTGTCATGGAGTTCTGACAGCGCAGAAAGAGGCCATCCAGCACATGACATCCAGTCTTAGCTCTCAACATGGCAATCCAGTACGTCCCATTGTCCCGCTCTATCCCAGTAGCCGTATAAGTCTACTTCCTTCAAGTGCCCATCAAATGTCCTTTAGAAATGATTCACTGTTTCTGCTTTCATCACTCGTATGCAAAGAGTTCCAGGTGTAGACATCCTGCACAGTAACAAAGTTCTTTCACACATCTTGCCCTGCTTTTCTTGCACAAAATCTTAAATTTATTCCCCCACTCCTTCTTTCATCAGGTAATAGCAGTAACATTTTTCTATCAACTTTAAATAAAGATATCATAACAGTGCACATCTCTGTATTACAAAGCTGTTGATGGCACCTCTGATTGGGAAAAGGAGATATTGCCATTATCCAATGGTTTTTTTGCTAGCCCAATCTGTTTTTTTAAAGGAAGTGCATCTGACATGAATGTGGAAGCTCCACCAATCCAATTAATGTGTGGCCTCTGCTCTGAGGCATATTGCAAGGTAAAGAATGTCATGGGATTCCTCCAGGGTTCAGTAAGCTAAGGAATGTTTGCTTTTTTTCCCCTCACCTCTCTCCATGTGGTAAAACATTTAGGAAGCTAATGCTGTCAACTTAAAACCACTGAATGCATCCCAGAATGGGAATCATTTTAATTTTTTTTAAATTTTTAAATTTATTGTTGATTTTGCTCTGCACTTTTGCTTTATTTTAAAGCCTATAGGATTTTATCACTTACCTCACAAATAACCATAGATGTCTTCCTGTCTTGATAATACAACTTATTGAGAAAATAATGGACATGAATGGGTGAAAATATTTGACAAATCAGGATGAAAGAAATAAAGGTGAGACAGAAGAAACTGTGAATACATGCTCTCTTTTACATGGAAGGAGTGGTTCAATGTTTTGATTCATTTGCAGGGTTATTGATTTTGTTCTCGAGTCACTTCACATCCAATTGTTACTTAAATGATTGTCCGCCACTACTTTGCCAATTAGTCCATTCGGTGCATTGATCAAGTCTTGCTTGGAAGAATTTTGTGTTAATCTTAATCTTGCATTTTATTAGTGTGAATCCAACAGTGCTTTCACTTTCAAGCTTTTCTTTTTTAAAGTTTACTCTCAAATTAACATTTTGAGGGCACTCGCTAAGTGATGTGCATCACTACGATTTCTTTTTAGTCACCTCATCTTTTCATCACACTTTTGAAAAAGTAAGGAGGCTGTTGAGTTAGGTAATAAAGTTGCTTTCAAGCAAATCAATATTATTTCAATAGAGATAACACAGTGTGAGGCTGGATGAACACAGCAGGCCAAGCAGCATCAGAGAACAAAAAAGCTTGACATTTCGGGTGGTACCCTTCTTCAGATTTTCAGCTGTGTTCATCCAGCCTCACATCGTGTGATCTCAGATTCTCCAGCATTGGCAGTTCCTACTACCTCTGTAACAATATATTTTAATGATGTTTATAGAAACAGTTTTCAAGTGTGTTGATACTTCATAGTGTGAACCGAGAAGCTATCATTGCTCAAATTGTTTTGGATTACAAAATTTACATTTGTGACTCCAAACATTATAACTTCTCAGTTTTAAAATTGGTATGAAACCTTTTGAATTGAGATAATCCCCAATCTCTCTGCATTTCTGAATCAAAACTGGAAATCACCACATGTTCACCGTAAGCTGAGAATTATAGTTAGAATGGAATAATTATAAATATCAAAATTTCTCCTCAACAACTTCAATTGAACTCCTGTTGGCAGGTGCATTTTAGCCTTGCAGCAATCTAAGTTCCACTTTAGTGCACTAGTGAAGTTTGCATTTCATGCATTTTCAAAGTTTTTATTTCTTCAAACTCTTGGGTTTCCAGAAGGTTGTATTTGTTCTGCACCTGAACAAAGTTCAGCTGGTTATATTATCTAGTCCATGACTTTTTTTTACTCCCATCCTCCTTTTCAACAGATTTCAAAAAAGATTTCACTTCTAATAAAATAGTTCCATGAGTGTTTCATTATTTCTGCCCAATGAGCTTTTAGAATGAACAAGTGGCCGGCTGCAACAGAATAATGAAAAATGGATAGTGCATAAGAACATTGTCGATCACTGAGAGAGAATTCTACTGATAAAAATGTTATTTCTCAATAAGGAGCACTGATGGATGATGAGAGACTTGGCAGAGGATACTGTCTGAGTATAGGTCTTTAGAACTTGTTTTAGAATATCAAACTTTTTTGAAAAGTTTTTTTCCCCAAGATTTGCATTACATTGGGCGTTATTCAACTGTCTAAATTGTTATTCACACTGGATTTGTTCTCTGCAGAATCCTTGACTGTAGGAGTTGGGATATTATTTTGAGGTTGAACACAGAATGTTGGTGAAGCCTCTTCTGAAGTATTGTGTGCAGTTTTTGTTGTCCTGTTATAGGAAGGATATTTTACAGCTGGAGAGGGTTCAGAAGAGATTTACCAAGATGTTGCCAAGAATGGAGGGTATGAGTTATGAGGAGAGGCTGGGATATTTTACCCCAGAGTGGAGGAGATTGAGGGGTGACCTTATAGAGGTTTATAAAATCATGAAGGGTGTAGATAAGTTTAATGGCAGGTGTCTTTTCCCTAGGGTGATGGATTTCAAAGCTAAGGGGTGTACTTTTAATGTGAAGGGGAAGATGTTATAAAGACAATTTGGGGCATTTCTTTTACACAGAGAGTTGTTCATGTGTGGAATTAACTTCCAGAGGAACTGGTGAATGCGGGTACAGTTACTAAGTTTAAAAGACATTTGGATGAGCTCATGAATAAGAAATATTTGGAAGGGCATGGCCAAGCACTGGCAGATGTGACAATTTAGTTTGAGAATATGGTTGGCAAGGACTGAACAGTCTGTTTCTGTGCTGTATGGCTCTACAAGTTAGCTAGGTATTCACCAAATTATTCATTATCAAAGATTTGAAATATCTTTGCACATTGTGACAAAATTCAATAAAAATAAAACACTTTTTCAGGGATGAAGTTTTGCAGGTTAATTGACAGTGAACATGCAGATTATAGATTCTCCCTTTGATCTTCATCCTTCAATTGGTTTATCACATTTGTTGTAAATAACAACATTGAAAGTTTGAAAGGACCTGTGCATTTGCTAACTTGAAGGCATAAAAAAGTTTCACAGATCCTACAGAGTTCTGAAATCAGCTTGGGTACTGAAAAAGTAAGAAGCTGCTACAATAAATGAACACACGGAATGCTATTAGAGTAAATAATTTGCTGGCCGAGTGGAAATTAATAATCCTTTCACGTACATTGAAAACTCACCACATCAGCTGGAGAATTCGAATTCTGTTCAATGATCTGTGTGGAAATAAAAGTTTCAGAAAGAGTGGCTTCAAATTGTTTGAAAAATCCATTTAAAATGGATTGGATTAAAATCCAATCACACTAATATCCTATATGGAAGGAAATGGAAAGCCTTTGTCTGGATGTCACTCCAGAGCCATCTGTACAACTGTGAAGCTCATTGCCATAACTAACACTTTCTCTTTACATTGCACATCTGAACGGACTAGAAGCAACTGGATGGACACACAATAGGGTTGCTTAAATAGATCATCAATTGTAACTTAACCATTGGCTAGTTTCTTCTGCTCTTGCTACAATTCCACAAAAAAAGTTTATTGTTGCTGTTTCAACTTCCAAATGTCCACAAAGGAAGTAGGAAATGTTTTCAAAAAGCCCAATTAATCAGTTCCTCCCAGATACTGGTGTAGCAGTAGACATTCCTCTTGAATTACAACTTGGAGAATGAGCAAGGGTGGTGCACAAGGAATAGGAAGAAGTACAGGGAGAAGGCCTCACAACAGGAACCTCACATATTCAGGGAAAACTCTTCCAACTGAATGTCATCACAGAAAAAATGTGTGAGCTGTCTATGCTTCAACATGGATGCCCTGATTGAAATCTGTCACTTGGTGTAGCAACAAATAAATCATTGGAGCAGATCAAGAATGACAATGCCAGTGGCCATGAGTGAGACAATGGTGACGAATTTTAATGCATCTGGCACTTTATAAAGTGGAGATATTTTCAATATCTTGCATTTTATCATCCCTTGTTATATGAGGAAGTTTCATGAGGCTTTCTAATCTAACAAAGCTAATTAGATTCTATCAGTGATAGTGGGAACTGCAGATGCTGGAGAATCCGAGATAACAAAGTGTGGAGCTGGATGAGCACAGCAGGCCAAGCAGCATCTCAGGAGCACAAAAGCTAATGTTTCGGGCCTAGACCCTTCATCAGAGAGGGGGATGGGGAGAGGGAACTGGAATAAATAGGGAGAAGGGGGAGGTGGACCAAAGATGGAGAGAAAAGAAGGTAGGTAGAGAGGAGTGTATAGGTGGGGAGGTAGGGAGGGGATAGGTCAGTCCAGGGAAGATGGACAGGTCAAGGAGGCAGGATGAGGTGGTAGGTCGGAAATAGAGGTGCGGCTTGAGGTGGGAGGAAGGGATGGGTGAGAAGAAGAACAGGTTAGGGAAGCAGAGACAGGCTGGGCTGGTTTTGGGATGCAGTGGGGGGAGATGAAAAACTGGGCTGGTTTTGGGATGCGGTGGGGGAAGGGGAGATTTTGAAGCTGGTGAAGTCCACATTGATACCATTGGGCTGCAGGGTTCCCAAGCGGAATATGAGTTGCTGTTCCTGCAACCTTCGGGTGGCATCATTGTGGCACTGCAGGAGGCCCATGATGGACATGTCGTCTAAGGAATGGGAGGGGGAGTTAAAATTGTACGCGACTGGGCGGTGCAGTTGTTTATTGAGAACCGAGCGGAGGGGTTCTGCAAAGCAGTCCCCAAGCCTCCGCTTGGTTTCCCCAATGTAGAGGTAGCCACACCAGGTACAATGGATACAATATACCACATTGGCAGATGTGCAGGTGAACATCTGCTTGATATGGAAGGTCATCTTGGGGCCTGGGATAGGGGTGGGAGAGGAGGTGTGGGGGCAACTGTAGCACTTCCTGCGGTTGCATGGGAAGGTGCCAGGTGTGGTGAGGTTGGAGGGGAGTGTGGACCGGAGAAGGGAGTTGCGGAGAGAGTGGTCTTTCCGGAAGGCAGACAAGGATGGGGATGGAAAAATAGCTTGGGTGGTGGGGTTGAATTGTAGATGGCGGAAGTGTCGGAGGATGATGCATTGTATCCGGAGGTTGGTGGGGTGGTATGTGAGAATGAGGGGGATCCTCTGGGGGCGGTTTTGGTGGCGACGGTGTGTGAGGGGTGTGTTGCGGGAAATGCGGGAGATGTGGTCAAGGGCGTTCTTGACCACTGCGGGGGGAACTCTCTCCGCAAATGCCTTCTCCGCTCCACAGTCCCCTCCAACCCCACCACACCCGGCACCTTCCCCTGCAAACACAGGAAGTGCTACACTTGCCCCCACACCTCCTCTCTCACCCCTATCCCAGGCCCCAAGATGACCTTCCATATCAAGCAGATGTTCACCTGCACATCTGCCAATGTGGTATATTGTATCCATTGTACCTGGTGTGGCTTCCTCTACATTGGGGAAACCAAGCGGAGGCTTGGGGACCACTTTGCAAAACACCTCCACTCGGTTCGCAACAAACAACTGCATCTCCCAGTCGCGAACCATTTCAACTCCCCCTCCCATTCTTTAGATGACATGTCCATCATGGGCCTCCTGCAGTGCCACAATGATGCCACCCGAAGGTTGCAGGAACAGCAACTCATATTCCGCTTGGGAGCCCTGCAGCCCAATGGTATCAATGTGGACTTCACAAGCTTCAAAATCTCCCCTCCCCCCACTGCACCACACAACCAGCCCAGCTCTTCCCCTCCACCCACTGCATCCCAAAACCAGTCCAGCCTGTCTCTGCTTCCCTAACCTGTTCTTCCTCTCACCCATCTCTTTCTCCCACCGCAAGCCACACTTCCATTTCCTACCTACCACCTCATCCCACCTCCTTGACCTGTCTGTCTTCCCTGGACTGACCTATCCCTTCCTTACCTCCTCACTTATACTCTCCTCTCTACTTATGTTCTTTTCTCTCCACCTTCGGTCCGCCTCCCCCTCTGTCCCTATTTATTCCAGTTCCCTCTCCCCATCCCCCACTCTGATGAAGGGTCTAGGCCCGAAATGTCAGCTTTTGCACTCCTGAGATGCTGCTTAGCCTGCTGTGTTCATCCAGCTCCACACTTTGTTAGTTAGATTCTATGCTGTCTTGTGAAAAAAATACAGCAAGATTGTGGCATTTGTGTGGTGCAGGGTGACATTGATTGTACACTGAATGCTTTGCAGGTGTGTAGTCAACTGTGTCCAAAAGACAGAACTAAAAGGGATTCTAATCTGAATAAGCACATGAATAGGAAAGGTTTTCAGGAATATGAGCCAGTTGGGACTTGGTTAGTGTGGGATTACCTTTAGCATGTCTGGTGGGGCTGAAGGGCCTGTTTCCATGCTATATGACTCTACGACTCTATCTCTGTAACCAGAGACCATAATCCAAACATTGTCTTGTATTCTGACCACAGTCATGATGCTTTCATTCTGCAGCTACCCACTGAACGATATATATTTCAGTAGCACCCTCCCCACGCCCCCACCAACCCCACTTCCCCAGCAACTCAATGAATGGCCAATGAATATTTGTTGAAACGTCGCTGGTGACTCCAGTGCTCAACCCACATGCATGTGCGCACCACGCATGCCATGGAACCCATGTTACTACAAGTAACTTGGCAGCAGAGTATCTGTGTGTTAAAACAATGCTCCTATTATCAGTATGGCCCTGTAGGAATACACAGCACAGAGAGTGTCAAGGTTTTTAATGATGTTTTGCCTGCATGCTGTGCCTGACAGCAAAGATAGAGGTGGGAGATGATGAACAGGAATAAATAGCAAGGAAGGAGCCCAGCTTACACAGTTCCTTTCTATGTCATTTGAAGAATGCAACTGAATTACTGAGCAGTAAACAATACTCAAACTTCCCACTCATCGACAGCTAAAACCTGGCCTTCTCCTGCCACTGACCAGTTCTGGAATATTCAAAAGGAGTAGAAATAATACACTGAGGACCTGAAAGATTTGACCTGGAGTGGCAAGGAGAAATGACAAATAAGAAATATTGGAGACCCGGGAGTAACTTGAACATAAGATATGGGACCAGAATTAAGCTATTCAGCTCTACACAAAATAAAATGAAGCGTTTGCACCAGACTCTTGCATTCTTATTGACATTCACCACAGACAGGCTCCGTAATGCACTGAGCATATATTGCAGTCAACTTTCTTCTGAAAGCACCCTGATAAATTGCAAGTCTGATTCCTCTGTGCAAAACTTATTTATGACCTTGCAATAGTACAAGTTCCTATTCTGTCTGAAGGCCAGTGTCTTGTGTCTAGTGTCAAACCAAGTGCAGAAAGCACCCTTGTTTTATCCTTTAAATTACAGTCAGTGTTGGCACACGCTGGTTGCTTCGGATGTGAATTTGTCTTCAATAACTCAACTTCTTGCACCTCTGATCAGATTACACAGTTGGTCAGTGCATGGAGTTAGGAGGTCATGTTGCAGCTGTCCGGGACATTGGTTAGGCCACTATTGAAATACTGCATGCAATTCTGGTCTTCTATAGGAAGGATGGTGTAAAACTAGAAAGTGTTCAAAAAAGATTACAAGGATGTTGCCAGGGTTGGAGGGTTTGAGCAATTGGGAGAGATCGAATAAACTGGGGCTATTTTCGTTGGAGCATTGGAGGCTGGTACGAATATTATAGAGATTTATAAAATCACACTTGGCATGGACAGGGTAAATAACCATGGTCTTTTCACTGGGGTGGGGGCGTCCAAAACTTGAGGGCATAAGTTTAAGCTGAGAGGTGAAAGATATAAAAGAAGCTGAGGGACAACGTGCAAGGTGGTGCATGTATGGAATGAGCTGCCTGAGGAAGTGGTGGAGGCTGGTACAATTACAACATTTAAAAGGCACCTGGATGGGCATATGAATAGGAAGCATTTAGTGGGTTATGGATCAAATGCTGGCAAATGGGACTCGATTTAAATAGGATATCTGGTCAATTGAAGGGTTGGAATGAAGGGTTAGTTTCTCAGCTGTGCATCTCTATGACTCCATGACTCTGTTAACATTATATATTGGGGAGGTGGGAAAAGATAAGACATGCACATCGACACCAATCATATCCAAGAAGAGACTGTGGAATGAGGATGGAGCAGTATACGAGACAAAGGATTCAGTATGAGCAATTCATTATCTTTGACAGTTTCAGTATACTGCTGGCCTCAGCAGTAACTCACCCAATGAAGACTGCTGGAGTGGAACATGTATTCCTGTGTACCCCTGTTCTGCCAGCTCCTGCTGCCTTCCAGTAATGATGCTTCTTGTCCTACAGCAAGAAGATCATGTGTCAATCATGTTGTACGATCTGTTTAGGTGATGCCATTGTTATGGTTGAATAGCTGAGAGTGCTTAATGATGAAATGTGGATGCAAGGCTTTCAGCAGTGTCAATGTGAGGGTATGAAGCGAAAGAGATGAGTCTTGATTATGAGGCACAACTGATATTGATTGTTGGTAGGTGAGAGGTGGAAATGTAATAGTTGAGCAGCAGCGAAGACTAATAATTCAGCATCAAAAACAGAAGTTACTGGAAAAGCTCAGCAGGCCTGGCAGCATCTGTGAAGAAAAAAATCAAAGTTAAAGTTTTGGATCTGGTGACCCTTCTTCAGAACACTGGAGGCCTGAGGAAGGGCCACCAGATCTGAAACTTTCACTTTCATTTACCAGTGTATAATTTCATTGATTATCCCTGTCTGTTCTACATAAATAAAGGGACAACATTGGCTGTTATCCAGTCTTCTGCAATATTACCTATGGCCAAAGAGGATACAAAGACCTCTGTCAAGGCTCCAGGAATCTCCTCCTTTCCCTCCTGCAGCATCCTTGGATAGATCCCATCAGGTCTTGGAGTCTTATCTAACTTAATGTTTTTCAAGACACCAAACAACTCCTCCTTCTTAGTCTTGATACGCTTTCTCTTTCTTATTGACATTTTGATTGGCTTTAGACCATGTCCCTGGTATACAGCAATCTTATGCAAAGCTGTTACCGCATGATAAAAGTTGGAACAGCGCGTGTAAGTCACACAACTTTCTGGGACGTTACTGTTGTCTGTACTCCGTGCTGAAGCTCTCATGTTTTCTTTCCAATCCCGGGAATTCTACCTGCGATACATCCATTATATGTTCCTTAATCATTTTAATTTACTTTGTGTCAGCATTGACATAGCAATCAGCATTTGTTTCACTCCAGGATTAAAGCACGTGATCTAAAATGACATTTAATATGTGGTGATAAAGGAAGACTATATTTCTATCTTTCAGATGAGACATTAAACCAAAGTCATGTTGGTCATTTCCCAAAGATTCGGCATGGAAGCATAATCACTAAAAGCTTTCAATAGGGAACTGGATCTTTACTTGAAGAAGAAGCAATTTCAGCTCTGCAAAAATGATAGCGGAATGGATTAAATTTATTAGCTTTCATTGAGCTGGTCCAGGCAGCATGGTCTTCATCACCTCTTCCTTCAATGATTTACCCTAAATTACTCATCTCAACATGGCTAAGCATTGTGTGCCTTTCCCATTCCAGATCATCACCCCCTACTTCTTAATTCCGGTGTAACCATTTACGTCTTTATTCAGACTAGACAGCTGTAACCAGTTACAATAATGTGAAATGGGCAACTAAAAGTTGTGGCTGCTCTAAATCTGAGTGGCAAAAATCTCCAATTTCTATTGATCTGGCGAGTGTGTTCTTGACTAAATCGCTTGACAAGCACATTTATTTCACATGTGGGATAGTTGGTATTGGATTGGAAGGCCTATCTAATTATCTTTGAGTTCAGATCATCAGATCATTACATTCTTCCAGTTGGTTATGCTTCTAACACCATGTCTCCAGTTTAAAATTAGACTGGACATTTGAAGTGCATTTTATAACCACCTCCTATTTAATGTCTTTTTTTTGTCTTGTCATATATTGAACTGCAGCACTATTGAATCCTCACTCATTATATGATGAATGTTAACTTCAGACTTGATGAAGCTTTAAATCCTATCACTGTTGTGAGTTTTAATGTTGCAATTGTAAATTCTTTATTTGACAAGTAATTTTATGTGTGCAATGTTCAACAGCTTCTATAGCAGGTGTTATCAGATTGTGCTGACAGTTCTGTCTAGCTAAAAGCTAAAGCGATGCATAACAGCTTAAAATTATGATGTAGATTCAAACTATTTCTGCAAAAGTTTGCATCAACCAATTGCTTTGATCTACAGTTAGCTGGACAACTGTTTTGTATCAATTCCTGATAGCACTCATGTGTCAATTAGGATGACGTGATTGGACGCTCACCTTCATTACTTCTGTCATTTGCACCAATGTACGTTGAGCTCTATATATTATGATTTCCCATGTGGTATTATCACTGAACTGTTAACCCAGAGACACAGGTAATGTTCTGGGGACCTGGGTTCAAATCCTCCCATCGCAGATGGCAAAAATTGAATTCACTAAAAAGCTGATGATGACCATGAATCCATGGTCAATTGTCAGAAAAATTCATCTGGTTCATTAGTATCTTTCAAGGAATACCCTTATCTGATCTGGCCTTCCTGTGACTCCAGACCCACAGCAATGTGGTTGACTTTTAATTGCCCGCTGGGCAATAAGTGTCAAGCAACACCCTCATCCTGTGAGTGAATAAAAAAATCTCACTTTGAATGTCAAGTCCAGCGAACTAATGACGCTCAAACTGCTCCTCCCAAATAAAAGAACACTTTCTGTTGGAACTGGTTCGTACTTGTTACAATAATTACTTCACTGAAGCCAAATGGAAATGAACTGTGTTGTATTACTGTGATTGCCAGCTTGTTGTAATTAGTCCAATAATGTCAGCTCAAGCTGCATGACATTTAACATTGATGTGTCAGCAGGCTGACCTCATAAACAAGGAAACAAATGTCCAACATGACAGAAAGAAATTTATAATTTAGTAGCACTTTGTCAGGAAGAAGCTGCTGGAGGAAGATAATGAGGTAAAGTCTCAGAGCAACATTAATTCCTACGAAAGGACAGTAAGAAGGACTGCAAGCTGGGAGGATCCTCAGCCAAGAAATATGAAGAATAAAAGTAAATGGAATTGAAATTCCATATTCGTATTGACACCCTCCACTACTGATGCTCAATAGTAGCAGTACATACCAGCAACATGTACCATTGACAAGATGCACTTCCAGAATTCACTAAACTTCGATGCCCCTCCTCTTCGAAAAGCACAAACTCTTCAATCTCAAAGGACAGAGGCAGCAAATACATGGAAGTACCACCAGACTCCCAAGTTCCCTCCAAACTACTTACCATTCTAACTTGGAAATATGTCACATTCCTTCAGTGTTGCTGGGTTAAAATCCTTGAACTTGCTCCCTGAAGACTTTGTGGTTGTTAATACACGAATTAGATCGATGTAGTTCCAGAAAGCAGCTCAACACTACCTTCTCAAGGGCAGCTGGGAATAGGCAGTAAATGCTGTTCCAGCCAACTTTGCCTACGTCCCACTAATGGATAAAATAAAGAAAACCCATGATCTCAGACGCATGTGAATGTGTCAAGCTGAAAAAAATTATTTTCAAAAAGAAATTGCGAACAATAAACATCAATTTCAGAGGAGGTCAGGCAGTATCCAATGAAGAGTGTTAATCATTAGTTTTAAGTTAAAGGTAAATTTAGCAAACTATTAAGACTGCCACTGTGACTGATTTCTCTCCGCAGATGCTGTCACACGCATATTGAGGTTTTCTGGCAATTTCTGTTTTTGTTGTGAACATGGAATCATGGACTGATACAACACAGAAAGGTATGATTCTTGCCATAATGGCCTGTGTCTACACTTTGATAGAGGCTTACCAACTGGTCCTATATCCCAGGATGTTCCCATAGTCCTGTAAACATTTTTTTTCAAATTTTTATCTCCTTTCCTTTTGAAAGTTACTGTTGAATCTGTGTTCCGCATCCCTCCACACAAATCATTCAAGATCAGTTAGTTTAACTGGGATGATTAATGAGGATATTTCCCACTCATTTGATGTTTCTGTCCTGATCAGCTGATACATTTTAGCAATCAGGGAATTGATTGTGTATTGAACGCCTGTCTGTCCTCTATTCTGTGGCCCTCATTAGTGAGTCAATAATAAACAGCAGACTTCAGAGTCAGAGATGAGTGCTTTATATGACATGTGCCCATTACACTAATAAGCTCTCAGAAATGGTCTTGACATCTCATGTGCTAATGCAACATTTTGAATTGTGTGTTGATGGAGAGATCTTATAAAAATGTATATGTTCTAAATGTTTGACCTGTGTACATTGCAGGCATCCTGCAGGGTCCCCTGCCAGCTAATTTCAAGAAACATTGTATCACTCCAAAATTAGGCTTCTTAAGATTTTGGTTGTGGAGGGAACGTAACAGATAAAGATGCTCTCTGCATTACGTTTGTATCACGAACAATCCAAGCATCACATTGATCAGAGCTTGCGTCGTTTAATTTTTGAGCACTGTTTTTTCACAACAGCCAATATTCCTCTATAAAATTGATATAGTTGAAACCTTAGGGTCATAAAATTGCTGGCAATTTCCGTAAATTCTGGTGCATTCCTTATTTGAGGCCTATATATTGCGATTTGGGAGATGTAGCGTAATGTATTCCTATAAAACTCCCTGCTCGAACATTGCTACAACGACTGGCATTGTATCCAAGACTTTTATGCTTCTTATTTTCTGTAATTTGCAGCTGATCTTCCTCAAATGTGATAGCTAAATTGCAATAAAAAGAAATGCTGAAGTCATTTGACTTCATTGTTTGACAAGCGTAAGGCAATTTCAAACATGCATATTGAAAAGAGGCTTCATTGAACAGACATTCATGGATACATTTCTTATTCACTGCTGGGTGAAAATCCTGTAGAGGTACAGTGAATTCAACTTTTGCTTTTCAGTCGCTGTGCATTGTTAGAACAGCAGATTTTCAGTCTTAATAATGTGTGTTATTGTTTACTATTAATGATATAGGCAAAGCAACATAGTTCTGTTCAAAGACAGAAATTGCTGGAGAAGCTCAGCGAGCTTGGCAGAATCTGTGGAGAGAAATCTGAGTTAACATCCTGGATCGAGTGACCCTTTCTCAGAACTGAGGAAGGTGTTCTGAGGAAGGGTCAGTCGATCCAAAAAGTTAACTCTGATTTCTCTCCACAGGTGCTGCCAGGCCTGCTGAGCTTTTTTCAGCAATTTCTATTTTTCTCTTTCCAGCAACTACAGATAATTCGGTTTTTATTTAACTGACCTGGGGAGTTTGGTTTAGAAAGATGGAAGCAAAACTTCTTCAAGCTAGTATTAAATATTAAGCCCGCTGAATACCTGAATGAAACCCAGTTTAATTTTATAGAATTCAATCATAAAATAAAATTGAATTTAATAATATTTCTGTCATTATTGTTTTTGCATTTGTGGGATGTAGACATCGCTAACGGGCCACACATTTATTTCCCATCCTTAATTGCCCTGGTAAAGATGTGGTTTGATACTTTCTTAAACTACTGCAGTCTCCTGGGTGTAAAAACATGGTGCCATTAGGAAGAACGTGCCAGAATTTGAGCCAGCAACAGTGAACGAGTGATAATAGAGTTCCAAGTAAGGACAGCATGGGTCTTAGGAGGGAGGAACGTACAGATATAACACAATGTGGAGCTGGAGAAACACAGCAGGCCAGGCAGAATCAGAGGAACAGGAAAGCTGATGTGTCAGGTCAGGACCCGTCTTCCGAAATGGAACTTACTGGTGTTGGTTTTGACATGACCATGACGCAGAACTCTAAAATACTGTGGGCATTTTAAAATTGTAATTCCAAGGGATTGTCAAAGAGAAGCCCTCCAAAAGGATAGGGAGGGAAGAGGTAAGTCAAAATAAATGGATTTGGATCTCTGTTGATTAACAAGATTATTGGGAGTTAATTAGACCCTGCTCAAGAGCAAACAACTTGCTACTGAGTATATTGTAAACTGCAGACATATTTTGTGCTTTCTTTTAAGAATGCAAAAAAAAAACAAGAGTTAAAAAGCTGGTTTCAGGTCTACTGATGTGTGCTTGAGGATCTGAACATCTTACTGGGTTCAAGGGTTATCATGCTATGAAGTTCAAAACACATGAACTAGCCCCTAGTTATTGATATTTTGCAAGGTAAAGATTTCCTTTCACATTGAGTGCAGAAAAGCAACAGGACAAAAGGAAATAGGACAGCAAAATGAAACACTCTCTCTCCCTCTAAATGCTGAAATTGAATCACGGCAGCAAGGAATCAGAGCCACAGAATCTCAACCAATCTGCAAAACTAAGTCTCTTAAAACTGAGTGTTTACCTATCATTGGTGGCGACAAACTTCTTGACAAATCAACAACAAACCAAGAAACAACAAACTAAGTAAACAACAATGCAACAAACCATGGTGGCTCAGTGGTTAGCACTGCTGCCTCACAGTGCCAGGGACCTGGGTTCAATTCCACCCTCGGGCAACTGTCTGTGTTGAGTTTGCACATTCTCCCTGTGTCTGCATGGGTTTCCTCTCACAGTCCAAAGCTGTGCAGGCGAGGTGGATTGGCTGTGCTAAATTGCCACTGTTCAGGTATGTGTAGATTCGGTGGATGGGCCTGGGAGGGATTCTCTGAGGGCCAGTGTGGACTTGTTGGGCCAAAGCACCTGTTTCCACACTGGAGCAATTGTATGATCAACTGATATGAGATCACAGTCATTTTAGGCATTTATCCTTTTTGGCTCATCTTTTATTTCTGATCAGTCCATATGTAAAACATTCCATATGTAATATCTTTCAAAGCATATAACATGTCCATGTGAAGGAAATCACTGAGATAGTGCAGCAATGAAAGGGTTAAATGTAAGATAGAATTAACCAGTATTGAAATCTGAACAAAAAATGCCAAAAGCAATCTCATAAACAACCTTGCAGGCAGCTCAGGGAATATAGTTGACCATGCACTTTCTGGGTGAATCAAATGCCTGAAAACTGTTTACTATGGACTAGACATTTAGTACCTTTTTTTGATTCATCAATAATTCTGCCTTTCATAAAAAAAGTGACTTGAGGATATATAACAGGAGCTCTTTTCTCGACCTATATACAGCAGTAAAATATCTCGTTCAAAGATGAGCTTTCAATCTTTTAGTCTTACAGAGCAGTGAGTTTTCATAACAGAGTTTCTCAAAATACTGGTGGCATGATGACTGACAGTTAACTTTCAAGCTTTGTTTAAAAGTAAACCAGGCAGGTTGACTCTGATTGCTTATGGCATTGCTCTTCAGAATTAATCAGAGGAATGGCTTTTGCTATTTTGTTAAATTGAAACAGGCACAAGGTCTATTGTTGAAAATTTAAAATACCTGGTTTCTTCAGTAAAGAGGCACAACCTCTATCAATGAGAGTCCACTTAGCAATCAATCAGTAGCCTCGTTTTAGACAGTGTAAATTACTATTCCCTTTAACATTGACATTCTTGTAAATGTCCTAGTGATGAAAACCTTTGACAAAATGAATCCTTTTTCAACAAAACTCAAGTTCTGCATGATGAATCAACTGTTCATTACTGTCATGTAATCCAGGATTGATTTTTATGATAAAGTATTATTTAGCAGTTATCAAAAAGTCATTGACTCCCGAGATAAATTTGTAGACTAAAACCATCTTGGGAAGGTGAAACAAGGGTATAAAACTCTTGGTCATACATAGTATTGAATTCACATAACAGAATTCCCCTCCAGACTGAGATTCTGACAGACAAGTTCATACTGGGGCTGTGAGACTGACTTTTAACTTTCAATATTTCTTTAAATTTAAACCAGGCAACTTGACTCTGATCATTCATGGAATTGCTCTCCAGATTCAATCAGAATGTTAGAAGCAATTCTCTAGCTTGTAAAGCTGACTATATTCTTTCGGTGTATTTAACGTCTCTCCTGGTTGAGGTTCTTGCATTACATTGAGTTCAAATGGATACATAATCCTCACAGAAGAGTAAAACCATTAATACTTAAACATCCAACAACATAAGCTCTGGTGCCAGTTCTGTTCACGACTTGTACCAATTATCTGGATGTGGGATTAAAAGTAGTTTTTAAACAATTAAATATGTCATTAATATGGCAGAAGTCAGTAAATTCTTCAGAAAACTAAAGGAAGCTGGAAAGGGTTCTTGATAAGATAAAAGAATGGTCTAAAAGATTGGCCGCTAAGTATTGAACGTAAGAAAGCAAGAGGAGATTCCTGTACAAATAAAGTAGCACTAATATTCCAGATGAAAGCAGACTTGGTGTCACACAAGAACAGAGGATTTGAT
The DNA here is from genome assembly GCF_030684315.1 of Stegostoma tigrinum. Lineage (NCBI taxonomy): Eukaryota > Metazoa > Chordata > Chondrichthyes > Orectolobiformes > Stegostomatidae > Stegostoma > Stegostoma tigrinum. The sequence continues at coordinate 13,567,053 of NC_081382.1, forward strand.
GTTCAAGTTCAAGAGAATCTCAAAGGATGTCTATTTAGTTAATAGAAGTGTAAAAACAGTGTAATTTTACATTCTACTACTAGCCTTTACCAATATCGAAGAAGAGAAATCATAGTGACTCTCCATAACATCTCATCAGGTGAAATAAAATAAATAAGCATAGATGCTATGTCCTGGTGAACAATATTAATTCTGTTATTCTTTCTGGAGATGCTGCTAGATCTGCTGAGTTTCTCCAGCTATTTCTGTTCTTTATTTTATTGGGTTGTGTGAAAAGGTACTTAGGAAGAAAAGGGCATTTTGCATCAGAACAGCAATTCTAAAATATTTAAAATTATGAAGAAATCAGATAAATTGAATATAATTTGCCTTCAGTTAGTAGTTGGAGGGACCATGGTTTATTCCAGACTTATTGTGTCTCAGTGTAGGATGTAGACTTTGGGTTTATGGAGGTATGGAGGTCCTGAGGAGAAATTATGGGTGTGATCTCATTGTCTGGCTAGTATCAGGCTTTGGAGAAGATGTCATTGGTAAATTTGGAAATCAGTTTAGAAGATATCTATGAATTAACTTGGTTATAATTGCCTAATATTTCTTGGGTGATTGCAGGGGAAGCCTCCAAATTTTCTGATTCAAATGGATAATTCCAGAAGGCTCCATTCATAAAGGGAATTGCCCATTGGAATCTTCAATTCTCTGGCAATTCCCTCAGAATCTGTAATATCTGAGATTCTACAGGGTCCAAACATGCAACTCTAATCTATGGCGCAGAAACGATCATCTGGCTAGCTAAAAATCTGGCCTGTCATTATCTACATTTGTCTCATTGATACACAGTTTGAAAGTAGTGGAAAGAAACAAAACAATGACAGTTCCTGACATGAAAGGCAGATACCTTGAAGTTTTCAGCTCTGGCCTCTATCTTTGTCAGCAGTCTGCTGCACCTCAGGGCATGGTCCATGGGTAATGACTGCTTGTATCACATCCCAAGGAGATTGTTAGCAGACAGACACCATCTTCTCACTGCAATTTCATGACACATCTCCGGCCCAATTCAAATACTGTCATAGACTTCAATGCTGCTTTGTGGCGTGCAATCATGCTTCTCAGAGGCGTCTTGGCACCAATCTCATTTCTCAGAGCAGGGTGCATCCCAAATCTCCTAGCTTGCCTTCTTTGTGCTCACCACAATGTGCCTTGCACTACTTATCATAGTATCCCTGCGGTGTGGAAGCAGGCCATTGCACCCATCTAGTCAGTTTGAACCCTCTGGGATTTCACCCAGAGCTTCCCCTCTACTCCTGCATTTACCGTGGCTAACCCACCCAGCCTGCAAATCCCTTAGACACTACGGGAAATTTAGCATGGCCAATCCACATGACCTGCACGTCTTGAACTGTGGGAGGAAACCGGAGCAAACTTACGCAGACCGGGGAGAATGTCCAAACTCCTCACAGACAGTTGCGTAAGGGTGGAATCAAATTTGAGTCCCTGGCATTGTGAAGCAGCCGTGTTGACCACTGGAGCCACTGTGCCACCCTCCCTTGTATTACCTACCCTGGCCTTGCCCTTTGGCTGGCTCATTCAGAACTTACAGACTCACACTAATTCTGTCATTCTTTCTCTTTAAGCTCATACACAAAACCATGTGGTTTGTCATGGATGTCAGCAATGGTTAGTCAAGGAATGGACATGTTGCTGTGTGGCACCATGCTACATTAATATCATACCTACTGCATGAGAACAACAAGTGCCATTGTGGAGCTAGAATCATGCAGAAGAGGTGCCACAGTGTTGGGATAAGTAGTTAATGAATCAAGCCTGATAAGATGTGGTGAGAGAATCTACTAGATGTCACTGAGAGAGGCCATCTGTGAAAAACTTTGCAAAACTGATGTGTGATCATTCAGTGCCGTGCTTCTTTAATAGTCTTTTGTATGAATCAGTTATGATATAAATCTCAATTTCACCATGCAGGTATTCATTCACAGTTGGATTGAGCACAGCAGTACTCATTTTTATGAAACCTTTTCCAAAGACATCGTAATGTTTTACCATTATACCAAGAGCACCATCATTTTTATAACCTGTAGTTAACTATGTGATGAAGCTTTCTCACTTCCAGCAACTGTTAGGAGTCAAGGAGGGCAAATAAAATTAAATTCCAGCTGTGGAATAAAATTGAATTGTATATACGTGAATTTTACAAACAATTGAAAGGAATATATTAAAAGGAAGATAGTAGGAACGACCGATGCTGGAGTCTGAGATAACAAGGTGTAGAGTTGGATGAACACAGCAGGGCAAGCAGCATAAGAGGAGCAGGAAATCTGACCTTTTGGGTCTGGACCCTTCTTCAGAAAATTTTCTGAAGAAGGATCCAGACCTGAAATGTCAGCTTTCCTGCTCCCCTGGTACTGCCAGGTCCGCTGTGCTCATCTAGCTCTACGCCTTGTTATCGGCATTAAAATGAACACTTGCACATTGGTAGTGAATAGATTGGTAAGAACTGTTACATAACCCACAGCAACTATATATTCTACGAACTTAAATTGGTCGATCATCATGGCTGGCACAGCACAGTTTATAAAATGGTCAGAAGTAATAATAAACAGAGGGATGTAAACCTTTGGAATTCCCCACCACATAGGACTGTGGAAGCTCAGTTTCAGAGGTAGAGATTGATAGGTTTCTGATTAGCAATAGCATGTAGGGTTATGATGATGGGATGACTGAAAAGCATTAACTGTTCAATCAGCCATTATCATATTGAATGGTGAGACAGGCTCAATAGCTTGTCTGACCTATTCCTCTTTCAATGTTACTGGAATCCTGAAGGAAATTGGGCAATATTAGCAGAGCTTGCAATCTTTATTCAATTTGTGTAAACTCAGTTGTAAAAATGAAAGGGTTACTATACCAAACATATCTTCTGGGTGAAATGAACTGCCCAACTGTTGCCAAGTCAATTACAAATTTCATCCCCTCATGGAGTTTGTTGATCCTACTTATTTCCAGGAACCTGCTGATGCATGTTTATTTTTTATGCTCCTGATGTGTTCTTATGGACATTGATCACTGATCTGTATTTTAAAAATTGGAAGTGTCAGTTTGAAGTTTGGCGTTTCATGAATTGTGTGATTTGTATCAAGACTGTCGGAATTCATTTCTCCTCATCATACATCCCTCAGTTTAGAAAACAGTCAGTTTTGTGCATATGTACTCTGTAAGGGCAGCTGTTTGAAAGATACAACATATCCTACCAGGGTTAAACAGAATAATCCAGCATTAAGATACAAAATGGCCAACAAGAGATAAGTAGAATTAAACAGCTTGCTACAGCATTTAAGTGAAATATATTGTTATCTTTGAACAGGAGTACTCCAAGGTGAACGAGAGTCCCTACAAGCAACCATCTGAGATAGTTCGATAAGAGGATGCTGAAGGATAGACAAGTGATTGAATCCAGTTCATTAATGAAAAGATGCTGTCCGATTAAGTGAACTGCACCAGTTACAGCAATGTTTGTGAGTCTCGGCCCACAAAACAGCCAGCCTAACTCAATAAACAACTATGAAAACAGCAGCTAAAGTTATTTTGTAGCAATTAGTTGCTTCTTTGAAGTTATTCACAATATTCAGAAAAATGTTCTCGTTCAAGATTCTTCAGAGAATCATAGCGATCGATATCAACATAAGCATAGATACACATATAAGCAAAGTATAATAGAAGCATTAGGGGAAAAAAACGTTCAAACCGAGATGAAAAAGTTAATTAGTCTCAGAAAACACTTTTCTTATCTCCAGAAGATGCCTGCTATGCTCTGAATGAATAGATTGTATTCAACTCATTAATTACAAAGTGCGAACAGTAAAAGTAGTTGGATAACTTCACACCTTATAACTAACTTTATAACAGTAATTAATACTACAAATCTGATAGCAGTTAGTTAAAGCCAACTGCCTTCTGTATTTTTCATATCCATAATTGGGACAATGGAAAATGTAAGAGGAATAACTGAAATCGATAGAGATAGCATATGGAATGCAATGAATGACATAATTCATGCAGTTCTTAGATATGGAATGCAATGAATGACATAATTCATGCAGTTCTTAGAGATTAACAAGGCTGGGATAGACCAGAAGGAGTATAACCAGCAACTTTGGAATGTGAATTAATAAGATGCATAGAAAGATCCCAATGCCAGAAGCTCACAATGGCTGTTAAACACCGTGACATCATGGGAACCTGCGACTGTCTACAGGAATGCCTATCATTGATTAGGTGTTCCACAGGATTGGGTGTAAGGATTAAGGAGGAAGAGCACAGTGACTATGCTGTATGTGAGCATTGCAACATAAAATGTATAAGAATGCTATATTTCCCTGTAAAAATCAGAGTGTGTCATTGGTCTCTCTTCTGATCTAAGCTACAGATTAAGGGAACGATTGTGCTGTCACATCAAAGCCACATTCAAGGAAAATCCTTTGACCCTCTCCCTGCATTAACTGGCTGTTGCTTGAATAAAAGTCGTCCACTTGCCTGAATCCTGCTTGCCTACTGACTCCCTGTGCCTGGTTGAGTGTGCACACTCCTGCAAACACCTTTGCAAATTTTCCATTAAAACAGGATCATGTTTGATTTTGAAGATATTTGTCAGCAAACAGCATTCCAGAAGCTGCTGACAAGATATTCAGGATTTCATGGGGCTATTGAAACATTAGATCTTATGTATACTTCATGTCAAAGACAAAAGATTAACAGTATCATGTAGAAACATAGAAGCTGGGAGCAGTAGTGGACTATTCAACCCCCTCAAGTCTGCTCTGCCATTCATTACGCTCATGGCTGATCTTCAATCTCAATGTCCTATTCTCACCATCCCAACTGATCCCTTGATCCCTTTAACTAAAGAGCTATATCTACCTCCTTCTTGAAAATGCATGGCATTAATGCATTGATCAATTTCTGTAGTAATGAGTTCCACAGACTCGCCACTGGCTGGTTGAAGAAATTTCTCTTCATCTCAGTCCTTAAAGTTTTACCCTTTATCCTTAAACTGTGACCCCTGGTTCTGGATGGCCCCAGCATCTTTCCTGCATCTATATCGCACAAATATAGAAGGAAATAAAAAACAGTTTTGTAGCATTTGTTTACTGTAAATGTAGAGTGTCACATAAATAATTTCCTTATGGTTGATGACCAAAGCAGGGATACCATGATAAAACGTGTGGAGCTGGATGAACATAGTAGGTCAAGCAACATCAAGCTGCAAACCTTGTTATCTGAGATTCTCCAGCATCTGCAGCTCCTCTTATCTCAGAGATACTATGATTTTGGTTGTACAAATTGGATCAAGTTTAGCATAACAGCAATGCAGACTAATATGGCATCCTGATAATTAAAATGTTCTGCACTGGTCAGAGAATTCTTTTGATTTTAAATTGGCTCAAGTTGACAATCAATGGAAATAAGATGGTAACAGAATAGAAATGGTCCTCTCTGACTGTAGCATCTCAATATGACATCAAGCAGTATGCAAGAAAATTGAAATGATGATGTTTGTAATCTACCATCTAGGAATAATAAATGTTTGTTAAACCACCTGTGAAGTTGTTGTGTTCCTGCTCAGATCATTTATTGATGATGAGTAAGGTGCTAAAATAATACTGTGAAGAACTTCAGTGAAACATTGTGGTGGGATTTACTAGAATCACAAGACCAGACTTTCACTTCTCCTATGGCACTCCCTGAGCCCTAACCTCAACTTCCTGGTTCTCTTGCACCTTCCTGAGCACTGTCTGCTTGGATCCTGCTACATCATAAGAACATAAGAACTAGGAGCAGGAGTAGGCCATCTGGCCTCTCAAGCCTGCTCCACCATTTAATAAGGTCATGGCTGATCTTTTTGAGACTCATCTCCACCTACCCGCCCACTCACTATAACCCCTTAACTCTTTTACTGTTCAAAGATTTTTCAGCCTTGCCTTAAAAACATTCAGCAAAGTAGCTTCACCCACTTCATTGGGCAGGGAATTCCACAGGCTCACAACCCTTTGGGTGAAGAAGCTCCTACTGACTTCAGTCCTACATCTGCTTCCCTTTATTTTGAGGTGGTGCCCTCTAGTCCTAGTTTCATCTGCTTGAGGAAACAACCTTGCTGCCTCCACCTTATCTATTCCCTTCGTAGTCTTATCTGTTTCTATAAGATCTCCCAACAGTGCAGGCTTGAACCTCTGTACCTCAATGACGATCGTAAGAAAGATTGATATGATTTCAGCTTATCTAGGGAAATTAAGCTGTCAGGTTCAAGAAGTGGATGGATTTTAAGATCAGAAAACTGCAATGTAGTATGCATGAATTTGGGAACGGTAACATGTGGAAGACCTGGAACTGCAAAAAGAAAGACTAAATATTCACTAAATATCAACCAATGGGAAGCTCTTACCATAAAGGCTTTTCATGTATTTTGACATGTCTCCACCCATTTGAGGAGAATTGATTCCAGGATTTGATATTTGAATTCATAGGAAATATGATGCACAGAATTGAAACAGCTTTTGGCTTTTGAGAAAGAATGGGAGGAGTTTATTTTGGTGACTTTTCAAATGTCAGGAGGTATAAGTGATGCAAATATCAACATATTATTGATTTGGATTGCTATCTCTGATTGCAGGGCTTAAAAAAAGTGACGCTTTGTTCTGCCTTAAATAACTGATCTTTGGATTAGCCTCACATTATGCACAGGAATTAAAAGTATCAATTAACATTTTAACAAGTAAGTTTAACAGTATTGATTAAGAGTGTGATAAAAGGTGAAATACAAAGATGAAAACTGTCATCTGTATATTGAGACAGCAAAACTGACCCTGGGCAGTGTAGATGTTTTGATTTTCAAATATATGGACAACACTGCATCATGTATTGATATTCTGCCATTTTCATTCAATTACCTTTTGACAGCAGGAAGGAATTTGTGAACAATTTTAGCATCCTGCAAGTCCTTTTTGGAATTCTGGACCTCCTTCACAAGATTAGATAAATTGGCTTATGTCTATGGCAGTTCAAACTGTATAGAATCTATTAAAATCTGTCAGATTCTGCTGGGATGAAAGATCTTTTTGGTCTTGTGTGTGTGTGTGTGTGTGTGTGTGTGTGTGTGTGTGTGTGTGTGTGTGTGTGTGTCTATATAGCAAGTAGGAGTCAAAATATTTGTTGGATTAACGACAAAACTATACCAAAATTATATTCAGGCGCACACTTAAAAAAAAAGTAAAATGCAACATGGCTCATGGGACATGGTGGAAATCCCTCCTTTAGTGTTAAATAAAACAAGAGCTGCTTCAGGGAAAATAGTATGCTTGAATAATACGTTGAAAGAAAATCAACTGAATCTCCTTATTTGAATTGGAAATCATGTTTTTTAATAAGCAGCACGTATATCAGTAAATTATATTATAATTCCTCTTTGGAAATCTTGATTTCTGTATATAAAACATTAGAAAGTTGGACGACATTTTAGTAATTTTTCAATAAATTGCCTATCATGTTTTGGTTGTTTGAAAGGTGATTCTAACAGGACTCATTGTTCTATACAATTACCCAAAATAGCTTTTGAATTTCTCTCAAGTTTAGCAGAAGCATTGAAAAGGACAGGTCTGGTCATGAATGGGAGCAAATTGTTGAGTCTATGGAGAGAAAAACCTATGGAGAGACAAAGTTTTGAGATCTTACAGATCCTTTATCATTGAAAGTTTGATGTTAAGGGATCTGCCACGTGTCATTGCAAAAATTGAGTCTTATTTCATTAACCATATTTTGTATTAACATTGTCAAATGTTATCCAGTGGTATATTGAGTGTTCTCACCAAAGTGTTGCAAAATGAAATGGAAAGTTGTGATTCTGCTCTGGTTCATTCACGAATTCAGAATTCACCAAATTTGCATTGGAAGTTATGAAGTACAGAGCAAATATAATGTTCAAAGGTTCCTTCTTGATATGTGGAAAAAATGGTACAGTCAGTGGGATGCGAGATGTAACAATGACCTTAAAACCAAATGCAATAGGTTTGTCGTCCGATAACATACATATACATAACATACATGTCCTTTCTGGTGTGTATCCCTTTTAAACGTAATCAACTTGGATGGGAAATAACATTGAAGAACACTCTTGTTGCAAGATAAAACATTTTTGAGAAATTGAAAAATATCATGACAATCTTTCTTCGGTATGTGTCATGGGCTTTTGTGATTAAGATTTCAAACAGTCTTTGCTTGTAAAATTTGACATATTTGGGAATAAAAAGTTAAATAAACCAAGGCATCTTTGTAAGTCTATAATGTCTGTCTATGTAGGCATCTTCTATACATCTTTTATTTTGGTAGGATCAAGTCTAATACTATTTGTTGTACAGATTGATCTGAAGAAATTGTTTTGACTCATGTTTAATTTGACATTTTTTTATGCATACCAGAACATGTTTCCTTGTTGCTGTCATGAACTGATGAATATTTGTGTCATGCTTATGTTTAGTTCTTCAAGGATTATAATGTCATCTGCAATACAGAGACTCCTTGACAGTTACTCAGTAATATAATACATATGTGGTTGGAATATATACTAGCTGATGGAACATTCAAATTGTAACTTGAGGAAGTAATATCTACCAAGAGCTGTTCGAACAGTTGTCAGTTTCTCTGGGGAAAGGTCTGTAGATCAATATACATACTTGGCATTGTGATGGGAAAAACACTTGTTATTTGAGAGCCTGGAATTGTATCAGTTGTGTATGTAGAGTTTTAGTTTTCATAGAATCCATGCCACACTGACCCACTGATGAATATCCCACCCAGGCCCATCCTAAATTTGTAACTCTGCATTTTCCATAGCTAACCCACCTGGCCTGCACATTATGGGAAATTTAGCATGACCAATCCACCTAACTTGCATATCTTTGGATCCTGGGAGGAATCAAAGAGAACTCAGGGAAAACCCAGGTAGACATGAGGAGAATGTGCAAAATCCGCACAGGCAGTTGTCTGAGGTTGGAATCAAACCTGGGTGTATGGTGCAGTGAGACAGCAGTGCAAAACACAGAGCCATAATAATAAATCATTTGGTTAGAGATGAAGGTTTCAGTCTTTCAGACCACACTCATGTGGTATATGAAGCTACACCTTGTATCAATACTACACTTATTAAATTTATTTGATGTGATCTTACACTTATTTCTCGGGTACAGTTTATATTCCATGCATGGGAGTTTGGAAATGCACTTGAAATTGTGCTTTGATTAAGACTTATTTACATTAATTTTCCTTCCATTTCCCCAATACTCTTGATTCTCCTACTAATAAAGAGTCTATTTCAGCCTTGAATACACACAAAGACTCTGCCCTCACAGCTCTTTGAGTCAAGGCGTTCCAAAAGGCATTCCAGGTTTTGGTGAAAAGTGATTTGGAAGCTTTGGGACTGCTGCTGCTTTTATTCTCTCTAGATTTCTGTGCCATTATCATATTGATGAATACTCTGAGAAAATCTATAAGAAACATAGAACATAGAACAATAAAGTGCAGAACAGGCCCTTCGGCCCTCGATGTTGTGCTGGCCTGTGAACTAATCTAAGCTGATCCCCCTACACTATCCCATCATCATCCATATGATTATGCAAGGACTGTTTAAATGCCCCTAATGTGGCTGAGTTAACTGCATTGGCAGGCAGTTTGTTCCACAACCTTACCACTCTCTGAGTAAAGAACCTGCCTCTGACATCTGTCTTAAATCTATCACCCTTCAATTTGTAGCTATGCCCCCTCGTACAAGTTAACGTCATCATCCTCAGAAAAAGACTCTCGCTGTCCACCCTACCTAATCGTCTGATCATCTAGAATGTCTCTATTAAATCCCCTCTTAGCTGTCTTCTCTCCAATGAGAACAAACCCAAGTCCCTCAGCCTTTCTTCATAAGGCCTTCGCTCCAGACCAGGCAACATCCTGGTAAATCTCCTCTGCATCTTTTCCAATGCTTCCACATCCTTCCTGTACTGGGGCGACCAGAACTGCACGCAATATTCAAAATGAGGGCGCATTAGCATTTTATACAGTTGCAGCATGACATCACGGATCTGGAACGCAATCCCTCTACCAATAAAACCTAACACACCGTATCAGAGATAATGGGAACTGCAGATGCTGGAGAATCCAAGATAACAAAATGTGGGGCTGGATGAACACAGCAGGCCAAGCAGCATCTCAGAAGCGCAAAAGCTGACGTTTCGGGCCTAGACCCTTCATCAGAGAGGGGGAATGGGGTGAGGGTTCTGGAATAAATAGGGAGAGAGGGGGAGGCGGACCGAAGATGGAGAGAAAAGAAGATAGGTGGAGAGAGTTTCGGTGGGGAGGTAGGGAGGGGATAGGGCAGTCCAGGGAAGACGGACAGGTCAAGGAGATGGGATGAGGTTAGTAGGTAGATGGGGGTGCGGCTTGGGGTGGGAGGAAGGGATGGGTGAGAGGAAGAACAGGTTAGGGAGGCAGAGACAGGTTGGACTGGTTTTGGGATGCAGTGGGTGGAGGGGAAGAGCTGGGCTGGTTGTGTGTTGCAATGGGGGGAGGGGACGAACTGGGCTGGTTTAGGAATGTGGTGGGGGAAGGGGAGATTTTGAAGCTGGTGAAGTCCACATTGATACCATTAGGCTGCAGGGTTCCCCAGCGGAATATGAGTTGCTGTTCCTGCAACCTTCAGGTGGCATCATTGTGGCACTGCAGGAGCCCCATGATGGACATGTCATCTAAAGAATGGGAGGGAGAGTGGAAATGGTTGGCGACTGGGAGGTGCAGTTGTTTGTTGCGAACTGAGCGGAGGTGTTCTGCAAAGCGGTCCCCAAGCCTCCGCTTGGTTTCCCCAATGTAGAGGGAGCCACACCGGTACAGCGGATGCAGTTTACCACATTAGCAGATGTGTAGGTGAACCTCTGCTTAATGTGGAATGTCATCTTGGGACCTGGGATGGGGTGAGGGAGGAGGTGTGGGGTCAAGTGTAGCATTTCCTGCGGTTGCAGGGGAAGGTGCCGGGTGTGGTGGGGTTGGAGGGCAGTGTGGAGTGAACAAGGGAGTCACGGAGAGAGTGGTCTCCCGGAAAGCAGACAGGTGTGGGGATGGAAAAATGCCTGGGATGGAGACTGAGAGGTCCAGGAAGGTGAGGGAAGTGCTGGAGATGGCCCAGGTGAACTGAAGGTTGGGGTGGAAGGTGTTGGTGAAGTGAATGAACTGTTCGAGCTCCTCTGGGGAGCAAGAGGCGGCGCCGACACAGTCATCAATGTACCGGAGGAAGAGGTGGGGTTTGGGGCCTGTGTAGGTGCGGAAGAGGGACTGTTCCACGTAACCTACAAAGAGGCAGGCATAGCTGGGGCCCATGCGGGTGCCCATGGCCACCCCCTTAGACTGTAGGAAGTGGGAGGAGTCAAAAGAGAAGTTGTTGAGGGTGAGGAGTCTCAGTCTCCATCTCAGGCAACCAGCTTGTAACTGATGTCCATTTCAAGCCCACCGACTCCCATAGCTACCTAGAATACACCTCCTCCCACCCACCCTCCTGCAAAAATTCCATCCCCTATTCTCAATTCCTCCGCCTCCGCCTCATCTGCTCCCACGATAAGACATTCCACTCCCGCACATCTCAGATGTCCAAGTTCTTCAAGGACCACAACTTTCCCCCCACAGTGATCGAGAACGCCCTTGACCGCGTCTCCCGCATTTCCCGCAACACATCCCTCACACCCCGCCCCCGCCACAACCGCCCAAAGAGGATCCCCCTCGTTCTCACACACCACCCCACCAACCTCCGGATACAACACATCATCCTCCGACACTTCCGCCATCTACAATCCGACCCCACCACCCAAGACATTTTTCCATCCCCACCCCTGTCTGCTTTCCGGAGAGACCACTCTCTCCATGACTCCCTTGTTCGCCCCACAATGCCCTCCAACCCCACCACTCCCGGCACCTTCCCCTGCAACCGCAGGAAATGCTACACTTGACCCCACACCTCCTCCCTCACCCCTATCCCAGGCCCCAAGATGACATTCCACATTAAGCAGAGGTTCACCTGCACATCTGCTAATGTGGTATACTGCATCTGCTGTACCCGGTGTGGCTCCCTCTACATTGGGGAAACCAAGCGGAGGCTTGGGGACCGCTTTGCAGAACACCTCCGCTCAGTTCGCAACAAAGAACTGCACCTCCCAGTCGCCAACCATTTCCACTCTCCCTCTCATTCTTTAGATGACATGTCCATCATGGGCCTCCTGTAGTGCCACAATGATGCCACCCGAAGGTTGCAGGAACAGCAACTCATATTCCGCTTGGGAACCCTGCAGCCTAATGGTATCAATGTGGACTTCACCAGCTTCAAAATTTCCCCTTCCCCCACCGCATCCCTAAACCAGCCCTGTTCGTCCCCTCCCCCCACTGCACCACACAACCAGCCCAGCTCTTCCCCTCCACCCACTGCATCCCAAAACCAGTCCAACCTGTCTCTGCCTCCCTAACCTGTTCTCCCTCTCACCCATCCCTTCCTCCCACCCCAAGCCGCACCCCCATCTACCTACTAACCTCATCCCACCTCCTTGACCTGTCTGTCTTCCCTGGACTGACCTATCCCCTCCCTACCTCCCCACCTAAACTCTCTCCACCTATCTTCTTTTCTCTCTATTTTCGGTCCGCCTCCCCCTCTCTCCCTATTTATTCCAGAACCCTCACCCCATCCCCCTCTCTGATGAAGGGTCTAGGCCCGAAACGTCAGCTTTTGTGCTCCTGAGATGCTGCTTGGCCTGCTGTGTTCATCCAGCCCCACATTTTGTTATCTAACACACCGTATGCCTTCTTAACATGACTATCAACCTGGGTGGCAACTTTCAAGGATCTATGTTCATGGACACCAAGTTCCCTCTGTACATCCACACTACCAAGAATCTTTTCATTGACTCAGTATTCTGCCTTCCTATTGTTCTACCCAAAGTGAATCACCTCACATTTATCTGCATTGAACTCCATTTGCCACCTTTCAGCCCAACTCTGCACTTTATCCAAGTCACCCTGCAACCTGCAACATTCTTCCACACTGTCCACCACTCCACCGACTTTAGTCATCTGCAAAATTACTCACCCATCCACCAATGCCTGCATCCAAGTCATTTATAAAAATGACAAACAGCAGTGGTCCCAAAACAGATCCTTCAGGCACACCACTAGTAATTGGACTCCAAGCTGAATATTTTCCATGAACCACCACTCGTTACCTACTTAGAGAAAGCCAGTTTTTAAACCAAACTACAAAATCTCCCTCAATCCCACGCGTCTGTATTTTCTCCAATAGCCTACCATGTGGAACCTTATCAAAAGCTTTACTGAAGTCCATGTACACCACGTCAACCATCCTACCCTCATCCACATGTTTGGTCACCTTCTCAAAAACTCAATGAGGTTTGTGAGACACGACCTGCCCTTGACATATCCATGTTGACTATCTCCAATCAAATTGCTGCTTGCTAGATGATTATAAATCCTATCTCTTATAATCCTTTCCAAAACTTTTCCTACAACAGACGTATGGCTCACTGGCCTATAATTACCTGGATCATCTCTACTGTCCTTCTTGAACAAAGACACAATATTTGCTATCCTCCAGTCTTCTGGTACTAAATCTGTAGACAATGAGGACTCAAAGATCAAGGCCAAAGGCTCCGTCACCTCCTCCCTAGCTTCCCAGAGAATCCTCAGAAAAATCTCATCCAGCCCAGGGGATGTATCTACCTTCACACCTTCTAGAATTGATAACACCTCCTCCTTACTAACCTCAATCCTTTTAATTCTAATAGCCCATAACTCAGTCTTCTCCTCTACAATATTTTCCTTTTCCTGAGTGAAGGCAGATGAGAAGTATTCATTTAGCACCTCTCCGATCTCCACAGGGTCCACACACAACTTCCCACTTCTGTCTTTGACTGGCCCTATTCCTCCCCTAGTCATCCTCTTGTTCCTCACATACCCATAGAAAGCTTTAGGCTTCTCCTTTATTCTACCTGCTAATGTCTGCTCATGTCCCCTCCTTGCTCTTCTTAACTCTCTCTTTAAATCCTTCCTGGCTAATCTGTAACTCTCCATTGCATCATCTGAGCCATCTCGTCTCATCATCACATAAGCCTCCCTCTTCCGGTTAACAAGAGATACAATTTCTTTAGTAAACCACGGTTCCCTTACCTTATTGCTTCCTCCCTGCCTGACAGGGACATACCTGTCAAGGACATGCAATATCTGTTCCTTAAACCAGCTCCACATTTCAATTGTCCCTATCCCCAGCATTTTACTACCCCATTCTATGCTTCCTAAGTCTTGCCTAATCACATTATAATTGCCCTTCCCCCATCTATAACTCTTGTCCTGTGGCATGTTCCGATCCCATTCCAAGTAAATATTTCTGGAAGTCTACTGAAAACTATTCACATTCACTGGTGAATTCAAAATTAGATACCCCTCTGTGAGCCATTTGTTATCTAACGATTGCATGAAAACCTGGCATCCATTATTTAAAGCTGTTTAATTGAACTGACAAATTATAATTCTTTTATTTTTCCTTTTTCTATGTTGATGTATGAATATGGGTTATAATCAAAGAAAATAGGTTTTAAATAATAAATATTAATTAAATTATGTTATTGTTTAGCTTTGTTCTACTAAAGCTACAGTAGTAATAATAAATGGTTCAATTCTTGTTTGTTATCAATTTGGTGTCTAAGATTTGTTATTCATAAAGTCTAGCCAGGAACAACAGGGCAATTCTGAGAGTCATTGAAAATTGGACAGTTGGACAATTTTGTGGGTCATTGAATCCAGTCAGGCTGACTTGCTTTGGCCTTCTGTCCCTGGATTTCAGCGTTTGTACAACACTTTCATGCTTTCCTGTTTGCAGTCAGCTGCCGCAATTGAATTCCAAAGTTAAGCACCCATAAGCACTGCTGGTCTGCCTCAATTGCTTCAAACTTGTATCCTTCTTCCAGCAGTACATTTATAGCATATTCTTTGGGCTTGACTAGCAATGTGCTTTGGAACTATTTCATCGGTGTAACAGTAAAACAGTAAAGAACAGATCCACAGGACGTTTGGGTATGATTGGTGAAATCATATACTGTACCTTTGCATCAACATCTACCTGTGAAATATCAATTACTTCATGAACGTGTGCCCATGCATTTTGAATTTGACTGAACTTTGAGATCATCTTCTAGAAATTGTAAAATTTAGACAGGATCTTTGTAGTCGTCATTAGAAATGCTGAAGAATTGTATTCCTCTGAATCCTTCATTTTCCAAGGAATATGAAGAGCGATTGCCTGTCTTTCTTTATCAGATAGATAGGATAGTGAAGAAGCCAATTGGAATAATTGACTATGATGGCCCATGCATTGAATAGAGAAGCTGGGAGGTCATGTTGCGGCTGTACAGGGCATTGGTTAAGCCACATTTAGAAAACTACATGTTATTCTGGTCTCACTGAAATAAGAAGGATGTTGTGAAACTTGAAAGGGTTCAGAAAAGATTTACAAGGATGTTGCCAGGTATGGAGGGTTTGAGCTATATGGAGTGGTTGAATAACCTGAGGCTAATTTCCCTGAAGTATCAGAGGGTGAGGGATAACCATTTAGAGGTTTACAAAACCATGAGGGGCATGGATACCGTGAATGTCCAAGGTGTTTTCCCCGGCATGGGAGAACCCAAAGCAGAAGACAAAGATGTAAAGTGACAGGGGAAAGATTTATAAAGGACCCAAGGGGGAACTTTTTCACGCAGAGGGTGGTATGTGTATGTAATGAGCTGCAAGAGGAAATGGTGTCGGCAGATACGATTACGATATTTAAAAGGCATCTGAATGGGTATGCGATTAGGAAGGGTTTAGAGGGATATGGGCCAAATGATGGCAAGTGAGACTAGATTTATTTCGGATGCCTGATCAATATGGATGAGTTGGACCAAAGGGTCTGCTTCCATGCTATACATTTCCATAATTCCAAGAGCTATTAGTTGACCCATGAAGTAAAGATTTATCCTTCCTCTAAATAACTGAAATTCTGGCAAAATGTCAATGGAGTGCCAGTTCCTGTTCAGATAGTGGCTTTTCTTCTTAGCTGTAGAACTTTATGCTGTTTAAATGATGAAATAATCATTTATTTTTCTGTTTGTTAGTTTCTCTCTTTTTGTTTCTTTACAATTATGCTGTTTTAATTGTTATTGCTTTTAAAAATTACAAATCAATGTAAGTATGTGGGTTTCATACCAAACAAAGTAACTGAGTAATATTATGTCAATGTTGCAAGTTATGAATACGTTTTTAAAAAATAAAACAAAATTGCGGGATTGATTGTTATCTGAACACAGATAAGGCCTTAGTAATGCATAGAATGGTTTGAGCCAGCATTTTGGATGAATTTCATCCAAGAATCACTTTGGCAGATAAAAGGGTCTCTTGCAAAATTGCTGCTGTTTGCTTTTAATTGGAAACACCTTAGCTTCCTGTTTCTTTTGAGAAAATGAGAGAAAGTATACTCACAATTGTTGGCTAGTGTTGTTGTACTTCAATACAGATTGTAACTCTTGTTTAATTCATTCACAGGATGAGGGCATCACTGGCCAGAATTTATTGTCCATCCCGAATTGTCCAGAGGGCAGTTAAAAGTCAACCATGTTGCTGTGGGTCTGGTATCACACGTAGGTCAGAGTAGCAATTTCCTTCTTTAAGGACATTTTCCTGCCATCAATTGCATGGTCATTATTAAATGCTTAATTCCTGACTTTTTTGTTTGTTATTGAATTCAAATTACACCATTTGCCATGGTAGGATTTGAACGCAGGTTAATCTGGGTCTCTAGATTAACAGTGCAGCAATAATGCCGCTGGGCCATTACTTTCTCATTCGGACTTGCTTGTATAAATTTCAACTCTGAAATCAGGTCAATGATGCCTGTTCGTTTGGAACAAGAGCCATTCACTTCGGCCATTGTTGCCATCAGCTTGCAGCCACTAGCATTTAGTGTCAGAGATAATGGGAACTGCAGATGCTGGAGAATTCCAAGATAATAAAATGTGAGGCTGGATGAACACAGCAGGCCCGGCAGCATCTCAGGAGCACAAAAGCTGACGTTTCGGGCCGAGACCCTTCATCAGAGAGCATTTAGTGCCCACTTAGTGCTGCCATCATGTGGTGACATCAGGTTAACGTCCTTGTTTCTCTGGACTAATTTCCATTTACCCGTCACACCACCTCCGTGCTCTTTCTTAGTTTTCATGGTCCTCCTGCACTCTCTGTGCCCATTATTCTGTATGCGCTCATTGGGTCAAACCTTATAATATGTTTTGAAAGGCATGAAGGAAACAACCAATTAAAAATCTACATTTGAAAGAAATGGCTGCTTTTACAAACTTATAAAAGTGTCAATCAGATACAGTCATCACAGTATCAATTACTGAAGCTTTACATAATTTAACATCAGCAAAAACAGCTGGCAGCAGGAATGGAAATGTCATTATCAAGATCCTGCCATTTATTTCTGAACTCAAGGCAGAGATTGATAATTTCTTGATCTCGCAAGGAATTTAGGGCTATAGGGAGAGTGCGGGTAGATGGAGTTGAAATGTCCATCAGCCATGATAAATGGCAGAGTGGACTCGATGGACTGAATGGCCTTACTTCCACTCCTATGTCTTATGGTCTTAACTCTTCTGGAGTTGGTGTAAGACTGCAAAAGTACACTTATGCATCGTTGCTATGAATTCTTTTCCAATTTAGGTTTTTGTGTAGGCCCTAAAATGTAAAGAATTAATTTTTGCCATCATTGCTTTAGAAAGTGATAAAGTTAACTTTTAGAACAAGTGTTGAGACAGTGGCAGTTTGAAAAAAAAGTTGATTTTCACATAATTTCAGGATTTTTAAAAAATAAAACACATTGCCTGGAGAAATCTGAAGTTTTTTTACAATGATATGTTCTATAAAGGCACAATGATTTTTAATCAAAGCCTCCTTAATGCCTCTGTGCTTTAATTACTATAAGATTAAGGCCCCAAAGTATCAGGTTATTATGTTAAATATTCAAAAATAACTCAACTTGATGAGAAGCAAAAAAAAACAAATGAAACTCTATGAAAAGGGAGACTTCTGTCTGTCTCTGGAAGACATTCATTTATGATCTCATAACATGTCAAGTACAATAATTATTGTGATGTTAGAAATGTAGCAACCAATTTATGCATGCTCTCACCTGCAGTGAAATATTGACTCGAATTTTGTTTTCGATAGTGGCACTTGAACAATAATTAGTCTCCACATAGAATTCAACTTTAAAATACCATTCATATTCACCTGAATGTGCAAATGGAGTTTTAATGTAATATTCCACAGAGAAAACAAAAGTTTTCCTGGACGAAGTAAGAAAGAGAAGTGGCGAGAGAAGTAGAGAGATTGTGGAGGGTAGATACTGTTATGAACCTAATTACTGATATTACTAGATGGTTCAGATCAGTCTGAAATCTGGCTTGATGGATCATATTTTGCTTTTTGACTAGTGTAATGAGAGGTGATTTTATTTTTGCTGAAACACAAGAACACTGTCGTAACTCAGGAAACCCGACTGGAAAGGTATGTTGTTTGTTTTTGAACATCAAAATATATCTACTATTCATAGCGTAAATAGACTAGTCCCAGCCTGGGCCAGACAATCCTACAGACCCATCATATTTTTTAATGTATCCAAAAGAACTCTTACACCCAACTGAATGATTTTGTTCTATCACTTTATTTTTAAAAAAATCTATTAACCACTACCACATGCAAAAGAAATGCATGCAAAGCCCTTTAAGAGCATTGCCAGACATCAAAAGGTGAAGCTGAAATAGAGACAGCAGGAAGGAACTAAATCAAAATGAAATTAGAAGAGGAAACAAAGCACTTCACACTTTGCAGTGCCTACCTTTCTCTAAAGGCATCATGCGCATTGTTGGGCATCATATATCCTCTTTCCAGGGACCCCCAAGCGTGAGGGTACTGGGTCTGCATATTTCCTTATCCTTCTCAAATTGCTATGACACTGCCTTTAGTTGCTTTTTTAAACTACCAACCACGAGTAAATCACCCATGTGGCCAATTGAATATTTCCATGCAAAGCCAGTATGGGCCACACTCCCTGTTGCTGAAGGAACTCATACTGAATAAGCTCTGCGGAATGATTAATTTGTGGACTTTGAAGGGGCTATCACACAAGCAGATGTGGTTTTAACAAGAAACAGAAGTTTATTATAAAACGGAAAAGAAGATAAAAATAGAATAAGCCAAGTATTTATGTAGAACAATTTGAAGTATATCCCAGGATGTTGTGGGTAATTAGGGAAGAAATTGCTAGGCCTCTGGCAGAAATATTTGTACCATCTTTAATCACAGTGAGCTGCCAAAAGGACTAGAGGACGGCTAATATTGTGTGTTTATTGAAGAACAATTTTAAGGAGAAGCATGGGGACTGCAGACCTGTAAGTCTGAAATCAGTGGTAAGTTATTGGAGGTGGCTCTGAAAGATAAGATTCACATGCATTTGCAGAGGCAAGGACTGACTTGGGACAGTGCTTAGTTTTGTGCAAGGGAAATTATATCTCACAAACTTGACTTGAAGGGAGGAAACAGAGAGTGGTGGTGGAGGGTTGTTTCTTGGACAGGAGGCCTGTGACCATCAATGTACCGCATGGATCAGTATTGGGTCGACTTTTGCCTGACATTTATACAAATGGTTTAGATGAGAATATTGGAGGCATGATTAGTAAGATTGTGGCTGACACCAAAATTGGTGGTATCGGGGAGAGGAAAGGAGGTTATCTAAGATTAAAAAGAGATCTTGATCAATCCGGTCAATGGACTGAGGTGTGGCAGGTGGAGATTAATTTGAATAAGTTTAAGATATTGAATTTTGTAAAAAAACAAACACAGCCAGGCCTAATGCAATTAATGGTTGGGCCCTGTGTAGTGTTGTACAACAGAGAGATCTTAAGGTTCAGATACATAATCCTTTGAAATTTGCGTCATAGGTAAACAGGATGGCGAAGAAGGTATTTAGCACACTTGGTTTCATTGTTCAGATGTTTGAGGAAAGGAGTTGGGATATCATGTTAAGATCGTGCAGGTCATTGCTGTGGGCCTTTTCTGGAGTATTGTGTGCAGTTCTGGCTGCCCTGCTTTAGGAAGAATACTATTAAATTGGGGAGTGTTCAGGAAAGATTTATCAGGATGTTGCTGAGGCTGGATAGTTTGAGTTATAAGGAGAAACTGGATAGGCTGGGACTTTTTTCACTGGAGCATTGAGGGTTGAGGGGGAAGTTATAGAGATTTATAAAATCATGAGGGTCATAGATAAGGTGAATAGAATTGGTCTTTTTTCTAGGGCTGGGGTATTCAAAACTAGGGACATATTTTTATGGTGAGAGGAAAAAGATTCAATAAGGACCTGATGGGTATTTCTTTTTTAACATAGAGGCTAGTTCAAGTGTGGAATGAACTGCCAGAAGAAGTGGTGAATTCAGGTAAAGTTACAAAATTTAAAGGACATTTGGCTAAGTACATGAATAGGAAACATTTGGAGGGATATAGGCCAAATTCAGGCAAGTGGGACTAGTTTAGTTTGGGAATGTGGTCAGCATAGACCAATTGGACTGAAGTGTCAGTTTCCATACTGTGTGACTCTTTGAATCCATGGAAACTATCAAAACAGAAAAACCAAACATCTAAATCAACAATGTAAAATGTGAGGCAGGATGAACACAGCAGGCCAAGCAGCATCTCAGGAGCACAAAAGCTGACGTTTTGGGCCTAGACCCTTCATCAGAGAGGGGGATGGGGTGAGGGTTCTGGAATAAATAGGGAGAGAGCGGGAGGTGACCGAAGATGGAGGGAAAAGAAGATAGGTGGAGAGAGTATAGGTGGGGAGGTAGGAAGGGGATAGGTCAGTCCAGGGAAGACAGACAGGTCAAGGAGGTGGGATGAGGTTAGTAGGTAGATGGGGGTGTGGCTTGGGGTGGAAGGAAGGGATGGGTGAGAGGAAGAACAGGTTAGGGAGGCAGAGACAGGTTGGACTGGTTTTGGGATGCAGTGGGTGGGGGGGAAGAGCTGGGCTGGTTGTGTGGTGCAGTGGGGGGAGGGGACGAACTGGGCTGGTTTAGGGATGCGGTGGGGGAAGGGGAGATTTTGAAACTGGTGAAGTCCACATTGATACCATTAGGCTGCAGGGTTCCCAGGCGGAATATGAGTTGCTGTTCCTGCAACCTTCGGGTGGCACCCTACCTACGTCCGTGACACCACCCACGCCCTCCACCGCCTCCAGGACTTCCAATTCACTGGCCTCCAACACCTCATCTTCACCATGGACGTCCAGTCCCTATACACCTGCATTCCGCATGCAGACGGCCTCAAGGCCCTCTGCTTCTTCCTGTCCCGCAGGCCCGATCAGTCCCCCTCCACCGACACCCTCATCCGCCTAGCCGAACTCATCCTCACCATCAACAACTTCTCTTTTGACTCCTCCCACTTCCTACAGACTAAGGGGGTGGCCATGGGCACCCGCATGGGCCCCAGCTATGCCTGCCTCTTTGTAGGTTACGTGGAACCGTCCCTCTTCCGCACCTACACAGGCCCCAAACCCCACCTCTTCCTGCGGTACATTGATGACTGTATCGGCGCCGCCTCTTGCTCCCCAGAGGAGCTCGAACAGTTCATCCACTTCACCAACACCTTCCACCCCAACCTTCAGTTCACCTGGGCCATTTCCAGCACATCCCTCACCTTCCTGGACCTCTCAGTCTCCATCTCAGGCAACCAGCTTGTAACTGATGTCCATTTCAAGCCCACCGACTCCCACAGCTACCTAGAATACACCTCCTCCCACCCACCCTCCTGCAAAAATTCCATCCCCTATTCCCAATTCCTCCGCCTCCGCCACATCTGCTCCCACAATAAGACATTCCACTCCTGCACATCCCAGATGTCCAAGTTCTTCAAGGACCACAACTTTCCCCCCACAGTGATCGAGAACGCCCTTGACCGCGTCTCCCGTATTTCCCGCAACACATCCCTCACACCCCGCCCCCGCCACAACCGCCCACAGAGGATCCCCCTCGTTCTCACGCACCACCCCACCAACCTCCGGATACAACGCATCATCCTCCGACACTTCCGCCATCTACAATCCGACCCCACCACCCAAGACATTTTTCCATCCCCACCCCTGTCTGCTTTCCGGAGAGACCACTCTCTACGTGACTCCCTTGTTCGCTCCACACTGCCCTCCAACCCCACTACACCCGGCACCTTTCCCTGCAACCGCAGGAAATGCTACACTTGACCCCACACCTCCTCCCTCACCCCTATCCCAGGTCCCAAGATGACATTCCACATTAAGCAGAGGTTCACCTGCACGTCTGCCAATGTGGTATACTGCATCCACTGTACCCGGTGTGGCTTCCTTTACATTGGGGAAACCAAGCGGAGGCTTGGGGATCGCTTTGCAGAACACCTCCGCTCGGTTCGCAACAAACAACTGCACCTCCCAGTCGCCAACCATTTCCACTCCCCGTCCCATTCTTTAGATGACATGTCCATCATGGGCCTCCTGCAGTGCCACAATGATGCCACCTGAATGTTGCAGGAACAGCAACTCATATTCTGCCTGGAAACCCTGCAGCCTAATGGTATCAATGTGGACTTCACCAGTTTCAAAATCTCCCCTTTCCCCCACCGCATCCCTAAACCAGCCCTGTTCGTCCCCTCCCCCCACTGCACCACACAACCAGCCCAGCTCTTCCCCTCCACCCACTGCATCCCAAAACCAGTCCAACCTGTCTCTGCCTCCCTAACCTGTTCTCCCCCTCACCCATCCCTTCCTCCCACCCCAAGCCGCACCTCCATCTCCTACCTACTAACCTCATCCCACCTCCTTGACCTGTCTGTCTTCCCTGGACTGACCTATCCCCTCCCTACCTCCCCACCTATACCCTCTCCACCTATCTTCTTTTCTCTCCATCTTCGGTCCGCCTCCCCCTCTCTCCCTATTTATTCCAGAACCCTCACCCCATCCCCCTCTCTGATGAAGGGTCTAGGCCCGAAACGTCAGCTTTTGTGCTCCTGAGATGCTGCTTGGCCTGCTGTGTTCATTCAGCCTCACATTTTATTATCTTGGATTCTCCAGCTTCTGCAGTTCCCACCATCTCTGATACTAATCTAACTCAACATCATCACTTTATAGTACCATAGTGCCAGAAAGGGTTTCTTTTGGATCACATCTATAGTTTTTTTTAAATTTCTAATCCTGATCTTGTCTGTTTGGTAACCTCTTCCTTGATTGGAAGTACAACTGATATTCTGAACTTCAAATAAAACTGTCCGTGTTCCAACCAAACACATCTGGTCTGGATCTTTCAAACTAACATTCTTACACTGAGGTTCCCTATTTCTCCTGTTGTCAGAAAAAACTGTTTCACACATCTCTCTACAACCAGGGCCGACTTGAATTTTAAAAAAAAGATCAAAGTTTTCCAAACAATCACTTTGTGACTTCCAAAAATGTTATAAAGTAAAGGTTGAGCCCTCAGCCTGAGAACTAAAACTGAAACACCCAAAAAGGAGCAGCTTGCCCCACAAGCTGTAAAAAGGGTGTGAATAATGGTGTAGCCTGCCTTTCAGCAACTTCTATTCATTAAATAAAATAAATCCCTGACACTCACTTTACAATCAAGAAGGAAGAATTTATTTATCTAACTCAAACAGTGAACAAATTGACTAAACTGTTAATAAACTGAATAAATCCTTTTTTAGCACTAACTATTCCTGAATAAAACAAGATTCTAATAGTATGTTGTTCCAACAAAATAAAGTTAGACTTATACAAAATAAAATTAAAAGATTGAATTTAGTCTCTCAAAATTATGTCCAGGTTATATCTCTTCTGGAATATTCTGTGCCTTCTCTGTTGAGTCTTTTGTCAGAAAGGTCTTCTCTGTCAAATCTTCTGTCAGGAATTTTCACAAGATGTATCATGGGCACCTTTGTTCTTTAGATAATGCTTTCCCTAAGAATCAGATGAGTCCCTGAGAACCAAACATTCTCTCTTGAGAGCTGAGAGCTGTTAACTCTTGTAGATGGCTGTTATCTCGCTTGTCTTTGCCCAACTGCCCCTTCTTTTATACCTCTGATGACGTATCAATTTCTTACAATAGGATTGGTCCTATGTAGTCAAAGCCATCAGATTTAAATTTAAGATAACAAAGTGTAGAGCTGGATGAACGCAGCAGGCCAATCAGCCTCTTAGGAGCACAAAAGCTGGCATTTCAGACCTAGACCCTTCATCAGAAAAGGGTTTAGGCCCAAAACATCAGCTTTTGTGCTCCTAAGATGCTGCTTGGCCTGCTGTGTTCATTCAGCTCCACACTTTGTTATCTCAGATTCTCCAGCATCTGCAGCTCCCATTATCTCAGATTTAAATTAAATTGGTTTTTGATATCTAAGTGTCTGGTTCAAATTGATTGGTTAAATCCAAAATCTGTTGTCTTGGTAAAAACTGTTGCTTGGCCTGCTAACTGTATGGTCTTTTGATGGTTCAATTCAGTGTTCTCTGTGAATTTGCAAACTTTCAAGCTGCTGCTCACAGTCATTCTTTTTAATCTCTAAGCATGGAGAAAGCACATCATCATTATAAAGGGACCACGCAATGCCTCCATTTCCTGCCTCGCCAAGATTTTACAAACAACAAATTCTAACTTCTTGCCTCCCAAGTACACTGGCCAACTTCACAACAAAAACAAAAAAAATTCTGATCCTTCTAAACAGAAAACAAACTAATACTCATCCAAAACTTAATCTGTCCACTTAAAAAAAACTTACTAATGCAAAATCGACTTGTCCAAAATCTATTTATTATACTAAGGGTCTCCCTCTTATACAGTTTCTTAAATTATTCTCCACATATATTAAACCCCTTCAAATGCATAGATCAGAACTCACATGCCGCTAGTTCAAAATTGTTCTGTATTTTTCCTTTCTTGTCAGCCTAACTTTAATTATTGTGTTTTTATTTTTTGCTCTCATCTTATGGGCTTTTTAGCTTTCTTTGTGTGTTGCTATATCAAATTGACATCAATTTGCCTTCTTTGCATCTCTAACATTTCACTGTTGCTTCTATTAATCTTAAGCCTGGTTTGTTAAGCAAATAGACATTTATCCCTGTCATTCACCAAGGTATAAGATAATTGATTGTGTTTAGTTTTCATAGTTGAGATTTTTTTTAAACTATTAAGTGTGGCGCAATCCATCAGTTTCTTAATTTATATTTTCAAAAATAAATATTCAATTTTGTTTAGAACCTGTTGCTAAGGTGATACTGACAGAAATTTCACACTATGTGAACAGTGTGTAATAGCAATGGTTGAGGCAAGATTGAAATTTAACTACTCATGCACTGTGACTGGTTTAAAGGGACCACAAACAAAAACCTGATACCTATGCTTTTTAAAAGTCAACATTTCCTCACACTCTTGTTTGTAAAATAGAAACTGAGTGAAGTGATAGGCAAAGCAAAACAAATTTGATGTAAATCATCAGGCGCCATTTCCTTTTGAACTCTCAATGTTCTGTGGGATGTATTCAAAGAAACAGTCACAAGCACTTTTCCAATTCATCAGCAAAATTGAAGAAGTGAGTTGACTAAAATTTTCATACTCAACATACATTTTGTTTGAATGTTATGTTGAAATGTCTAGTTAATCTATATCCATAAAGAGAGAAACACAGACGCATAAAATTCAACAAGTAAATCTAAACATTGTTCTGGATTGAAGTGTATTTCAAGCTGTGGCCATTAAATATCACTGATTATAGAAACAAGCTCACACAGGGTTGCCTTTTCCAGGAAGGCCATTTTTGAATGGAGGTCAACGCATTAAGTTTGTGTCAATCATTTTCTCTGAAGAAATAAAATTGTATACGATGCAGTGCTTTTGGAGATATCAGCAAACAACCATCATTCTTGACTCAATCCTCTAAATGCCAAGCGGTGTACTTTGCATTCAAAATATCCAGATGACTGTTTTGTACATCTGGAAACTTGATTTCCTTGAAAGTGTGTCATGAAGAATATGAAAATACAAAGATGTTGGAGAGTAAATTTTGAATTCAATACGAATTGCATGCATTGAATTCAAAGTGGCACTATTTGTAGAGGATCGGAAATTCATAAAGAAATGTCCTGATGGACTTCTCAACAAATCAACTTACAAAGTTCTTTCAATCGGGTGTCTGACAACACATGAATTCAACACCTTAACAAGTCAGTCTACTGAAAAATCTTTGTTTCCTCTGCAATTTATGTTTGCTAAATATAATGTGCACATGTCTCATTGGGGACAATTACAGAAACACAGAGGAGAGACAGTGCAGTGGTAATGCCATTGGCTTGTCATCTAGTATGACAAACTAAGGTTTTGGGACCATGGGTTGAAATCCCACCATCACAGACGGTCATACACCCACTGTAACACAATAAATCCCCATCTGATTCACTAACAGAAATGAATAAGGTTCTCAGAGGATGTGAACCCTTTGTGAGAGCCTCGAGAGTTTCAAAATGAAGAACAAAGTCTTACTTTTCTTTTGGCTAAATGTTTGTTGCACCTGGCTTTTTGAAGGATTTTTCACTGTGAGGTTTAATGAGTTTTCTCTTTGCACCTTACCTCAGTCAATTCATTTTCAACCCACTATACCCCTATGCCATTCCTGTCTTCAGACTCTAGCCCTATCTTACCACATGCTGTTCCCAAACAACTTACCACTGCCAGGGTATCCTGGAATTGAATGATATCTCTGGCACCACTATCATCTTTAAAAGGCCACTGTGCCCTCAGTTAGGCACTATCAGTCCAGAGCTGTCCTACATGATTCCTTTTATTTGACGTGGACAAAGCAAACAAGGGAAATCTGGTGCCCTATTTTCCACTTCCTCCAGGACCATCAAGGGAGGCCACAATGCCAGCCTGGTCTGTGGTTGCAACCCAGGTCAGTGCAACGTCAGACATTTGGAGCAATGTCCAAAGATGCAGGAAGAAGATCAATGTCTCTTGTCAATCTACCAGCAGAAGTGCCACCATCTAAGTTTCAATGCAGCTCTCTCTCTGTATCTGCTATAGTACCCGTCACCCACCAAGGCTAATGCTCTACCATTCTCACTACTTCCTGCAACATATTCCTCCACTTGCTCTCAATCACCACCAATCCCACGCCACTAACCCTGCATTCCCTCTCTGCTGCCTCCTCACTCACTCACTCACTCAGATCACCTCATCACACGTACCGAAAGTAATTACTGAAGTTCATCACATACATCCAGCTCTTCTTTGAAACCTCCTACAGAACCTACCCTCCACTACTTTCCCAGGCAGTGCATTTCATATTCTAATGACTTTTAGGGCAAAAATGTTTCTCCGTATCTCACTCCTAGTAGTCCTGCTAACAGTCTTGAAATTGAGACACTTAGTTTTTGACGTAACAATCTATGGAAACAGAATATTTTTCTTGTCAACATTGTTTATAATTATAAATGCCTCAATAAAGTTACATCTTTACCTTGTCTGCTCCAAGGAAAATAAACACAATTTCCCCAATGTTTTCTTGCAGCTAAAATCCATAATTTCTGGCATCATTCTAGTAAATCTCCTTTGAACTATTTTCTGGGCTTTAACATTCTTCCATTAATAAGGTGCCCAAAACAGAACATAGTATGACAAATGTGGTCTGACCAAGATTTGTAGAGGTGTACCATAACTTCCTTGCTTTTATACTCTATGCCTATGTTAACAACCCTGAGGATCCTATGAGCCTACTTAACAGTTCGCAGAATCCCTAAAGTGTGGAAACAGGCCATTCAGCCCAACAAGTCCACACCACCCCTCCAAAGAGCATCCCACCCAAACGCATACCCCTACCCCTCCATTTCCCATGTCTAACCCACTTAACCTAAACATCTCTGAACATTATGGGCAATTTAGTACAAACAATCCACCAAGACTGCAAACTTTGGACTGTGGGAGGAAACTGGAGTACCCAGAGGAAACCCTCTCAGACACAATGAGGACGTGCAAACTCCACAAAGACAGCTGCCCGAGGGTGAAACCAAAGCCAGGTCTCTGGCACTGTGAGGCAGCAGTGCTAACCACTGAGCCAAAATGCAGGCCTTGTTTCAGTCGTTTCAGGTTTGCTTGGCCAATTTCAGAGAACCCTGAAGTCTCTCTGCTCCAGTTCTTATGTTCTTATTGTATATATCTAAGGTTGAGATTTTTAATCTACAAGGAAGTAAAGGGTTCTGAGGGTCAGACAAACTAGTGGAGTCAAGGGAATAATCAATTCGGAGAAAAAATATTTAAACGTGAAGCAGGTACGATGGGCCAAATGGCCTCCTCCTTCTCTTATTTCTTCTGATCTTACGCTCTTATAGTCATTATCAAATCTTGGAAGTCCAAATGATGAAAATGAAGTGCTAAAGATTATTACCTTAAATTCAACCCTGGCTGCACCAGTCCACTCACTCAGATCTGTTATTGATCTCAGCGCTAGTAACTATCTTGAAAATCAGTGGAATTGTAGTTATCAGTAACTCTCTTCAAAGCAGCACTTTTCATTTTACAAAGCTGCAACTTAATTGTTCTGCATATATTTGATGTGTCAACAAAAATTGCTTAAAGGACCATTCTTCATGCAATCTCTGTAGCAGCATCTGTATCTATCAACTGACATGCATTACAACGATGGACATTTTCCAAAACACATCGGTCCAGATTTTCCTGCCAAGTAATGATGAAGCTAATACTGCTGACCACTATCTGTGCATCACTGATTGACCTACACAAGGGCAATTGCAGGAATAAATTCAAATATCCAACTGTTGCTCTCTGAAACACTCCAGTCCTGATACTTTACAAAAAAAAATCTCCTTATACTTATAATTTTTCTTTGCTTTTCACCGTTTTGCTTTCCATATGTGATTTGATGTTCAATTCATTCAGTTAGTTTTACATCTCCAAACTTACACTGTCAATTTCTCAGATAATACTTTTCTTCTGGTGTGAGAAAATTAAAATTAAAACTGTTTTAAGAATCACAGATGGGATCATGGTGATTGTGGCCACTGTTGGCCCTGAGCTTAGCTACTAATGGGATAGATGTCAGGTTTGACGGCCAAGTTGTGATGGAAGAGCTCAGGATGGAGATGGGAACATGTAAAATGCTCCAGTTTTGGAGGTCTGGTACATGCAGAGGCCTGGTTTGAGGTGGCAGAAATTGTCCAGAGCCATCACGTTGCTCAGATACCTTGGGTCAATGCTATAGAATGTTCAAAGGTAAATGCTAGGCAGCACCCTGATGAGAGTCCTGCACCGCAGGCACCAGCAGACACGCCTGGGCAACCTGACAACACCACACAGCCACCTCTCACAGAGCAACTAATAGCAGTCTCATGTAATTCCCAGGACATTTGTGGTGGCTGCAAGTGGCCACCAGACAAAGATTTCAGGCAGTGCTGCCTTAGAAGGTTTTGACTGTTAGTGAGATAGTCAGAGCTGTCAGCATTTTGCTCACAAACAGATGATCTGATACCCACGTTGCTGTCATTATATTCACTACTGCTCGACTGTCTGCTTCTCACCGTTAAACCTAACTCTAAAGATGGTAAGAGGAACATGGAATGTTTTGACATCAGAAAACCCCCTGTGCACACATAAGTAATTAACACACAGGCACCTGGCATAAGTCATCATTCAGTTCATGGACAAGGCCACAATCTGCATCTAATCACAGGAATGTGGAAGCTGTCTATATAGTTCTATAACTGACTCAGAAATATGGTAACTGTGTCTTTACAATCTAATAATTAACGTTCAGGAATGGGGAAACAGTATTTATGGTTTGATAACTTTGTATAGTAACAGGGAGCTGTATCTTTTTTTATTTATTCACACATGGGTCCTGGGTGTCACTCGCTGGCCAACATTTATGGCCATCCCTAGTTGCCCTTTAGATAATGGTGGTGAGCTGTCTTCTTCAAACACTGCTTTCTGTGTGTTGTAGTTGACCCACAATGCCCTCAAGTAAGGAGTTCCAGTGCCTGTACAATCTGATAGCAGGCTCCGTCCTGTGTCCTGCATCTGCCATTTCTCAGTTGACGGGTAAGCTATTTCCACTTAAACACAATATGCTACAATCAAAGCCAGTCAAAGTGTTTTGACCCAGTGATAATGAAAGAAATCAATATATTTCCAAGTCAGGGTGATGAGTGGTTTGGAGGGGAACTTGCAGAGAATGCTGTTCCCAGATATCTGTTGCCATTTTCCTTCTGGACGGAAGTGGTCATGGGTTTGAAAGGTACTTTCTAAGGATCTTTGCTAAATTTCCATGTGCATCTTTTAGATAATGCACACTGCTGCCACTGAGCATTGGTAGTGGAGGGAATGGATGGTTGTGAATGTGGTGCCAATCAAGTGGGCTGCTTTGTCCTGGACTGTAACAAGTTTCTTGAGTGTTATTGGAGCTGCAGCCATGCAGGCAAGTGAGAAGTATTCCATCGCACTCTCTGACTTGTGTCTTGTAGGCAGTGAACAGGCTTTGGGGAGTCAGGAGTTAAGTTACTCCCTGAAGTATTCCCAGACACAGACCTGCTGTTGTAGCCACTGTGTTTGTGTGGCGAGTTGAGTTAAGTTTCTGGTCCATGGTAAACCAAAGGATGTTGGCAAATGGAAGATTCAGAGATGGTAACACCACTGAATACCAAGGAGCGATGGTTAGATTGTTTCTTATTTGAGATGGTCATTGCCAGGTATTTGTGGCGCATGAATATCACTTGCCACTTGTCAGCCCAACCTGGATATTGTCCATATCTTCTTGCATTTGAACTTGGACTACTTCAATATCTGAGGAGACATAAATGGTGCTGAACATTGTGCAGTCATCGGTGAACAACCTCCCTTCTGACTTTATGATGCAGGGAAGGTGTGTACCACCACCTGATCACTGACACACAGGAATGGGGAATCTGTCAATACAGTCTGATAACTGCCACACAGGAACAAGGAGCTGTATCTATGTCGTCTGAAAACTGACATGCTTGAACAAGTACAATCTGATAGCAGGCTCCATCTTGTATCATATATCAGCCATTTCTCAGCTGACAAGTAAACTATTTCCAGTTAAACACAACATGCTGCAGTCAGAGCCAGCTGACTAAATCCAGGTGCAATCTGAATGACTGGGAATCATAACTGACTTCCTAGTGGGCTTAGTAATCCTTCCACTTGCTCCCAATACATGCTAGTTAGAACCTGTTACTCCCAGCTTGAGGATTAGTTCCAGTTATATCTCCAATGACACGAATGGTGTATCCTTCATGCCAGTGAGTTCATCAGTTTCTCCGTTGAGAGAGTTAACTATGCTCATCGGGATTACAGCAGCAATCCAATTAGATATAGGAATAAACCGATACGCAGACAATGCTAAAACACAGCCTGTAATCTTGCAGAGCTGTTGCTGAGGCTTCTACTTGGATGTCAATTGTGGCCCAAATGATAATCCCCCCCCAGCAACCCAGAATGGATTTGTTACATCTCATGGGGCACCATCATTAGAATCAGTCTCCTTAAACTGTCTAATGTGGGGGCCATCTCAGAATGACCCACCTCTGTGGGAAACAAAGGCATATTTTGACATGGGGAGCCAAACAAATGGAGGTGTGGGGAAAGCGTGGTGAGTGCTGGTGAGGCTGTGAGAATGAACGGGTGATCACATTGATGAAACTACGGGAGGGGGTAAGGGCAGCAGAGTACAGTCTGCATACCCTGGTGCAGACTCTGCATTCACTTTGAAAATACAGGACAAAGGCCATCTTGACAGCACTGACCTCAAGACACGGGACAACCACCTCAAATACATAATCCTGTTATTTGAAGGTCTGTTGGTCACACCAGGCGGTTCTGAATTGATTTGATTTATTTACGATCACATCTATTTTGTTACAAAAGCAGTACAGGCTGTTGCAAGCTGAGACCAAGCCGAGTACAGAGTGTGGTTTCCAGTCAAGGCAATCTGGATTCTGATCTGTTAGGTGAGAACATCTTTCCTGTAACTTTGATTTTTAAAATTATATACTTTGTTTCATTAAGTTATATGTATGGAACTAATAGTGGAAAGGTACAGATAATGATGTGCTAATAAATGTGGAGAGAGTGCTTTGCTATAGCGCCATTGGATCACGTTGCCATTACAGATCTTCAGGACACACAAATAACTGTATTTTGTATATTTGTTTGCCACTTACAGGATGGCAGGAATCTTCATTCAGGTTCATCTTTGCACTACAGTACCTACTCACTGAATTTTACAGGGCAGAACAAAGCTATTCAGCTCACCATGCCCTTGCCAGCTCTTTTAGAAAGCATGCCTAAGTTGCCACAGAAAGGAACAAACATTATTTTTGAGTAATTTTGAGGGCTAATGGGTGATTTTTATCCATGTACCTATGCTGTCTGAACTGTATAAAAGTTTCAGTTCTTCCCATTGTGACTATTGGAAACATGTTTTATTGTTTTGTTTCTGAAAAAGTAGTGCATGCATAAATGTATTTTCTTAACTTGTTAATTACTAGTTCCTTTTCAAGTGATGACTTCTCTCAAATTCTGCGGCAAATCATTGTAGTTGATTGTCCCTCTAATCAAGGATGGCATCTATTCAGGGTTACACTTTGCTGCCATGTGTCGTCTTGTGATTGAACGGGCTGATTCATGACCCATAGATCTATGGACACGTGGGGCAAGGTGTCCTGTGAGGAAGTGGAATCTGGAGTGCATGCTTTCAATATGATGAGGCTTCATGGATAAGTTGTCATTTTGAATGATTGGCCGCAAGCTCATTTTGGTCATTAAAGTCAATGCCACCATGCTTCAAGGAGAACTTTGGAGTGTCTTTGTAGAATTTTCTCTGTCCTCCCTAGAACGTTGGCTGTTTGAGCATTGAGAACAACTGGATCTGGCACTGAAGACACTTTTCAGTCATCCACATTTAATGTTCAGTACCTCATTGTTGGTTTTGCCTTAGTGCAATGCACCTACCATGTTCTGCTGCTTCAGTGAGGGGAACTTTGAATAAGTGCTAGTGTTGCTCTTGAAGTCAATTCATTAAACATTAAGGCCAAACTCCTGCAAAACCTACTGAGATCTTGCAAATTAATTTGTGTTAAAGGCTAAGCCAATAGCCTCTGTTTTAACATTATTCATTCCACTGGATACATGGCTGGATTTCTATTGTATTCCAACTGAAAACATATTGCAATTTTTTTTGTTGACACTCTTAACTTTATGCTGTGCCTGCAGTCATTGAATTCTGTGCCAATCAGAGGTTTCTTGGATCTAATTTCTCCATGGCTTTGAAATAATTTGAGGATCTACATCAAGTCCACCTTATTCTCTTCTTAAGGACATAAACTACCGAAGTAGTTGATCATTTCACACAACCATCATCCGAGTTGAGGAATCAACTACAAATTGCCCCTTTGGATTCTCTCTAATAGTGCCTCCATCGTTTCTTTTCTACATTAAGGAACCCAAAATTAAATGCAGTACTCCAGATATGGTCTTATCAAAGCAACGTACGACTTACAAAGTTGTGCTCCTGAGATGCTGCTTGGCCTGCTGTGTTCACCCAGCTTCACACTTTATCATCTTGGATTCTCCAGCATCTGCAGTTCCCATTATCACAGCTATAAATGTTGGCATTTGTTTGTTTTACAACCACCAGTGAGCAGCGCACAGATGGATTTAGCAACCTGCTTGATAAGAATTCCAAATCTAATGTGCCTTCCCAGAATTTCTAGTAGGCAAAGTTTTCTTCTGTACTGCTCTCATTTAAATTGTTCTTTGTTTCTTCATGATTAAGTGGTCAAAAATGAATGATTCAGCAGTTTGTCATCTCTCCATTGTCAACCATCAACGGCCCAATAATAAATGTTGTGATGTTTGACTACATCCTTCACTTGCTCCTGATGTGCTGACTTTTTCCAGTTTCCAGTTGCATTCCAATCAAAAATGCTCCAACCAAGTTTTTGGCTTTCTCTTAATGACTTGATAGCTTTCTCCTTTCATGTTGGTCCTCACTAGATGGTCACACAACCAAACCTTTGACACATAATGGGAGGTGAGGAAAGCAAGTTCTGAGCTTTATTTTATGTCACATCGTTACAGTGGTGACTAAGCCACCCTGTGTCACTAATCTCTAAGATACACAGAACAAGTCCAGCTGTTATTTCTGATCAGTTGGATTCTCTTGGAACAAGGGAGGTTGAGTTATTGTAATGCCGTACGAGCACAAATCTGAACACATTCCAATTCATTCACACATTGTACTGAGTTTATTTCACTAAAAAATGCTACATGGGATCTAAATTTTCTGGGCTATGTTACTTGCTGCAAAACAAAGTTCAGCTGAGTGGCAGCCATAGCCATATTTGTGAATTTTCTCAGCATTGAATTACAAGGCTTTTATCACTCCAAATGCTGAGTCCTAAAATCAATGCTGATGCTCCTGTGCAACACGAAGAATGCACTGTACTGTTGGTACAGTGTTGGCGATGCCATCATTCAGATATTAAACCACGTCCTCATCTGGGGAAAAAAAACCAGAAATTTCTGGAGAAACTCAGCAAGCCTGGCAGCAACTGTGGGGAGAGAAACATGAGGTGACCTTATGGAGGTTTACAAAATAATGAGGGACATGGATAGGGTGAATAGCCAAGGTCTTTTTTCTGGGCTAGGGGAGTCCAAAACTAGAGAGCGTAAGTTTAAGGTGAGAGAGAGAGATTTAAAAAGGACCTGAAGGATAACCTTTTCATGGAGAGGTGGTACGTGTATGGATCGAGCTGCCAGAGTAAGTGGTGGAGACAGGTACAATAACAATCTTTAAAAGGCATCTGGATGAGTGTATGAATAGAATTTAGAGGGATGTGGGTCAAATGCTGGCAAATGGGACTAGGTCAGGTTGGGATGGCTGGCCGGTGTGGACAAATTGGACCAAAGGGTCTGTTTCCATGCTGTATGACTCTAACACTCTAATACAGTGAAAAGTGTTGTACACTGTTGCCATTGTATGATGCCATCTTGAGATACAGAAAAGTAAACCGAGTCATAGAATATGCAGGCAGAAATGTAAAGAAGTTAAGAAAAAGTGCTCAACTTTTCAGAGAAAGTAGGAACTGCTGATGCTGGAAAATCTGAAATAACACGGTGAGGGAGCTTAATGAACACAGCAGGCCAAGCAGCATCAGAGGAGCAGGAAATTTGACGTTTCGGGTCGAGACCCTTCTTCAGAAATGGGGGAGGGGAAGGGAATTCTGAAATAAATAGGGAGAGGGTGGAGGCGGTTAGAAGATGGATAGAGGAAAAGAAAGAGTGAAGGGAGGCAGACAGGTCAAAGAGGTGGGGTTACAGCCAGTGAAGGTGAATGTAGGTGGGGAGTTAGGGAGGGGATAGGTCAGTCCAGGGAGGACGGACAGGTCAGGGGGGTGGGCTGAGGTTAATGGGTAGGAGATCGGGGTGGGGCTTGAGGTCCATCCTGGCCTCCTGCATTGCCACAGTGATGCCACCGGAAAGATGCAGGAATAGCATCTCGTATTTCGCTTGGGAACCCTGCAGCCCAAAGGTATCGATATGGACTTCACCAACTTCAAAATCTCCCCTTCCCCGGCCACATCCCAAAACCAGCCCAACTTGCCCCTGCCTCCCTAACCATTCCTCCCACTTCAAGTGAGAGTCAACGATCTTCAAATGGGGGCCATGAGACCATTGGACAGATGGACGCCATGCTTTAACACTATTCAAGCTCGAATCTATGACAGGCATGTTCACAAAACCGGTCAAAGTGAGGCCAGAAAATGCAATTCTGCTGGATGACTTGCACCCGGGTCAAATATTCTAGGATCAGATTTTCAGACTGTTCTCACAAACACTTTGGCTCTTTGTTGGCCCTGGCCATCTCTCTGTGCAACCTACTCCTGGCTTAGCTGAATACTTTGAGAGATGATAAATCCTATTAGTGAATCAATCTTACTGGCTACTCACCTGATGTTTTGACAGTTACATGGGTGGCCACAGCTGAGTAGCCATAGGAATCTAACATTAAAGGCAAATCCCACTACCCTCTGTACCAGTGAGATACTTTCTGTTTGCCGTTGTGCATAGTGTATGGTATTCCAGCTCGCTATACTATTCAAACTGATAGCCATGATGAACTGAGCTGCCACCAACCTCTTTAAGTGTAGGAAACTGTTCGCTGTAGTGTGGTAGAGGAAAACCACTTCCTGGTCAAATTAGAAATGTTTCTTGTAGCTGACAATAACTAGTTTATAGCATGTGAACAACTGGTTACATCGGTTTGATAGACATTGTTGCACTGACTTTGAGGAGGGTAAGACGTCGGATCTCACAAAGCTAGGGTCAAAGCTGTTCTTCACACAAGCCCAAGTGATATCATAATCATTGGTAGTGTTTATAACACTTCTTGTTATTAACCATTGCAGACCTTTTTGGATCAATTACAAATATATTGTCTAAGTGTTACTCCTGCTTTCAGTATCATACATTTCTACATGTGATTTCTTTTTTGTGACTACCTCATCTTCCCAAAGTCTTCGACTCTAAAAATTCAGATGGTTTCGAGATTTCACTACTCTCCCTCCAGCTCTACATTGTGTTACCTCCAAGAAAGTGTTCTCTTTGACCTCATAAGATTGGTAGCTTGTTGAGTGGAAGACCATTGCCTTCGATTCTCCTCCTGACAATCATCCTTTAGGTCCCCTTTAAATTGTAGCACATTTTTAAAACTCTTTGATTTTCATGCAAAATAATTTTTTCAACTGCAGAAGCAGGCAATTTCTTTCTAAGGGCATCTGGTTTGTTGGGCACAGTCATCCTATCCCAGTATTGGCTTCCATGGAGTTATATGCACGACCTCTTTATCCGTCAGTGGCAGATTTTTATTCTCAATTCACCTATTGATTTGTGCTGAGGTATATAAACCACCCACTTCAAATTGTTCATTGTTTTGGACTCCCTCTTTTGCCTGCAGAAATTGTATTATTGGTGAAACAATCATGTTCATTTTCTCAGCTATGAGAATTGTTGAATCCTATTTGAGGATAGCTTCCGGCTTAGTATGATCTCTCTCACAGATATTGAGAATACGTCCTTTGAAAATAGGGAAGCCATTTATTCTGACTCTTCTAGGCTTGTCTCTTTTGAGTAACCACAACACCACGACGGATTCAATTCTGTCATAATTATTTGCTCAACAAGCTATGTTGCACTGTGATGAATTTCAGTTATAGCTTAATCAATTGGCTAAACTAGTTAATGTTGTTCTTGGTCTATCACTTCACTTGTTTTCCATTCAAAGCTTCCTGGCTCTTGCATTCTGAGTGCTCTTCAGTGTTGAAAGTGACAAAGAACATTTGTGTCAATCCAGTACTATCACACGTCCCCATTTTGTTAACAGCATAAAATAAACTCCCCTAGACTCGGCTGCATCAAGATTTCTGCAGTAGTCTATGAGAAAGGTTTAAAAATTAAATCTGATTAATTCTCTCAAATAGCAGACTAAACTCAGAAGGTTCCTTTTGAAGTCATGGCCTCACTCTTCCACTGCCCATTCTTAGCATTTATGAGTTACGTTCAAATCAATTTTAAGCATTTCGCTGTTTTATTAACTGCAAGCTGTATTTCGACTTCATCTATCATTTCACATTGTGACTATTTCACACCTTGAATGCATGCAAGAACAGAATGCCATGTTCATGATTGTATTATAATTCTCATCCACATCCTTTTCCAAAAGGATTCACAGTGACAGTCGAAATCAATTTACTATACAATTAACAATCCTGCAAAGCCTGCACCCCAACTAGGCTCGAACATTGCTAATGCCAGATTTTTTTCAGATATAGGAAATTAATTAATTATCTTGTTTTGGACAAACAGGGAATACATTGCTTCTTACACATTGTTAGAAATTTGAGGCACATAAATATAATACTTGAGACCTAACAGATGATTCCTTTTGATGACTTGTGACAGTCTGACCTCCCAAACCCAGCAGGTGCTTAATTGTAAAATCACAAAAATGGAAAACCAGTTTTTTCCTCACTGGAAAGGAAATTGGAGAGGATTTTGTGCTGACACGCTGTCCCTTTACGTCCTCAGGTAAGCACCTGCTTGCAACAAGCAGCAGGCTGGCACCAAGCCCTCATCACCTCTGAGGACCTGACCTACTTTAGCCTATTCCACACCCAAACCATTCAATTCCTACCAATCGACTTGGCCCCCTCTTCCTCCAGTCTATACATCTTCCACCAGCACCAGAACAGACCAACTCAACGTCCCGCACTCCCCCCAACACCAATCCCCCTGCCAGACATGAACCTTGTACTCGATATCCACTCTATATTACCCACCCAACACAGCCAATCCTAAACATTACATCTCTTGTCTTCCCCCTGCCTTGCCACCGTTCATCCTGGCCCCCTACTCACTTGGCACCCTTCCTTTTTCCAATTTGGTGCCCTACCTAGCCTCCGCTCAGCCGGTGCCATAGGTATCTGAAATCCTTGACCCCTCTACCCCTTACCAGCCTAACTTATCTTTTGGTCTTAGTATTTGACAGCAGGCATTAAAGTGAATCTAGATCTTTCCATTTCAGAACATGGTAGTTGACTGTAGCGAAAAAGACTGAAGAGCACTCAGAATGCAAGAGCCAGGAAGCTTTGAATGGAAAACAAGTAAAGTGATAGACAAAGAACAACATTAACTAGTTTAGCCAATTGATTAATCTATAACTGAAGTTCATCACAGTGCAACGTAGCTTGTCACCTTTCTCTGACAGTTCTAAAGTGCGGCTCCTGATTTCTGAAGAAGCCCCGAATGGAATCTCCTCTGAGAAATGCAGATTTGCCTCCTTTCGCTAAAAAAATGTCAGAGCAGCAGCCTGCACAAGATTGCTGAGCGTGAGAAAATTAGCTCAATAATTATACATAGAGCACAAATATCAGCTGCAGTGACAAGTTCAGTTTAGGATGTCCCAGAAGAATTGTAATCAAATAAGAACTCCAGACTCTCTTTATCATTGTCACACTTTGATTGCAAATTTTTGGCATAATTTCTTGATGATGGTATAATGAGCACAAACAGTTATGAAATGTTAAATGCAGATTTTTTTCACCATTACTGGAAGCTACACCTTCATTGATATGAAATTCAAAACAAGTGCACAGACGTAAGAAAAGAACATAGAACGTAAAAGAGCGCAGCGCAGGAACAGGCCCTTCGGCCCACCAAGTCTGTGCCAAGAATGAAGCCATTCAAAACACATCCTATTTGCTGGCACATGGTCAGTATTTTTTGTTCCCTGCCTGTTCAGAATAGAATAGAATAGAATAAAATAGAAATTTATTATCACATGTACTTTTACACAGAGAGTGAAAAGTTTTATATGTCACTCTACCACAGCACCTGTATTAGTGACAAAAGTCATCATACATAATAATAGAAAGGTAAAATTAAGAGAAAGTTTATTGCAGTTCAGTTAACAACTTCTGGTCTCAGGGACAGCTAATTATGGAATGATGGAATACCCAGAAGACACAGCTGGGAGGAGATCACCATGCTGCACCCCCTGGAGTATTGGGATGGAAGCCTCCACCAAAGAAGAACACCAGGCTGGATCCAGACCACTCCTCCTGATTGAGGCCGTAATGCCAGGCCGCTGGAACACTGGGCCTGAAGCTTCCATCAAAGAAGACTGCCGTGCCACACCAAGACTGCCGCTCTGGGCAAAACCACCTACCAGGCTGCTGGAATACCTGGAAGCTGACAGGAAAGAAGACTGCCACTCCGGGACAAGACCGTCACTGTTACAAACACCATCACATTGAGGATACTCTCTATTATGTTGCATGGCAGGAGCACGTGCTAAATGATATGGACGTTGAATAGATTTTGAAACTCAAAACTGAATCTCTTTGAAGTTCTGTGAGCCATCGACAGCAGTATTTATTTAAGCACAATCAATATTCCTGTGACCTACTGCACCCTCACTTTACCTTTCCTCTTAAGCCTGGAGATCAGCCCTGCTTCAATGAATAGCGTAGGAGGAGATGTCAGGAGCATCAACTAGGTGAAGCCATAACACAGGACTACCTGCATCTCAAACAGCAGAGGCAACATGTAGCATACAGATATAAGTGATCCCACAAACAACAAATTCGATCTAAGCTCTGCAGCCCTGTCACATCCAGTCATGAACAGGGTGTCTAACTAAACTAACAGGGACAGAGGCTCCGCAAATATTCTAATACACTTTAATGGTAGGGTCCAAAACACCCATGCAACAGGCTCAACTGAAGTATTTGCATCCATCTTCAGTCAGAAGTTCCAAATGGATGATCCATCTCAACGTCTTCCTGAAGTCCTCTTTACCAATTTGATTCACTCCAGTATAATATCAAGCAATAGCTGAAGGTCCTGGATTTTGCAGACATTTTGGCCCTGAGAACATTCCAATGATATTACTGCTTCAGAATTTGCCACACCACTAACCAAGTTGCAACTGCAACATTGGCACATACCTGACAATGAGAAAAAATTGCCCCGATATAGCCTCTGCACAAGAAGCAGGACAAATCCAACCCAGCCAATTACCATCCCATCAGGCAACTCTCAATCATAAGCAAAGTGATGAAAGGGGTTTTTGGTTGTGCTAACAAGTGGCAAATGTAAAGAAATAACTTGCTCACTGATGCCGAGCTTTGAGTCCCACCAGGGCTCCTCTGACTGCACCTTGTACACCCAGGTCCTAACCAGATAAGTAGAAAGCGGGACATAACACCAGTGCTTCGTCGGAGGCTCACTGATGATATTACCTAGAATGGTGACGAAACGTCTGAAAACGAACCTTGCAGCTTAGAGAGCAAACTCACATCCAGAAACTCAACCTGAGCTACAAATCTTCTCAAAACTCGCTAGAACCCATGTCCTATACACCTAGATGAACAAGGGCGGGAGATACATGGTGACACCATCACTTGCAAGTTCCCCTCCAAGTCAGACAACACCCTGGCTTGGAGGTGTGACATTATTCTATCACAGTGACAGGTCATATTCTAGAAATCCCATCTGACAGCTCTGAAGTGTCCCTACACTCCAAGGATTATGGTGATTCAAGAAGACAGCTCAAAATCTCCTTCTTCAGAATGATAAGAGGAGGGAAATAAATGTTGGCCAATGAATGAGCAATGGAACAAAACACTTTTGATTTAATCATGCATTTTTGTAATTCAAACTTGTTTTGATATCCCTGTCAAAAATACATTACACAGCAAATATTATGTTTGGTGATATAGTGGTGAGGTTGAATGATCTCTGGGGAGGAGGCAGAGTAAAGATAGGAACAGAGATGCTTTTCAACATGAATTCAATCTTGGTACAAATTGCGTTGTATTGCCGATTGCATTCAAAGTAGAAATTTTACTCCAGAATTGTCATAAACTGAACATTGGAAGTTTATGCTTCCAATGTTTAGTTTCTACTTTAAATGCTTAGCATTGTGCCATTCTATATGACCATAAGACACAGGAGTGGAAGTAAGGCCATGTGACCCATCAAGTCCACTCCGCCATTTAAATCATGGCTGATGGGCATTTCAACACCACTTCCCTGCACTCTCCCTGTAGCCCTTGATTCCTTCTGAGATCAAGAATTTGTCGATCTCTGCCTTGAAGGCATCCAACGTCCCGGCCTCCACTGCACTCTGTGGCAATGAATTCCACAAGCCCACCACTCTCTGGCTGAAGAAATGTCGTCTCATTTCAGTTTTAAATTTAACCCCTCTAATTTTAAGGCTGTGCCCACGGATTCTAGTCTCCCCACCTAACAGAAACAACTTCCTAGCGTACACCCCTTCTAAACCATACATTATCTTGTAAGTTTCTATTAGATGTCCCCTCAACCTTAAAACCTCTAATGAATACGATCTCATTCCCCATTATTGCTACTTCTAGCAGATTATGATGAATGCTTCAGCTATAAGTCAGCCTATGTACAGGTTTGGAGCCTAGAATTTGTACAGTGTAGAGAAGAAATATCTGTTTCATTCTTTTTGAAAGCCTTAAATGAGAAAGAAATGAATGCATAGCAATTTGATTTTGATTGAGCCAATTATGTTGCCCGGCACAAATTTTAGAACATTTGCCCCGATTTTGCAAAAAAAAGCACCTTATTCCTTATGCAATGAAAATGACATGATTCATATGATGCTGCTAATTTTGCCCTGAAATGTTTGAATCTCAAATCACTCGCACTGTAATCATAAAATGTGCGAAATGATACAATTTGTTTGTGTAGTCGGCATCCAATTCCATGTAGAATTTCAAGTTGCTGAAAATCTGCTGCATCATTAATAGAATCATGCACACTGAATCTTATATTGCCAGCAATCCATTCTCTATCCCATTCCATCAAAAATAAACACCCAAAAGGCTTCAAACACTGTTAAACTCTTATTTGGATGCATAATGTTCCAATCCTCTCTGCTGCACTTCGAAAAACATGTCTGATTCTAATTACTTTATCCTGTGTGATGGTGTTACACTGCTTCCTACCTGCACCTAAAAAGAAACGTGTGATGAGAAGAAATTGATTTTCTCAGGAATAAAGTGAAGCTTCCATGAGAAGTCCTACCAATAATTATTTTTCAAAAGAAAATCAATATTTCTACTGCCTAGCTGAGATGTGGTTATAATATTTTGTCTGTTGTGTTTTAGAATTTTATATATGAGTTGTAATGCCATATTGTTCAAATAAAATTTAGAAATTAATATTTTCAAGAAGTCAAACCCAGAAGTTGGAGTACAATTATTTCCAAACTCAAGTTAGAATTGCAAAATTCTGACAGGTATTAACTTTTTTTTATCAAAATCTGGAACATACACACTTCTGATGAACTATTCCACTGGAAATTATCAAAAGTTGGAAACATGTCAAATATTTAAGGTATGGTGCCATCAATAGCATAATCCACCTGTAAAGCTGTATCTGTTATCAACCTGATAAATTCAACTTCAGTACTGAGCATATTTTTAACCTTTCAAAATTAAGTTGTTTTTAAATGTGTTCAACTGGAAAATGATATGTTGAGGGTGGGAAGAGAATCTGTCAGTACACATCTAATATGGCTTAGACTGCAGAGATTGTTTCTTTCACTTCCATCCCACATGCTGCACAAGATGGAGTTAGCTAGCCACAACCCAATTCCTAGTTTGGAATGAGATCAGAATGTAGAACTGTGAATAATTCAGCCCTAAATTGATGCTTTAATTCAAACAGCTGACAGAGGAATTGTATATTTGAAGAAAGTTAATGCCACACTGGTATAATATTGTCTAACATTTCTGAGGGAAGGCTTTTGTCCAAGATTTTGTGTTCTTTACTCTGCTTCTAGCTGGGCTCTAAACCATAGGAACATAGGAATAGATGTAGGCCATTTGGACAGTCAAATTACCCTGCTATTTAATATGATCATGGCTGATTGAGCACTTCAATGTCTTTTATACACATAACTCTCATAACCTTTTACGTCATTGATAATCAGAAATTCATCAACCTCTCCTTTAAATATACTCAAAGACTGAGCTTCGACTGGGGTAGAGAATTTCAAAGATGAATCAACCTCTGGATAAAATAAAAATATTGTCATCTCAGTCCAAAATGGCATAACCTTTATTTTTAAATTGTACACCCAGTTCTAGGTTTTCCAACTAGGGGAAACCTCTCAGCTGCATGTACCCTGCCTACCCATTAGTATTTTCTGAATTACAATAAAATCACCTTTCATTTTTCAAAACTATAAAGTAGGCCTAGTTTCCCAAATCTCTTTTCATAGAGTGGTCCCACCATCTGAGGCATCAGACGAGTGAATCTTTGTTGCACTTTATTGGCAACGAAATCTTCTCTGAGGCTATAGACCAAAACTAACTACATGCACACCCCAAGATATAACCAAGCTTCTAAACAATTGAAGCAAAACTTGTTTAATCCTGTATTCAAATCCCTTCATAATAAAAGTTAGCTCAGAAACTGACCACATTATGTCTGAACTCCACTTTCCTTATATTCTCTCTCCATATTCCCCACAAGTATGTTATGTTGTATCTTGTTTACTTTGTACTTTGTAGAAAGAATACTGCAATACTCTCCCTTTCACACCTTATTTCACACTCATTTTACGTTTCTTTTTATTCCTCTACTATTAACAAGCACTTTGTCTTTAGCTCTGGACCTCTATACAAGTGCCCTCTTGCTCCTCCTCTGTCTCTGAGAAAAATATTAAAAATATTCTATTTTCCAGGATTTTTCAGTTCTGAAGAAGTCATGCCAAACTTTAAATGTCAACTGTATTTCTCTCCATAGATGCTGCCAGATCTCTTGCATTTCGTCAGCATTCTCTGGGTTTTTTTTTCAGCATTCATTAGCCTTAATGATTTTCTGCACCTGTGTTTTAGCCTTTAATAACTTATTAACAATGACATCTAGCTTCCTTTGCAGATCTGGCGGTACCTCAA
Source organism: Stegostoma tigrinum (assembly GCF_030684315.1). Taxonomy (NCBI): domain Eukaryota; kingdom Metazoa; phylum Chordata; class Chondrichthyes; order Orectolobiformes; family Stegostomatidae; genus Stegostoma; species Stegostoma tigrinum. The sequence goes on from NC_081382.1 coordinate 13,611,817, forward strand.
TGCTAAGAAAATTGATGAGATTGACTCTTAGCCAAAATATCAAACAGTCAATCCATTGAGTCTTGAGCTGGCTCTCCATCATTTTAAGACTTACATCCCAAAAATGTGGAAGATACAGATCACAATCCTTCTGTTTCCTTGGAAAAACTTTGAGACAAGAGTGTATAATTATTTTTGGTGGAGTTTAATTCTCTAACCATATGATTTGAAAACTGTTCTTATGCCTGGAAAAGAAAATGTTCTAGTACCCTCTTTATCAAGAATACATATGATATATATGATTAATGTCAATAAATTATTACTGTTAATGTGACATTAAAATAGTGTTAAGGTGGCTTTTAATGGGTAATAATAATGCCTTTAAAAGACACTCTTTCATTCCTTTTCAGGGTAACATGTTGTGCGAGTTATGTAAGATTGTAAAAAAATAAGAATGGAGAGCAGGAGGAAACAATTCAGATCCCCGAGCATTGTCATTTAATATGCTCATGGCTGATCTTATCTTGGCCTCAAAGCCATTTTCAAGCCCAAATGCTACAACCCTTCAAATAATTAATAATTTAATCCTATTAATAATTCAAATACCTGTCTATTTTCTCTTTAAATTTACTCAATGTTCCAGCATCCACTACACTCTGGGCTTGTGAATTCTGTAGATTCATGACAATTCGAGAGAAGGAATTTCCCCTCCTCTCTCTTCTAAGTCTGCTCCCCTAGTCCTAAAACTCCAACTTCCCCACATGAGGAACATTCTCCCTATGTCCACTTTCTCAATCCCCTTTAGCATCTTATATACCTCAATAAGATCTCCTCTCATTCTTCTAAGCTCCAAAGGCCTAAAATGTTCAACCTCCTTTCATGAGACGAAGCCCTTATATCTGGAATCAGTCAAGTGAAACCCTTCTGAACTGCCTCATTAGGACCACACCCTTGCTGAATTAGAGTGATCAAATTACACCCAATACTTCAAGCACAGTGTCATTAATGACTTATACAGGTGCATCAACAATTCCTTACTTCTATATTCTATTCCTTTGGCAATAAATTCCAAAATTCTACCTGCCTTCCTTATTACTTTCTTTGTCTATGTACCAGTTATCTCTGATTCATGCACGAGGACACCCATATCTCTCTGCATTAAAGCAATCTGAAATTTCCCTCCATTTATAAACCAAGTTGCCTCTCTGTTCCTCCAACCAAATTGGATAACCTCACACTTATCCACATTAAACTTCATTTGTCAAATTTTGAACTATTCTTCTAACCAATATATATCCATTTGTAAATTTCTTATTTCTTCATTGCAGCTTACATTCCAACCTATTTTAGTGTCAACTTTAAATTTGGCTGGAGTATTTTCTATCCTTGCATCCAGGCCTATATATATATATATATATATATATATATATAATTAATTTTACAGCCTGGATTTTGAACTATGGTTTAGGGGTTTGGTCTGCCTGTCTAAAAGAGATTAATGATTAGCATGTAAGTATTTCTGTGGCTGTGGTGATTTCTTTTAAAACATCGTGTCTGAGAGGTATTGCCTGGAGAGTGATGGGGTTTGGTTATTTTGGGAGAGTTTACAAGCAAGCAAAGAAAATAACGTAGCACATTAGGCATTCACAGAAGAATTTGAATTACCTTTTCTGCTTGAGGGAAATACCCATAACTTGACAGAAACAGTTACGTTTCAGTTTGGTGCATTTTGCAAAATTCTTAGTTTAAGCTAGAAGTGTAAAACTATTGCACTAGAGGTCCCTCCATCACAGATGCCAGTCTTCAGCAAATTTGCTTCATGTCACATCATGCTGAACCATCAGTAATTGTATCACAAAAATGACCATCTCCAAAACAGAGAATGAAATCATCATCCCTGTGTAAATGCAATCTTTTCCTGCTTCAAATGGGGCTATATGATTTGGAAATTAATTTTAATTAAGGAACGAGTGACAAACCTTGGCACCTTCAGCAAGTTTGGATACTTATACTGTAAGGTGTGATCTCCAACCAAGTCCACCCGAAGCATCCAAGCTTTTTGAACCTCCCCACCTCTCCACACTACAAATTCTGGTCTAGGTAGAACCAGAGATCACTCCCTGATTAGTGCCAGGTGATGACCATCGCTACCAAGGGACAAACTAACCATCGGACCTTGGCTTTCAATGGTGTCACCATCACTGAATCCCCCATTATCAATATCCTGATGCTATGAGGCAGCAGTGCTAACCACTGAGTCACCTTGCCGCACCCACTGAGCCACTGTATTGTTTGTTATATTTTCAAAGAACTGTGAAGATGAGATTTCATCTCTGCAAGAATTGCATAGATTGCTTATTGCTACCAATGCTGTCATATACAAGTACATCTGTGACAGGTGCATTTGCAAGAGCTGCAGGATGTGTTAACAAGGCATGACCTTTGTCACTGGAGGAAGCACTCCATCGTTGGTCTCAGTGGGCTACAGAATATCCAATCTGGAGGATCTTCTTCACCACCCTAAACCCCAACATGAAAGAAAGCTGCCAGTTTATACCGGACAATCGCTACGGACAGTAAAGTGCCCACCTGGTAAAATAGCTGCCTTCCAGCTGCCTGGGGCCCTCTAAGATTCTGCCCTAAGGTTTTCCAAAGCCAAAGAGTTGTGTGGAGTTGCAACAGAAATGATCGCCCATTATTAAACCGAGGTAAAAAGAAATTCCCCTCAGCAAACTGCTAAAAAGCTATCTGCTTCCCAAGCGTTTAATGATTACAAAGTAAATTGTGAATTTGAAAGACTGCTGCTTAAGCAGACTGTGTCCATGGTTACTTGTCCCTTCAGGGGTTGTGCCTAATAATTTTTTGTTCAGGTGGGCGGTGTATGAGTGTAATTCAAGACCCAGATTAGTTGTGTGACACAATGTAAGGATTTAATTTAAGATTACAGTTACAGAAAATCGTTTATTAGAATAAAGCGCTGGAGGCCTGTTATGTTAGTTCATGTTGGTACTTCTGAAGAGGATTTTTGACTGTGTAACCTGAATAGTTCTTCTGACTTAAATATTCACGATGTGGCAGAGGACATTTTTGGGACTTTATTCCAATTAGTTTTCTTTGATGCAGCATGTTGAAATATATTTCAATGATTAAAGCCTGGCCATAAAATGCCCTTCTCTATCCAACACCCAGATAATTAATAATGAGACCCAGGGGTCAGAAAGAAAATTCACATCACTGTAATCCAGCTCCCTAATTACATTCTCTCACTTGACATTCCTTAACATTGGAAAATGATAAGATAAATATTCAATCTAGCCTGACACTGTCTATAAGAACAGATGCGTGAGGGTTGTTAAAATCTTAAATATCTCCAGTCATAAAAAAGAAAAAAAAGTTAACGTAGACTAAATTGGAAATAAAGGTATTCTAGCACACAAAAAATGGCATCCCTATCAACTGGAGACACTATGGCACAATATGGAGAAATTTCTTTTTTATGTAGAAAACACTATTACTGCCTGGCTATGATCCTAGCGGTTTGCCTCCAGGGCCTTCTAAGCCAGTGTAGACTGCCTACCTTGTAGACTGAAAATTCCTGTTGGCATGGAAATCGAAATCGACTAGATCCCTTAATTAATAACCAATGTGAGCTTGACAAATAGGCCTAATGCCAACCTCTTCAAAATGGCTAGGGTTAGAATTGTATTGGGAAATTGGCTTACAGGACAATGGAACCAAATTGCATGCTTATCTCTAATTTAGGCACCAACTCTTTTAAACATCTAGAATAACCTGTCTCAAAGTCACTCAATATTATCCGTCAAGCAAAGACTAGTTTTTAGCAACCACCTTCATTTTGTCTCTATCTAAACTCTGCCATGATTCTCTCTCTCTCTCTCTCTCTCTTTCTCTCTCTCTCTCTCTCTCGCTCTCTCTGTCTTCAAGCTCTCTCTTTCTCGAGGATAATGCGGTGAATACTTGAACTAGACAAGCTGAGCATAATTTTTAAACATTTTCCCAAGAAGTAGTAAATTAAAAATGTGTGCTTTATGCTCAAAAGGCATTGCCAATTACCTTAAATTTTTAAACATGTTTGCATTTCAATTGAATGGCTTAGTTCCTTGGTTAGTTTCTTGGTGAATATTAAGCAAGTCATTTCACTGCTGTGCTGATGGTTTCTTAAATGAGAAACATTTTCCAAAGTGGCCAAGTTGACTTGTAATACCTGGTTAGTCTGTCTTTAACATATGATGCCATTTTAATTCAAGGTTTAACCACATATCAGATCAGCTGCTCTGAGATTGAGTAAGCTTCTGATGACCAAGTATATTGAGTCTTAACACCCATTAAAGAGGCTTTTCTTTTCTGGCTAATACTATAATCAATGACTTCACTGAACAGAGTCCAGCTGGACATGAATTAAAACAACATCAGTAAGGATTTGGAGGACTGCCTAGTACAACTTGGAGACGTGCTCAGCTTTTACTGATCAATAGATACTGGAGATTATCTTTGTTTGAAGCACAATTTTGAGACTCCTCAGGAGACATTCTGGGACACATTGTCAAGATTTTGGCGCTCAGTTAACACCAAGTCCGGAAGAGTGTGAATGATGTGTAATTCAAACTTACTGGAGAACTAACAGGAGTCCCCAGGAGAAAGCATCCAGCTGGCCATGGCGGCTGAAAGACAGGAGAGTAGGAACAAGAGAGTGAGAGGGTACCAGCTTCATGCTGACTCTGTGTATTATCCAAGTTGCTGCTACAGCTCCTCATGGTATCTGCCATCTTTGCCAGTTTGTGATTCATGGCAAGTATTGATTGAGTTCTCGAACACCTCTGCCACCCTCACTGCCTTCTTTGTTTATATTGGGTCTGGAGCCTATCTAATGGTCAGTTATAGAGGATTCTCAAGTGCAGAATCTTTACAGAAGAGGCACTGTCCTTCATTAACATGATGGTTAGTTGCATAATGGCATTGAGTTGAACAGTATGATAAGTTAGGCAGAATTACATGGACTCTTGAGTGTGGTACAAAACAAATCAGCTGCCTGTGAATGCTAGTGTAGAACAGACTGCGTCCATCCTCAAATACTGCATCACATCAAAAGAAAGAGTGGAGCTGAATGTAACTTAAACATTCACTCCTTCCAAACACAAACTATATAAGACCAGAAGACAATAACATGTAGTAGTAGAAGTAGGTGGCACAGTGGCTCAGTGGTGAGCACTGCTGTCTCACAGCACTGGGGTCCTGGGTTTGAATCTGCCCTTGGTGACTGTCTGTGTGGAGTTTGCACATTCTCCTTGTGTCTGTGTGGGCTTTGCCCAGATATTCAGGTTTCCTCCCACAATCCAAAGATGTGCAGGCTAGGTGGATTGGCCATGCTAAATTGCCTGTAGTGTTCAGGGATGTGTAGATTAGGTGCATTATAGGGATGGGTCTGGGTGGGATGTCTGAGGTCTGGTGTGGACTTGGAGGGCTGAGGTGCCTGCTTCCACACTGTAGGGATTCTATGAAGCCTATGTCTCCATTCAGAGAGGCCATGGCTGATCTAATTACCCTCAGCGTCCTTTTACTGTAATTTTCCTACAAATATAACTCCCTTACGGATCAGAAATCTTTCTATCTCAGCCTTGAACATAGAGCGCCCACCATGCTGTTGTGTCCCGTTCCTTTTTATTCATTCATAGGATGTGGGCATTGCTAGCTGTGCCAGCATTTATTGCCTATCTCCAGGTTCCATTGACCAAGCGATGGTTAGCTGCCTTCTTGAACCAAATGAAGTGCACTTGATGAAGGTACACTCACAATGTCATTAGAGAGTCAGTTCCAGGGCTTCAATCCAGCAACACTGAAGGATTCCTTATATCCTATCTTTTGGTCATGATAATGGGCAAAGTGCTAATGAACATATCAAAGATAATGGGAACTGCAGATGCTGGAGAATACAAGATAACAAAGTGTGGAGCTGGATGAACACAGCAGGCCAAGCAGCATCTTAGGAGCACAAAAGCTGACGTTTCAGGCCTAGAGGATGTAGGCCTGAAACGTCAGCTTTTGTGCTCCTAAGATGCTGCTTGGCCTGCTGTGTTCATCCAGCTCTACACTTTGTTATAATGAACATATCATACTTTTATTTCGGATATGTGCCTTTTTTCTTAGCAAAGAACTACTTCAACCCAAAGATAATTATAGATGTAAATTCAAAGACTCTCTGGCAGAGTCCTCTATGATGCCATAGAATGTCATACCAGCACAGGATCACTGAAGCTTCAAACAGGAGGTTTTTAAAAGGATGAGTTCAGGAGAGCCTGTCTACCAACTGCCCTCTCAGCTGATGTCATATCCTGCAGACCTGGTTGTGTATTACCTTTTCGGGGATATACAGTAAAATGTTAAGAATCAATTGCATCCAGTAGGCTGTAGCGCACTAGTGCATGGAATAGTGTGTTGTGAAGTAGATGGCTTGAGAACATCCATTAAACACCCTTGTTCAGCAGGTAAAGAAAGGGAAAAGAACATTCTCTTTCTCTCTCTCTGAGTGCTTCAAATGGGACAACACTGAAAGCAAACAAGTTAAAATAATTAGTCAGCCTCCAAAACCAAGATACTTGAAATCACCTGCTCAACTACCACGCTCCTATTACTGCTGACATTCAATGCAATAACAACAGTTACCTATTAACTACAATTCATACACAACTCAGTAAATTATGCCTTAGGCTTTCTTTTCAAACAATTAATATTTTTGGACACACTTGTTCTTCCTAATCTGCATATCTGTGTAACTGAAATGGAAATTGCTGGAAAAGCTTAGCAAGTCTGACAGTCTTTGAAAAATCAGAATTAATGTCTTGGATCAAGTGATCCTTCCTCAGAATGTGTGCAGACATGTTGCCTTCCAGTTATTTCTCAAATTTATTACTGAACAAACCCACTCTTGCATTTACTCAAAAAATTATGGTTAAATTGGCTTGTTTCAAACCATAAATCCTTTGGATTATGGATGGAAAGTAATGACAAGGGAAGGGATCATTCTAAACTAATCTTGTTGTGAGCACTCAAGGGAGTGGGTGAATAAAGAGAAGGAGCATGTTTAGTCCTCTTCATCCAGGAGCTTAATGATTTTTTGTACCTCAGCTGGAGCCAGAGCAGATCCAAGAATCTCATGCAGGATCTGGTCAGGCCATTCTTTGATCAAGCTTTGAATCATCTTCCTTAATATCCCTGTTACTAGTAAAATGTCGTCCTTTTGAACACTGTTATGTAAATGGTCCAATATAAATGTATGTAGTTGTTGATTAAATTCCCAACTTGTCAAAAATAGATAGGACTAGATTCTGTTGTTATTGGAGTAAAGCAATGTTCATCATTGATCTTACATTGCCAATAAAGTGTGAGCGTATACACTGAGATTTGAGGTAAATGGAAAGTTGAAATAGCATGGCGTTTTCTTGAGCAAGTCTGATATTTATGGAAATGGGGCAGTCAACTGCCTGTCTCCTTAACCAATCATATGAATGAATCTTTAATAAGACACATGGGATGTTGTTTGTTCTGTAAGACTTGTTATTTTTGAGTGCGAAGTTTCTGAATCTGGAGAAAACGATATCTGTGATGTACATGAAATATATTAGATACTCTATTTATAAATATATTTGCACATTCACAGCACACAACCACTGATCACATGTAAATTGCCACAGGAAGATCATGATATTCCATAAATCCTGCACTTTTGAGCTCCAGCCAACTGTTTATCTTCCAACCAACCTTACATTCAAAGTAATCATCACTGACTTGCAGTCTAGTTGTCAGACTATATCTTGGCTCTTGTTGCAACTTTGTAGTCTTTATGTACTTTTGTGAACTTGTTTAAATTTTCAATCATCAGGGAGTGGCCTGGTTCATACTAAAGGACAGTGTCGTGACTTCATCGCTTCTGCATAAACCTATTGTTGGGCATACACCATCTGACAATCCCTTGGGAATTCCTGATGACTGGGAAAATGCTTAGGACCCATGCAAAGCAGGACAAGATGCTAGTATGGGGAGGTGAAGTAAAGGGACAGGACCTCTGAATGATAGTCCTTTTCCATGAACACTGTCCCCTCTTTGCAAACTAAAACATGTCGATAGTTCTGTCTTTGTTCCAAGTGTCCATTAACTCCTGCTACCCACCCCTTCGCCTTATTTGCCAAGTTATCATGCAATAAAGAGGGAAATGTGTCAGCCAGTGTTGTAAAATATGTTTGGTAGATGTGGCTGTCAATGTTGAATTGCTGTTGTTTCTAACTAACTGTGATATTTACAATGTTTGCTACAACCAGATAAGGAAGGGTCATGGCTACACTCCTTCTTAACCCTGACATGGTTAGTCACAACAATTAATTTGTATTTTTCCATTTCTAGCATGCAGCTGTCATATTAAATTGAATTATCCAGAAATTAGAATACCAGTTCTGAAGTTTTTGTAAGTGCAAGAAAGTGGAGTTTTGTAACATACAAAAACAACTACGTACACATTCAGGGAATGAACTGAAGAAAATGAAGGAATAGCTATCGGATACACGGGATGGTATAGGTAGTTGCACTTCACAGCTTTTTTTAGAATCCTTGAGCTATGAAAATGATGAGACCTGATTTTTACAGTTTAGCTTCTGCCTGCTTTTATCCATAATGGCACAATGATCAATGCACTGTAATTTCCAGCAAGTTATTGTTGTTGCTTCGAATTGCTTTTCATTGTTTTTTTTTCAATCTTCAAACATAATTCAAATCAAAATGAATAGAACACCATATTTATAAAAATATAATTTTATTATGAGAGAGTCTGTTTAGCAGTAATTAATAGTGTTTAAAATTCATCGACATTTGGATGGACAAATCCAACTTTATTTCTGGCACGTGTAATGGTATAGGTTAAAAGATCGATATTGTAACTGTATAATTACTGCAATTTTTATAAAAGTGAACATTGGTTTCTTGGTAAGATATTGTTAGAGCAAAGTTTCTGGAGAAAAAGGACACCTGGGCAGCAACTTTCTGATTTTTGTAGTTTTACTATGTGATGACAGCAGAAGTCACTGATTGATATGTTTCTTCAGAACCGAGTGCTGATAAAATCTCTCAACACTGCAAAACCAGCCTATATAATATTCATTGATTCTTTTTGAAAAATAACAATTGTGCTGTCCCCTTATTTCATTTAATACTTTTGTATTATTATTGTCAGCTTTGTAACCTTGGTCATCTGCATGAGCTACATCGACACTTACGATATGAAGGCTATGTACGACTGTTTTAATGAGATAAGTGATGTGACTGGTATCTCCATGCCACAGAAGCAGTTTTCCAACTTTAAATCACTTTAGGACAATCAACTACATCTTCTTTGTCATTAAGCTTTTGATCTTCCAATGACCCAAAGATGACAACTGTGTGCCTCAGGCAGATCTGAAATGTTTCTGGGCATTGGACTTATGATTCAGAATTGATGCACAACTTGGATAAGTGCAGTGTTACAGAAACAGACGTGGTGAATGCTCAACATTTATACTCTCTTCAGTGAAAAGCATGAACAAAAATGGAACAAGGCATTTAGTAATTCTGGGATATGCATTTCTAATCAAAGCCATAAAGCCATTACCAGAGTAAACTGCAAATTGGAAATTTTTCATAGGGCATTTGAATACTATATGAGGCATGGTATTTGACTAATTGGATCCAGAATTGCTGAGTGGTGGGAAGTACAGGGCAATTTTGTTAGTGACTGGAAGCTTGTGGCCAGTGGGATTCCGCAGCAATCAATGTTTGGGACTTTGTTATTTGTGAAAGTTCCTTTCCAAGCTATCTGAATTAGCAATACGTCACCATTTCCTTAATAGACCATAATTCTGGAACTCCTCACCGAACATTACTACAGGAGCCCTTTACCTTACAGATTGCAATGGCTCAAAAAAGTGGCTCACAATCATCTTTTCAATCAACCACTAATAGGCCATATAGACAGGCTTCATCAATGACACACACACCCTCGAAATAAATGAATAATAATAAGCGGAAACCTGAAGTTGGCTTAAGACAATTTATCCATCCCTGTTGGGCTAGTCAATGTTAAGCTGAGCAGAAAAAAAACTATGCATTTTATTTCACTCACCATTGAAATAAGTACAAAACTGTAATTATGTTGTCACATTTGTAATAGGCATAGAAATTTCAGAAGAGGAAATAAAATAAATCTATTAACATGTAAAAATATTTCGACTTCAAATTAAATTGTGTCAGGAGAGCATACTAATAAAACACACAAGTTATTATTATGACAGTAAAAATTCTTTCTCATACAATACAGTCATTTTGATTGAGGCAATGTAGTAGAGTGAGTGATATTGATTTCATGGTCTATTAGATTTCTTGAATTTAATTTTAATTGACTTAAAACAATATTTGCATTATTCAAGAGAAAGTGGGTTGAAAGATTTAAATGTTCTGAATCCAATATAGTGCACAGATTGTTATGTTGAGTCCCTTCAAGCTCAAATTGATCTTCTGTGAATGAGGAAGGCCACCTTAGTAGTCTAACCAGAAGAGTAAGTCATGTGAAATTTATTGCATTATTACAACTACTTGCAATACATGACCTATGTTACTGTAAGTGCACACACTAGGCTCAGGTCTGCCTCTGGCCACCTCCTTCCTTACTCTAAGTCCCCATGGCATCACTACAGTGGATGGTGGTATCGCACTCAATCAAATATTCACTATTTTAGGCACAAATACAACATGAATCTTTCAAACAAAGCTACTTCTGACAGTTTCTCTTTTGTTTTATAATATGTTCTATGCTGTGATTGTGCATGTAGTGTCTCAGTCAATTTATAAAAAAAAATTGTTCTCTTAATTGTGCCTCGTTTTTGCTTCATTAGACTCTGTGCAAAAACATTTCCGTTACCCTTCATTTCAAGAACAAAAGTCAAGCTTGCTGATGACAAAAATAGTTAATGTCAAATGGAAGATGTTTTTGTCACTTCTTAGCTTGTTGGAATCATTGAACTATTTTTGAGTCATTCTCTGCTCTAGCATGAAAAGATAAAAAGATCACTCCAGGTCACTGCCATTGCAGAAACATACTGGAAAGCATGCTGTAGAATTTATCTAAAAAATGGTAATTTGTTTTAAGTTCAATGCATCAGAAGTCTAAACTTTTTAATTTGTCAGATCCTATCACAGCATTGTGGACACCGATTTAAAAATTACTTTCGGATTGCTTTGCTGTGCCTCAAACCTTAGCAAATCTTGAGTACAAGGTATGACACAGTGCTCAGAGAGTCTGAAGCTTTGCGTAACACTTAACAAAATTGAAACCTGGGAGAATATTGTGAACAGCTTGGCAAGTCCAGTCAATTTGGAGGTGACCTGTGGCTTCTTCCCCTGAACTGCTCACCAACCAGAATCTCCTCTTGGCCCCAAGTTAGCTGACATTGTGAATTCTTCTATTCCCTAGGATACTATTCAGGTCCCTTCCAAAATTGTCATCATCCTCTCTCTTTGTGAAATGCCTATCAACAAACCTCCATCCTTACAAGGTATCATCTCACCTCCAACCTTTCTTTTTCCTTCAAATTCCTTGGTTGCCTCCTAAATCCATATTAATCTTTTCTACAACTCCAAGTTCTAGGCACTCCATGCAAATTTCTTCTCCTGTCACAGAGCTTCAACAGTCCTTATCAAAGCCACCAACAACATTCTCGATAACTAGGGCTTGCAGAACATTAAAAACTCATTAAGCTTCCCTGTAACACTCAAAATTGTCAACCACACCATCCTCCTTCAATAGCTCTGGTACACTCATATCTAATGAATTGTAGCTAAGACATTTCCCTGAGGAGTGCCTTTGCATTCATCTCTCCAGAATCCCTAAGGAACCGGTCCATTTTTTTTGGATGGTTCTCATTACTCATCTACATGATACTTCTTGTCAACATCACTCCAGACATTGGATTAGCTTCAGTTGTTCAGACCCAGTTTAAACATTCAAGCAATTCAATTTCCTTTCCATCTTACTCGATTCTTCTATTCCCTTTGTGCTTTCAAATGACTTGTTGGTCACATGATCTTCTATGAGATTTTATTTCTAACAGCTGAACATTGTGAAGATCAAAAATATTAGGTTCCGGTCCTGCCACAAGTTCTATAACGTTGGTGATAACTTCAAATACAGTTTCAGCATTCTTCCTCAAGCTGAATTCAGTTCATATAGCTTTATATTATTTAATTCAATCTGGCCTTCTGACAAAAGATCCCCTCATTCATACGGAGTGACTGCTTCCACATTTATAATTCCACCTTTTTCCTCCCCTATTCACTATCTTATTGAATATATTGATAACAAACTTCATCTGTGGCTGTGCCACTGATTAACTGTTGGAAATCATCTTGGTTAACTCCCATTCTCCACCTACAGCAATCTTCAATTCACTCCAATCTCTATGGCATGTATCTGTCCTACAATATGTCTGCCACAACACAGTATTACATTAACTTCCATGACCCAAGTTTTAAGATCAAAAGTTTTCATCATCGCATTCAATTCACTTCATTGCCTCACTCCTCTTTGCCGTTATATCAATCTCTATAATAACCAATTACTCTTGGACTCTGTGTTCTTCTAAAGCTGGTTACTTCATATCTTCTCCAGTGTATCAATACATTGTCCCTGAGGCTGTTGGATTCTCATCTTTTTCTAAGACCCTTCCAGTTCTCATGCACTGCAGCACTCCTTTATTTATACCTGTCTATTGAGTATAGATCATGGCAGTACAACCACAATCTGCATGACAAATAGAGAATGAACAACAAGTTCTGGCCTTGACAGTGAAATGACATCTCACCGACATTTTTTTTAAAAAAGGTATCATGATGTAACGTATCTCAACAATAATCAACAAGGTAATACCCTGGAGACACAAGTTTGAATCTTGCCACTGTACATGATGGAGTTTGAATTCAACAGAGACCTGGAATTCACGACGACCATGAATCCATTGTCGATTGTTGGAAAATCCCATCTGGTTTACTAAGGTCTTTGAGTGAAGGAATCTGCCATCCTTACTTTTTGGCCTACATACGACTCCAGACCCACAGGCTGACTCTTAAACTCCCTTTTTAGCAATTCAGATCAGCAGTAATTGTTAGCCGAACAAGTGATGCCTTCATCCCATGAATGAATAAAAAAATCACCAAATTCTCCAGTATGTTGCTTTTAAATGAAAGATGCCGTGTAGAGAGTCATGTAGGAAACTGCTTTGGGACCAGAATAGATCCCTCCTGCTTCCAAAATATATTGGCACTTTGGAAGCTGTCTAATGTTCTGTCCAAGCATGACTCAAGATTTTTTTTTATTGCCTTTACTTGCCCCAATTTTAACTGCAATTGAGATTTATACTTTAGGTCAACATATACACATTTTTCTCTCCGGCTGCATAACCAAGATATCAGTGGCATTTCATCACAACACTGATGTTCTGCTTCTAGATTTAGTTTTTTTCTTAATTATCTCCTTTATTAAAAGATCCACTTAGTATTCAAGTCGATCCTTTTTGTGAGGGAATTCTGTCAGCAGCCTTTGTCTTTGTAATTGTAAGTTTCAAGTTCATCTCATTGGCCACTTAGGAGGGATTGGCTTGTACCGCTGCACTTGCTAAAAGTTGGACAATGTTTGCGATTGTGCCAACTTTATAAAATCTTTCTTTTGGCATTTATTTTCTCATTTTCTAATACTTCCTTCTGAGGGCAGTCGTGTGGAACAGTGCTGGCAGCCACTAAGCTCTGAGTCCAAAGTAACATTCATCACATGAACCAGTGTGAAAACATTTCTTCGGGTTCTGAAGTGTTCAGAGCCAAGTCTGGTATAGTTCTTGTCCAAAATGAGCAAGTGAGGAGACTTTATTTCTGTAGTGATTGTAATGAAATCAGCCAGGTGGAATTCATAGAAAGTGAACTCTTTCACTGGGGCTTTTAATTTAGTTAATCAGAGATCCCTGACTGACAGATATAAAACAGGAGCGTCAGGGACACTCTGAGAACTGGCTCTAAGAGAGTTGGATCAGTGTCCAGTTTCCATGTGTAAGTAAAGGGTAACATAACAACAGAATATCATTCTATATGGATTTATTTCAACTTCCAAAGCTATGACTTTGAGAGAGTGATCAAGCGCAGAAGCCCGAGCTGTCCAAAATCGGGAGGCGGCCATTGGGGACAGTTTCATCCCTCACACAATTTGAATCAATTAATTCAGAATAAAATAGGAACACAGAAATGTACTAAGTTGGCAGAGTAAGAATTAGCTGTGCAGAGGGAAGTGTTATCAGTACTTTTACTCTTCTGAAAGCTACTTATTGACAGGCTCGATAGCTACATCATGATGATCGTGGATTACAACGACTTGGGACCTAAGTGCGTAGGGTTCTAGAGACAATCTATTTTACCACTTCCTTTTATAGTGACTGTTCTTAATAGCTTACTAGAAATGCCACTCTCATTCAGCAACAAGCAGAGCTGTCCTTCCAATAGGGCGACAAAGTAACTCAGAGTGTCACCAGCTCAGAAGGAAACGCCAGGAAACTGCATCAATGACATATACTAGTCTGACTTGTATCAGAATGGAGGACCAGTATGGTCAGTATGTTCAGTGATAATGGGAACTGCAGATGCTGGAGAATCCAAGATAATAAAATGTGAGGCTGGATGAACACAGCAGGCCAAGCAGCATCTCAGGAGCACAAAAGCTGACGTTTCGGGCCTAGACCCTTCATCAGAAAAGGGGGATGGGGTGAGGGTTCTGGAATAAATAAGGAGAGAGGGGGAGGCGGACTGAAGATGGAGAGAAAAGAAGATAGGTGGAGAGAGTATAGGTGGGGAGGTGGGGAGGGGATAGGTCAGTCCAGGGAAGACGGACAGGTCAAAGAGTTGGGATGAGGTTAGTTGGGAGGAGATGGAGGTGCGGCTTGGGGTGGGAGGAAGGGATGGGTGAGAAGAAGAACAGGTTAGGGAGGCAGAGACAGGTTGGACTTGTTTTGGGATGCAGTGGGTGGAGGGGAAGAGCTGGGTTAGTTGTGTGTTGCAGTGGGGGGAGGGGACAAACTGGGCTGGTTTTGGGAAATGTTCATTTTTTTTTAACTGTTCTTTTCCACTGTGAACTCTTGGTATTGTCGCTGCGTCATTACCAGAATATGAATAGGCACTGAGGCACCTAAATGCAGCATTGGAAAGGCAGTTTCCAATTGCACCTTACACTTGCCATTTGCACTATTTTCCTCATGCTACAGGACCTATTAGTCAGGTTTCAGATGGAACGGATTCATTTTTTTTTCCCTTCCTGCTCGCCTAGAGTACACTTTGCACTGATTAGTTCTGCCCACTAATCCAGAAGCTCATTTCCCATGGCCCATTTGAAGCAGGACTGCAGCAGGAGGGTCTCCAAGCCGTAGGTTTGAGTTCTGAATTTCCCCAAAGTGAAGTACTTTCTAAGGCTTGAGGCAACCCTTTATCTCTTACTGATTAATCCTTGGCTGGAATACCAACAACCATTGTACACCCTGTAGAGTGGGATATGTTTTTGGTCCAGGGCATGAAGCCACTTGAAATCCTTTGCTCTCGTTGTTACTTTTGTCAAGAGATTGCATTCACCCAGATGCTGTTATGTTTGTCCTTTCTCCCTTCATTTGGTTTTGTATGTCAGCTGAGACAGAGTGCTAGGGCGTGGTTTAGAAAGTAGTCATGAATGGTGGGTGCAGACAAGGGCCAGCGATGCTAATCCACTCTGAAATAGTAGGATGCAACTGACTGAAGGTACTAGGTACATCTCTACCTGAAGATGTCAAACATTCCATTGCAATCTGTAGCCAGATGCTAACAGGCAATCAATTATAGCTTGCCCATTGCAATAGATTCTTCTAATTAGACCAGGAAGTGAGTGTCCTCCACCATACTAAATGAAGCAAGCCATGAAGTTTTTATGAAGAGGATGGTGGCAGCAATTTTAATCATGGAATATATGGAAATTACAGCTCTTCGCTCTGTGTACTCCTTGTGTAAAAAAAAACATACATGGCATGTGGACATCACTAACTAGGCCAGCATTTATGGCCCATCCCTAATTGAAGAGAGGGAAGCTAAGAGTCAACTGCATTGCTGTGGGTATGGAGTCACGTGTAGGACAGACAGGTAAGGATGATGCCAGTTTCGGACCGTAAAAGTCATTAATGAACCAGACACGTTATTATCAACATATTTTAAAGCGTTATGACTGCTTTTAAACCAGTCAAGATGAGAGTTTTTTTTTTGCAAGCCTTCATGTGCATCTAAGATGTGATGATGCTGCGGTTTTTTAATGTCATTTTGTCCTGGTTTCCTTTAAGACAGTGATCGAATGAGAGGTATAAAGCTGGCTAGTGGAGTTCATTTGAGTAAACTGCTTGGGAGGCCTTGGTGTGTTTTTTTTTAAAAAGCCTGAATGGATGTGGCTAGTGCTCACAGATCTGGCTTTCTGGAGTTAAGTTTTTAAATAGCATCAGAAGTTGTGGGGTCTCAACAGAGCTGGAAGTTTCAGTAACTGTCTGTTTGCTGCTACTGCCTTTGAATTATCTGTTGATGCCTTTTCCTCTCAGATTGGAGAGCTGCATGTGAGAATCTGTGTCTGAATTTGCCTCTTTGCAAAGGGGTGTGTTTATGGGATGTTGCTACATTGGAGCAGTTAATTAATGATAGTTACTGTACCTACTATTCAGTTAAGTTTTCCACTAACATTGTTATTCTAAATTCCTCTTTCTTTGCTTGTATTTTAACCAGTGTGTCATTAAATTGTGTTTTGCTTAATGTCGAGTAGTTTAAAAAGTCACATTGCATCTGGAACATGAAACATTACATTTATCTTTAAAATAAGAAATAGTTAAGATCTAGACTACCTTCTTAAAATATTTTGATGGAGTATGGTCCGGTCCATAGCAAAGGATTCAACTTTTTGCACTGTGTACTATATTACTCTCCACCCTGACAACTTCAGCACCGAATAGCAGGAAACATACAAACTGATGTAGTGACATTCTGACAACTGACATCCCGAATACATCGCCACACTATAGATAAATTTGGGAAGCAAGCACTTCAGTAATCATTATTTAGTTTAAAACTAGCATTTGGTTTTAAATTTAGCGACAGAAAAGTTACCATCAATTTTTGACACAACAAATCTCCTTTTTTGTTATTGTCTACTTCAGTTTGCTCCACCACTTACAATCCTTTTTCTACAGGAACACATTTCATCAGCTGGCAATTCTGTCTTAATTTATCACAATCACCTATTATCTGAAACAGTTGTTCCTGAATTCATAATTTGCCTCCATTCACTAATGTGAAAATGTTATTATCTTGGTTTGAAATCAATTACCAGTGGGAAAATCTTACTCAATCATTGCTCATCCAAATCTCAATCCAGAAATATTTCAAGAAATTGCATCCAAAATCATTTCACAGAATCGTAAAATAGCTCCAGCGTGGAAGCAGGCCATTTGCCCCATCGAGCTTACATGGTCCAGACCCATCCCCCTTACCTTATCCCCGTAATCCTGCATTTCCCATGGCGAATCCAACTAACCTGTACATCTGTGGAATGTGGAAGGAACCTGGAGCACCCAAAGGAAACCCACGCAGACACAGGGAGAATGTGCAATCTCCACACAGACAGCCACCCAGGGGTGGAATCAAACCCAAGTCCCTGCACTGTGAGGCAGCAGTGCTAACCACTGAGCACTTAATTTACAATGATGAGAGAACAAATGGAACAGTGTATTCCTCGCATTTTCACTTGCATACTTAATTGAGAGTGAGTAACAGCACTGCTATGGTAGTTAATGAATTGAGGGTAAGTGTGACTTATGGGAGGACTTACAGAAAGCAGAATACTTATTAAACGAATAATCTATTTGTCCAGCAAAGAGCAAGCAATGTCTATTTAAACAAATTCTCCTGAGAAAAGCATGTTTGTTGTTCCAGAAAATCAAAACTGGAATATAGTTACATGATGAAAATCATATGCATGAAATCAATCTGAGTCACTTAGAGCTAGATTGGGCAATTCTTGTATCAATTAATTGCATTCTGACCCAAACCTGCAATGCATTAGGTTGAAGAGAACTGAGAGCTCAAAGATGGGAATATTGGAAATTGTGCTTGAACGTCTTAAGATACTTGCTTCGGTTCCAAGTACGCCCTCCTTTATTTAAGTAGCTGTACATATGTATTATTATTGACATTTGGCATGGAAGCACAAAAGAAAATTCGAACCAAGACAAAAGAACCTTCCACAGTGATGGAATAAATTGCAGAAATAAAGCAATCAACATTATTGATCATTCCATACAGCCTGTAGGAGTGGTCCATGTTTCCCATGTTTGAAAGACACAAAATGGCCGACAAGGATTAAAATAAAATGAGACAGCCTGCTCTAACATTTAAGTGAATTGTAATGGTACCTTTTATCGGGGCTACTCCAAGGTCAGCTCGGGGCCCTGCAAGCAACCATCTGAGACAGTTTGCTAAGAGAATGCCAAAGGGTAGACAAGTGATTGATTCCAGCCTCATTGATGAAGGGATGTTGTCCCATTAAGTGAATGGTACCAGTCAGAACAATCTGTTTAAATCTCAGCCCATGAACCAGCCAGCATAACCCATTAAGCAGCTGTAAAAACAACAGCTACTGTTATTTTATAGTAATTGGCTGTTTCTTTGAAGTTATTTACAGTAGTATTAATAGGTTCTACTTAAAGAGTCTTCAGATAATCATAGAGCTAGATTTCAATGTGAATATGGATACATGAATAATCAAAAGTTTAATAGAAGCATTAGGGAAAAAAACATTTTAATGTAGCTGTCAAAGTTAATTAATCTCAGGAAACACATTCTCCTATCTGTAAAAAAGATGCCTGGTATGCCCTGAAGGAAATAGAGTGGTCACAAATTATTAATTAGAAAGTGCTAACAGTCAAAATAGCTGCATAATTTCACACCTTAGAACTAACTTCATAACAGAAATTAATACTACATATCCTATAGCAGTTAGTTAAAACCAACTTTTTTCATATATACATGACTGGGACATAAAAAAATGAGTGGAATAACTGAATTTGATAGAGATAGCATATGGAAAACAATGAATAACAGAATTTAAGCAGTCCTTAGAGATAAGCAAGTCTGAGACAGGCCAAAAAGAGTATAACCAGCAACTTTGGAACGCAAACTAGTAAGATGCACAGAAAGATCCCAAAGCCTGGCGGTTACAATGCCTGTTAAACACCATGAGATCATGGAACCTGGGCCTGTCTACAGGAATGCCTATCATGATAAGGTGTTTCACAGGATTGGGTTATGGAATAAGGGGCAAGGACACAGTGACCATGATGTATGTGAGTATTTTAACACAAAATGTATAAACATGCTGTATTTTACTGTAAAAATCAGAGTGTGTCATTGGTTTCTCTTCTGATCTGAGCCAAAGATTAAGGGAATCGTGTTCTCACATCGAAGCCAGATTCAGGGAAGATCCTGTAGCCCTCTCCTTGCATGTACCAGTTGTTGCTTGGATAAAAATCTTCCACCCGCCTGAATCCTGCCTGCCTACTGAGTTTTTGTCCCCAGTTGTCAGAGAGGTAGGTGGGGGGTTGTAAACTCCTACACAGCCTGTATGCTGGTACATAGGAGGTGAGAACATTGAGGGATCAAAAAGATCAAATAATATCCATGTGGATGAGAATTGAGTTCTGTTAGAAATAATACGGACAAAACACAGAGTCACCATGGCACTACTCTCTCATCAGAGAGAGATGGCCGGTGTGGTTTTTAAACTGACTGTCATCAAACCTGCAGTGGAGGGACAGGTCAAGGAGCAGAGTCCTGCATGATAGCCTCAGCTTCTGTGGAAATGGATCTACACATTGGTGACCTTACAATGCATCTCAAACAAGTTGTCCTGCTAACTGAGCTAACCAACCACTCCAAAATGGGTCATATCTAATGTGAAAACAACTAGATGATCTTTTCACAGTTGAAGTGGATCTTTCTCAGATGGTTTTGTGCTACCCATTTATTATTATGCCATTGATATTCAGGAGGATGCTAAATACAAAGAGAAACAGTACATTAACAAAAGATTAAAGTTGCAGTAACTACCATCCATAGCGTGGAGTAAAGTGAACACTCACCTGAAATATTGATTTCTTTTTCATATATGCTATAACATATATAAACATTTCAACTGATAAAAAAATTCTTCCCAGTTTACACCATTATCATAATTGTTGGCAGTGTTAAAATGCTCAGGAGAGATTTTCATCAGATCCCTCATTTAGAGGCACACGACCATTTGGCACAAGGAATAAATTAACAGGTTTTTCATCTCACTTTATAGCAGAAAATGCAATTAATATCCTTTCAAGCTGAACTAAAAATATGAAAAATGATAGTGTGCAGCAATTTCAGAAAAGCTGGATTTCACTGATACTTGCATGAAATATTTATTCTATGAGTTTTTACTGTTGTTGATATTGAGTGCCCTGAATCTGGTGATGGTTGAAATGCAACCTCTCATTTAATGGCTGTGTGATGTAACCATGAATGCTTTACATTTTGATCTGAGAGCCAAAAGCAACTGAAGACCTGGTGCTACATCTCATATATATGCTGTTTCCACTCTGCAGACACATAAACCACTGGTTATAATGTTTGCATGGGCAATATATACAAGATAAGATAATTCAGATAATCTAGATTGTTGCCCTAGCAATATAACTCTCCTAGATTAGCATCCAAATGCATTTTGAAGGCCTTTATTCCCTGTGTCAACTAGTTCTCATGGCATATTGTACCAAACATTTATCATCCACTGGGCATATGGGTTTTTCCAAATATTTGGCATAATATTTATCTACAGAATATGTTTGTATCATTTTGTGCTTAAAGCCAGCCTATTTGAAACTCTCAGTGTCACATTTGAATCTAAGGTGACTTTCACCCTCATAGTCATACTGCCGCTAAAACTTCTTTTTATCAATCCTGTGATATTACTCAACTTCGTCCTTCTCTTAACTAATCTTCCGCTGAAACTCAGAACCACACCGTCTTGGAGATGCATGTCAGGATCATGGGTGAGTCCTGAATTATTTAACTCTCCTGGTATTTCCTGGAAATAGAAATATCTGATGGACAATTACCCAACCTCTGGTACGCACTGAAAATATCTTCAATGTTGAGTTTAACTCAGAGACTTCAGAAGATTCAAAATAAAAACTAATAGAACTGTGGGTGCTACAACAATAGAAATTGCTGGAAAAGCTCAGCAGGGCTGGTAGCATATGTGGAGAGTTAGATTATAGAATCCTTACTGTGTGAAAATAGGTCCTTCAGCCCAAGTCCACACCAACCCTCAGACCATCCCACTAACCTATACA
Source organism: Stegostoma tigrinum (assembly GCF_030684315.1). Classification (NCBI taxonomy): domain Eukaryota; kingdom Metazoa; phylum Chordata; class Chondrichthyes; order Orectolobiformes; family Stegostomatidae; genus Stegostoma; species Stegostoma tigrinum. The sequence continues at coordinate 13,633,302 of NC_081382.1, forward strand.
TCCCTAAACACTACAAGCAATTTACCATGGCCAATCCACATCTGTGGACTGCGGGAGGAAACTGGAGCACCTGAAGGAAATCCACACAGACACAGGGAGAATATGCAAACTCCATACAGTCACCCGAGGGTGGAATTGAACACAGGTTCCTGGTGCTGTGAGGCAGAAGCGCTAACCACAGAGCCACCGTGTCATCCTAAGCACTGAGGTTTAACGTTTGGATTGAGCAACCCTTTCTCAGGGATCTGAGGAAAGGTCACTCAACCTGAAACATTAACTCTGATTTCTCTCCACAGAAGCTGCCCAACCTGCTGAGCTTTTCCAGCTATTTCTGTTGCTGCTTCAGAAGGTTCTGATTGGCTTTGGTTAGTCGCTTCTTGAGGAGAGGTTAAAGAAATTTGAAGTTGCTCAAACTGCACAGTAACTATTAAATTGACTCTTCCGCTACATCCTCCTATCCTTGTGGGCAGCTAATTACCTCCAGGCACAACAACTAACTTCATCTGACCTGCCTCTCCATCACAGTCTCAATTACCTGATTACACCCTACCTCACGCATAACATCTCCTCCCACAGACCCAATCTGACCTGAGTTTTATAATAATAAACTAGAAGAGCAATGGCCTACTGGTCTTATCACGAGACTCTTAATCCAGGGACACACAGAATGATCTAGGGACCAAGTTTTGAATGCCACCATGGCAGAAGTTGAAATTTAAATGCAACAAAAATCTGGAATTAAGAGTCTAAGGTGACAATGAAACAGTTCCTAATTGCTGGGGGGTGGGGAGGGGGTGTGGTGGTAGCGCCATCTGCTTCACTAATGTCCTTACAAGGGACAGAAATCTGCCATTTCAATGTGACTCTGAACCCACAGCAATGTGGTTGATTGTTAACGGCCCCCTAGGCAATTGGGGATGAGCAATAAATGTTGCTCTGGCTAGTGAGGCCCACATTCTTTGAATTAAAAACATGTATTCACAGTTTTTATACTCTCTTACTAACCCCTCAGAATCCCAGATAGAGATTATAATACCCTAGAATTCTTAACTTAGGACTCTATTTGTGATATTAATCTTAAACAATATGCCTGTAGATGTATTCTACTCTGAAATAATATTGCTAGCTTGGAAACTGGAAGGGGTGGAGAGGGATATTTCAATGTAGGGTGCAGTTGATAGCTGGAAAAGTCGTTTCTTTAATTATCTGAAATTTCTCTTAATGGAGATTTTAGGCAAATGATAAGTTTGATTGCTTGGTTTTACCTTACCAGGGAATAAAGATAGAGGTAGAGCCTTTCATAGTCTACGTATTTTTTTTTTGTCCAGTCAGAATCACAAATAGCATTTCCAATCCTAATCAGAAGATTTGGGTCTGTACTCACAATGGGCAAATGGAGTTGACTTCAGTTATAAACATAGACTGACACTTCACTGCCAAGTTTGTCCAGGCAATAATGGATTGACAGTGTGACAAGGAGAAAGAGCAAGGATTAGTTACTAACCAAAATATAAACTTAAGGAAAAATGATACCATAGGTTATAACAAGGTATGTGTACAATTGTGGAATCATAACCAAAACAGATGATAAATTATTCTAGGTATAATAAAGCAATCACTGAAGCATGGAGATAATGTCCAGCTGCTATAAGAACAAAGAATAGTATAGTATTGGAACAGGCACTTTGACCCCCCAAAACAGTGCCAACACATGATGCCTTTCAAACTAAAAACCTTTTGGCTCTATGCTGTTTGTAACCCCCTGAATTAATTGTCCACTGATAATATCACTCCATTTCTTCACCTAATTTATTATTTTCTTTAATAAGACTCATCAGACCGAGTCCATGGGAAGAGGCGTTATGTCTGAGGAACGGTGTAGTCAGGTGATTGAGGGTGTGGTGGAGAGTCAGGTCAGATCAAGTCGGGTGCTGAGGCTGGACGTGATTGGCTGTCCATGGCAGGGGTTGTGTCATGGGAGAATGAATGTAACAGTTACTGAGGAGCTTGAGCAACTTATAACCTCTTTAACCTCTCCTCAACAAAATATTCTGCACCTATTCATATATCTGTCAAGTTGACTCGTAAACATTACTATTGTTTCTGCCTCCACCATCTCCTCTGGCAGCGCATTCCAGGCACAGACCACCCTCTAAAAAAACAGTGCCTCTCTCATCTGCTTTAAACTTAACCCCTTTTAACTTAAACATATGTGACGAAGTAATTGAGTAATTGGCAAAAGGCCTCTATCAATTCTATTCAAGCTACTCATAATTTTGTAAACTTCTATCAGATTGCCCCTTCTCCTTCAACATTCAGTTAAAAATGAATGAAGTTTGTCCAGTCTTTCCCCATAGGTAATACTCTCCAAAACAGGCAGCATTCTGACTAACCATTTCTGTATCCTCAAAATCCTCCACACCCTTCTGGGAATATTGTTAGTTTTCTGTCCAAACCACACAGAGCAGAAAAAGAAAAGTGTGTTGGATTGCTACAATTTATAAAGAGAATGCAATACTGTGACAGGGTGGGTTTAGAGTGTCACAGTTACAACCTGGGCACCTAACTCGAGGTGGCGGGGGAGCTTCTCAAATTGAGGTTCACGACCCCGAGTGGGGTGGTGAGCTGAAATTTTGGTGATCCTGCGGATGGAACTTCAACCCAATTATAGATGCTGTGTCCTTGCTCTCTCCATCACCAGTTCCTGCTTTCCCAATTAAACTTGAGGGGTCGCAACAATTTTCAAGTTTCATTCTAGGAAAGATTTTGGAAATCTCTGATCTAGAGATCGATTTCAGGGTATCTTGAAGTTTCATTTTGTGAACTGACTTATGTCACAAGGTCAAATGTTTATTATGACTAATATTAACAACATAAAATCAGATCTTTATCTTGCATTTGGAATAAAGTGGCAAATTTGCTGGCATAAGGCTCTCAGGTCTGTTAATTAATAAGGTTAGCTAGAGAGCCTACATTCTGACATGCATCATTTTATCTTATACCTACCTTCTCATCCCAGTGCAGCAGATTCAGCTGACTTCATTTATCCTTGCATCTTCTGCCCATTGCCCTTGGGATCAGTTTTGCTGTTATTCTCTGCATGGTCAAAAATACAGGCAACTTTGTCTTATGTGGTTCAAAACACATCATTCCATGGGGATGGTCTGTGCTTTAAAACCTTATTGTAACCCCTTCTGAATTGCACTGTGTTCTTCTGGCAATGCATCTATTTGCTTTGCTAATTATTTCACAACACACGTATCTCTAGTAAGCTAAATCTATTCTCTTTGCTGTGTGATTTATTTTTCAGCTGATATGCAAGAGTTGTAAGTGATAAATTTGACTTTGATAGTCTAAGTTTCTGCCAATTTTTAACTCTGTTATCGTCCTCTACTATTTTCTGTTTTGACATTGAAGTCATTGACATTTCCAGAATAAGGTTATGTAAGGTTTCAAAACATGCAAATGTAGACAGAGGTGGAATTATGTGAAAATTAGATTTGATTGATCGCCTTATTCTTAACACTGGTTTTGAGGGCTGCAGTAATGTGCTGGCCATGTCCTGGCCTTTTGGTCAAAAGATTCCAATTCAAGCCTTACCTGCTCTAAAGGTATGTCATAATATGCCTGAATGGGTCAATTAAAAACATAACTATAAATGTAGGTATCCGAATTAATCATCATGGAAACATTTTGGAAAAGAATTGAAATGTTAAAATTGTGTTGGATGAAAATGAGCAATTGCAAATCTTTGCAATGCAACTCAGAAATTATTTGCTCAATATCTCATTCTGAAAAAAGTTGCAAAATTTTAGTGTAAAATGTTTTTACACAATTGGTCTGGCAATGAAACTTCAATAGTAATTTTTAATTATGTCCACAGGGTATGAAGCATTCTGACAATTGAAGTCTAGGAAAGAGAAATTGGCAATTGTTTTGAAAAAAAAGTTAAACAGCTTCAAAGCTAAATTATTTACCTGGATCAGGCACTCAGTTGATTTTCCTCTGCCTTTGTAAATCAGCTTTCCTGTCTCTACTTGCAAATAATATCCAAAAAAAATGTAGTGCATACATTTCTTTTGAGTTGTGGCCCCATCTAAACATCTGTCTCTTTAAAACTGAAGTAAACTGCAAGCCTGAAGAAAATGAGCTGTTTGCTGAGATGTTAATAATGAAGACTGTTCTCGCATTACTTGCAGAACCTAAAGTATAATGAGTGCAAAAAAGCTGATAAATTTGTTGCTCTTGTATCAAGCTGAGAAAAGCTGCTAGTCCATAAAAATTATAGACCGCTGTGTGACTTTGACAAGCGATCATTATTGTGCACTGAACACTATAACACTGAAATATTCTTTTTATGGAACTGTTAACAGGAATTGTCTCCACTATTGAATGGAATTTACAAGGTGGAAATAGACCATTCAGCCCAGAGAGCCTATGTCAGTGTTTCTTCTCCACATAAAACGTTTCTACTCTTACTCAGCTAGTTCTATCAACACATCCTTTTTTTTGTATATTTCCTCAAATGTTTATTGAGTTTCCCCTTTTTCGGTAGTTAATACATTTGCCTCAACTGTCACTTGGGATTTCAAGTTTCAGATTCTAACTCAACAGCGCATAAATACATTTCTTCTGAATAATCTATTAGACTCATTAACAACTGCTTGATCAATTATGGACTTTTGTTCGTGTCTTCATAAATAAAAATAAGCCTACACAGGTTCCTAACTTTCTGCTTAGGATCTTCTTTTGACTGGACAAGCTGATGGTACTTAGGGCAGGAAATCATGCGAAATCATGGGAGTTGGAGTGTAGGATTTTGTCCCTTTTCTTGACTTTACTGTCGCAGCTCGACGTCATCTTTGAAGCCTATGGATTCAAGCATATGACAGTTTACTGGACAAGACATCAGCAATTTGAATAATTGCTGTTAAGCTCCTCACAGTCATAGTAGCAAATAGTGTGACACTTCTGGAGAGCTTCAGTGTATTTGTGAAGTATTTCTTTTTCCTCCCTGGGAATTATGGGCATTTCAGAGGTGAAGAAATGGCATTTAGTGGGGATAACTGCCCTTCAGTCTTCCAGTCACAATGTAATATCAACCATTTGCAGGCATTTTGCCTGAATGTTGATAGAGCTGGCTTCAAGAAAACACTCATATTTGTTTCAGTCATTCTCCCAATGAGTCCACAGAATGAGGCACAGGCATTGCTAATGGAATTTCTCTAGTGCTCTGAGGTGTCATTGATACAGAGTCCATATCTCGATATCATGCAGAGCATGGTGACGCTAACCACTCCTTATGGTTGTGCAACAATCTTCTATCTTGGAGTAAAAGTACGATGGTGGGCATCTTTGATAGCACCACATCTGCCATGGGTGTCTACAAGTTTTTTGGAGTAACCTTCAGTTCCTTTCATATGAAACAGTGTTTGATAGCTTGAACAGCATGATGCCAATTGACACAGGTTATCACATCAGCAGACATCTGCTGGAATCGAAGGTTCTGGTGCTGTACGTAAAGATCACCTGTTTACCCCTTCACTCACTGTCAACTAGTGACTCCACAATAGGCAGTGGTCTTTGCTCCAACTTCCCAAATGTGGCTGCTGAAATGATTCCTTGCTTCACAGGCTCCAGCCTGAACATTAGGCTAGAAAGTAGGTCTTTTTCCACTCCAATTGGTCCCACGTGATCTGGGCCCAGGTCACACATGTAGTCAGTGCTTTAAACAGGCATAAAATACATGGGATAAAGCATGGAACTGTGGATGCCATAAATCTGAAATGAAAAGAAAGGAAATTGCTGGAGAAACTCAGCAAACCTGGCGGCATCTGGAGAGTGAAAGCAGTGTTAACGTTTTGTGTCCAGTGCCCCTTCTGCAGAAGTGAAAAAGTGCTGCTATCCAAGTATGTGACTGTTTTGTTTACTGTTAGATTTCTGAAACAGCCAGTCTCTTGATTGAGTCAAGGTTAATCGGGAAGTTGATCTTAATTACAGCACATTGCTGTATTAATGCAATGCATTAGTATGCAGATAGTCCTCTCATTATCTGCTACTGTAGTATCAACTTTGCCACCTATTACTTAAAAGTTCATCTTGATGGCAAGAACTTGATTTTTTGCTTCGACCTGAACACACATTGTCCTTTCTTCTTGCTATCTCAGTGAGTAAAAATATACACACGAGGAATTTTCTGAACTTGCAGAGGCATTTTGTTATCAAATACTCCTCTGTGATGTTGGTGATAGAAGCCTGTGCTGGCACAACTGAACTGGTGTTGGATTTCCTCCAAAATGGTGAGAGATGGCTGCAAAAGATGTGGGTAGTGCCCAACACATGGCAGAGCCTCTCCATCAATATGAAGCAGAGATGGGAATTTTGACTGAACAGGTTGCAGTTGATACGAGGTTTCCTGACACATCATTCAAGAACAGACAAAGCTTTTATGTGTAGCACTGAAGAGATTGATAGTGATTCTCAAGCATGGTGCAGAGTGAGAACTGACACTGCAGTCACCCACATTTTACAGATCATGTGGGTCTGTAGTGGTCAGTTTAGTTTTGTCACAGATGTGACTGAAGTTGAAGAGTTTTCCATCTGGGCCATATTTAAGACTCACACATTGCAACATCTTTTTATTCATGTATGGGATATGGGCATCGGTGGCTGGCCAGCATTTATTGCCCATCCCTAGTTGCCTTTGAGAAGGTGGTAGTGAGCACCTTATTGTCACACCCAATCAATTCAGAAATTGATTTTGAACAAGTGAATAGCCACTATCAGACAGATTAAAAATCAAATAGCGGTTATCACACAGCCGCGGTTGAAGCCTGGCCAGATTTTGAAGGATCATAAGGCATCATTTCTGCTAGCTTCAGCGGGATGCTACCATCAGACACATATTCCCCTTCCCTCCCTGGTCAGCATTTCAAAAGGACTATTCTCTCTCTGGGACCTGCAATACCCACCCACATCCACAAGGCTCATTCCTATGCAATCGTAAAAGGTATGACATTTGTCCATCTACCTTCTCCCTCATCAATATCCAAGGCTCCAATCACACCTTCCAGATAACACAGAGATCTACCTGCACTTTACTTAATCTTGTGTGCTGGATCTGCTGCTCACAAAATGGTCTCTTTTACAGAGGCGAGTTGAAACACAGATAGGGCGACCATACAAGAGTGTGCATACAATAGCTTTTCAGAGCGCTTATGATCTCTTCGTAAAAATGATCCTGAGTATCGAGCTGCCTGCCACTTCAACACATCCACTGTGTTTCCTGGCTAACATCATTGTCTCAGCTTGCTGCAGTTTTCCAATAAAGCTGAGCACAAGCTGAAAGAGCAACATCTCATTTTCCACTTGGGGACAGTCCAGCCTCAATATCAAGTTCAACAATTATAGCACCTGAACACCTTCTTCCATAGGTAGGCCTTTACCTACCTCACATCCCAGGCCCTGTCATGACGTAGGCTGCCTTCAGTACAGCCAACCCATTCCACCCCCTTATGGCCCCCATTGTCACTTTCTCTTTCTCCCTGGCATACTCACATCCATCCCTTTGTCTGCCTAACTGTCATTGTCTATCTCTGGGCTTCATCGCACCCTATTCACTCACTTCTTTTCACCCCCACTCTATCCTCAGTATATATGCTACATTTTTCTGAGCTACAATTAGTTTTGATGAAAAGTCACTGGACTCAGAACATTTGGGGTGGCATGGTGGCTCAGTGATTAGTACTAATGCCTCACTCGCCAGGGATTCCAATTCGGTTCCACCCTTGGGTGACTCCACATTCTCCCCATGTTTGCATGGGTGCCTCCAGGTGCTCCAGCTTCCTCCCACAGTCCAAAGATGTGCAGATTAGGTGGATTGGCCATGGGAAATGCAGGGTTAGAGGAATGGGGTGGGATGCTCTTTGGAGGGTTGGTGTGGACTCAGTGGGCCAAATGGACTGCTTCCATATTGTAGGGATTCTATGATTAACACTGCCTTCTCTCTGCAAATGCCACCCAATCTGCAGAGTTTCACCAGCAGTTTCTGTTTTAGTTTTAGATTTTGAAAGTATCTGTTTCTGAACTTCCATTTAAGGCAGTTCCAGTTTCACTATCATGAAGAAGTTGCATGATTGTAGATGTTGGTGTGTTCGCTGAACTGGGAGATTTAATAGCAGATGTTTTAACAGCATTAAATGTGGTGAGCAAAATCTCAGCAGCATTGAAGGCTTCAACTGCAATACAATTCAGGACTGCCCACTTTTCATTTTCCATCCATTTCATTGCATGTTGCAGCTATCCCATTGATGGAGGTCCACCCATGGATTCTACCAGAGGCCACTGGGGAAGAGTCTGGAGAGTATCAGTTGTCATAGTACATTCACAAATGAAGACTATCCAGGGGCCTTTGAGCATTCCAAGTTGCAAACGTTTGAGCTTTCTTCTGACTGCAAAGTAATGATCCTGTCAAGCGTTTCTCTCGTCAGTGAAACAGCCCATCTTTAAGGCACAGCATTGGTGTTTGCTGGTGTTCGTGCATCTGTTGACTGAGCATAATCCTGACTGGAGTCTCCCATGTTCACAGCCAATTCTCCACCAGCTAATACTTTGAAAATGGCTACTGTAGAAACTTGTGCGTGATTTTGTTTAATTTGTAAACTTGAGTACATCATTGTCCAAAGATCTTGATAGGTCCATTTTTTTGTGAAATTGAGCTAGCTTCTTCATGACTCATAAACCTGAGGAGTCATGAACTATTGTCTAGATTGGTGAACTTTTTCAAAAGATATAATCAAAAGACCTTATCTATGACAACGCAATGCCCTTGACCTCTCCAATAATGCTTTATGCCCTCCAGGTTAATTCATGATATTTCCATATCTAAGCACTGATTATATGCTCTATACAGAAAAAATAACCCTTTAGTAACAATGATATTTGTGGGACTGCTTGTAAAAACATGTACAATTTTCTGAAAATCATGGTGTGCTACAAAATTGTCAGTCAATTTCAGTCAGTGAAATAATGAAATATAATGCAGATCTGCTACTGTTCTCTCCAGCAGGGCCAACAAAATTGTTATATCTATGGGAATCTGGACTGTCATCTCAGCCTCATAAGACATGCTTGGCTGAGAACACAGACACCTATAAAATGAATCACTTACTGTGTAGATAAAGCTGGCAAGAATATTGGTGGGGCTTTATGATGTTACAAATAACTTTGTTGTAATCTAATTTATTAATACTACAATGTCTATTTACGTAAGATAGAAAGCTGTCAATTATTAATAGCTACGGTTATTGATACTTTAAAGGCTTGGGTGACTGATATCCACATAGAGATGTAATAGCAGCAGGTTGGCAATTTCGCACATGCACCTTTGTTATTAAATATTCATTGGTTATGTTGGTAAATGGAAATGGAAGTTCAATGAATTTGCATGGAGGTGATGAAGGGTCATTGAGGTCAACGGGGCAGCATAGCCACAAGGGATATGAGTGAAAGTAAGGGGGTAAGGAAGGCAAGGACTGGATGGCTTCAAATGTAAGCAAACAATTGGGTCAAAGACCCAGAGCACCAAGATTTGCTTTTTAACCAACCCAACCTTTGCAATTGGCTGCCCATGTGTTCACTTCAAATCTGCACCTGGAATGGCAGCGCTGACTATATTGTGAATCTGCCCCACCCCAGCCACTGGAGCAGCCCATTTTCTATGAAGGTGGGTGTGGTGACCCAGAAGATTTGTCAACTCAAGACATCTGCCTCATTAGGAAAAGTCCTAGACATCTTTTCTACGCTAACCCCATCAACCATTCCATTATCTGAAAATTTAAAAACCACCCTTTGGTCGTATCTCTTCTTTTCTCTTCTTCTGGGGTGGCTCAGTGGCTCAGTAGTTAGCACTGCAGCCTCACAGCACCAGAGACCCGGGTTCGATTCCACCCTCGGGCGACTGTCTGTGCGGAGTTTGCATATTCTCCCCGTGTCTGCGTGGGTTTCATCTGGGTGCTCTGGTTTCCTCCCACAGTCCAAAGATGTGCAGGCTAGGTGGCTCAGCCATGCTAAATTGCCCGTAGTGTTCAGGGGTGAGTGGGTTATAGGGGGATGGGTCTGGGTGGGATTCTTCCAGGGGTGGTGTGGACTTGTTGGGCCGAAGGGCCTGTTTCCACACTGCAGAGAATCTAATCTAATCTAGAAACCTGTTAGATCTGTTCAATGATAGGCTGTGGCAACATCTTGTCTTCAACAGAGAAACTAACTGTTATTTGTTTCTGCATTGCTTCATATTTCAGTAAGTGTGGTATTCACATGGGCAATTAAACATTACTGGTGAATAATAATTAACATGCCCAAGTTAAATACATAGTTGAATATAATTTTATGCACATTTAGAGATTATGTTCAGAGACTTCTGCTGAGGTGTCTCATTTCTATTCTTACAGTGATGTGGAAAACAGCCGATGGAGAAGTACTATCAAAGTTTCAATTGTTTGCTGAACTCTACAGAGAATTAGCTGAAATGACGGGGTATCCGAAGTATAATAAAACCGCCAAAATATCATCTGATAGGGATGTTGGATGATACATTATTCTTGGGCAGGCAGGAGATGAGATAGAAGAAAAGGTCACTAAACTAAAGGCAGAAAAGCACAGGATAGGGGATTGATAAAATTGATACCTTTAACAGTAGCATTAACTGAAGGCTTTGTTGATCTTCAGAATCGATTGAAGGAGGCTCTTCTGTCAATAAAACAAAAAAAGACCCCTATTCAAAGACTGAATCTCATTTTTGCAATATTCCACTGAGATGAACCCATTGACCACCACGTTATTTCAATACACTGAAGAGCACTAACATCAGAGGGAAAAGGACAAGACCAGTCAAATTCACAGAGACAGGTAACAGTCAGGCTGAGAAATAAGCCTCTGAGCTGGACTGTTCTGCATTCCGTGAAGAGAGTTAAAACATCTGAGAAGTACTGCAAGATTATATACTGAATATAATTCAAATCTAAGGTATTACAAATTATGCAAATTGTTGTTATTTGTCTGGATGAATTCAGAGTCTGTGATAATGGGAACTGCAGATGCTGGAGAATCCAAGTCAATAAAATGTGAGGCTGGATGAACACAGCAGGCCCAGCAGCATCTCAGGAGCACAAAAGCTGACGTTTCGGGCCTAGACCCTTCATCAGAGAGGGGGATGGAGTGAGGTTTCTGGAATAAATAGGGAGAGAGGGGGAGGCGGACTGAAGATGGAGAGAAAAGAAGATAGGTGGAGAGGAGAGTATAGGTGGGGAGGTAGGGAGGGGATAGGTCAGTCCAGGGAAGACGGACAGGTCATGGAGGTGGGGTGAGGTTAGTAGGTAGGAGATGGAGGTGCGGCTTGGGGTGGGAGGAAGTGATAGGTGAGAGGAAGAACAGGTTAGGGAGGCAGAGACAGGTTGGACTGGTTTTGGGATGCAGTGGGTGGAGGAGAAGAGCTGGGCTGGTTGTGTGGTGCAGTGGGGGGAGGGGACGAACTGGACTGGTTTAGGGATGCGGTGGGTGAAGGGGAGATTTTGAAGCTGGTGAAGTCCACATTGATCTCGACAGCAGTTGGAGATGAAGAGGTCGAGGGAAGGTAGGAGGCCTGGGGGTGGTGTCCAGGAGGAGGCCATCTCCAGCACATCCCTCACCTTCCTGGACCTCTCAGTCTCTATCTCAGGCAACCAGCTTGTAACTGATGAGTATTTCAAGCCCACCGACTCCCACAGCTACCTAGAATACACCTCCTCCCACCCACCCTCCTACACCCTCCCCTATTCCTAATTCCTCTGCCTCCACCACATCTGCTCCCACGATGAGGCATTCCACTCCCGCACATCCCAGATGTCCAAGTTCTTCAAGGACCACAACTTTCCCCCCACAGTGGTCGAGAACGCCTTTGACCGCGTCTCCCACATTTCCCACAACACATCCCTCACACCCCACCCCCACCACAACCGCCCACAGAGGATTCCCCTCGTTCTCACACACCACCCCAGCAACCTCCGGATACAACGCATCATCCTCCGACACTTCCGCCATCTACAATCCAACCCCACCACCCAAGACATTTTTCCATCCCCACCTTTGTCTGCTTTCCGGAGAGACCAATCTCTCCGTGATTCCCTTGTTCGCTCCACACTGCCCTCCGACCCCACCACACCCGGCACCTTCCCCTGCAAACGCAGGAAATGCTACACTTGCCCCCACACCTCCTCCCTCACCCCTATCCCAGGCCCCAAGATGACTTTCCATATTAAGCAGAGGTTCACCTGCACATCTGCCAATGTGGTATACTGCATCCATTGTACCCGGTGTGGCTTCCTTTACATTGGGGAAACCAAGCGGAGGCTTGGGGAGCACTTTGCAGAACACCTCCGCTCGGTTCGCAATAAACAACTGCACCTCCCAGTCGCAAACCATTTCTACTCCCCATCCCATTCTTTAGATGACATGTCCATCATGGGCCTCCTGCAGTGCCAGAATGATGCCACCCGAAGGTTGCAGGAACAGCAACTCATATTCCGCTTGGGAACCCTGCAGCCCAATGGTATCAATGTGGACTTCAGCAGCTTCAAAATCTCTCCTTCCCCCACCGCATCCCAAAACCAGCCCAGTTCGTCCCCTCCCCCCACTGCACCACACAACCAGCCCAGCTCTTCCCCTCCACCCTCTGCATCCCAAAACCAGTCCAACCTGTCTCTGCTTCCCTAACCTGTTCTTCCTCTCACCCATCCCTTCCTCTCACCCCAAGCCGCACCTCCATCTCCTCCCTCCTCACCTCATCCCACCTCCTTGACCTGTCCGTCTTCCCTGGACTGACCTATCTCCTCCCTACCTCCCCACCTATACTCTCCTCTCCACCTATCTTCTTTTCTCTCCATCTTCGGTCCGCCTCCCCCTCTCTCCCTATTTATTCCAGAACCCTCACCCCATCCCCCTCTCTGATGAAGGGTCTAGGCCCGAAACATCAGCTTTTGTGCTCCTGAGATGCTGCTGGGCCTGCTGTGTTAATCCAGCCTCACATTTTATTGTTTTGAATTCAGAGTCTGTTCGTTTTTAAAGCTATCATGCATTTTAGCATATTGGATGTCAGTGTTGATCCAGGTAAATCTCAAGCACTTTACATTTTTACATTTGGTAAAACTGGCCTTTTGGATGTAGCTATGAATAGTGATATTCTAATATCTTAGGCGCCACTCCCTGCTCCAAGTTTCTAAACAAGGAATGCAAGGAGAAAGAGGAAATATGGCAAATTAAATAAAACAAAACATATAAATTCAGGAGGAGGAAACAAAAAGATATAACAGATAGCAATGTGAGAGCAGAGAGTGAATGTTGAATTAAACGTAAAAACAGAGAAACTATTAGAAAGGTTGCATCACCTGAAACTGTTTGGGAGGCTGATTCAACAAGAACAACATTCCTGCACTTATCCAATTCCATTCTGAAAGAAGCAGAGTTATAAAGCTTTGGGAAAATATTGAGAGGAATGAATTAGATACTTCTACCAACGTATCATATTCATTGACTGAAAGTCTTCCTTCTGGCCCATGGATGTCTCTGCATCTCCACAGGAACTGCCCTGTCTTCTCCTGCCAGGGTGTCTTTTTTACCCAGTTGTTCAATTAATTTCTCAGTTGTTTCTGTCATGTCTGAGTTTGTGCCTCAGTTATATTTATAAAGTGCCTCAAAAGCCTAAAATGAGATCTGTTTTATGTTGACCCCCCCAAACTAAGCATCGATTGGAAATACAAGTAATGTGATATCAGGCTTCAGTCATCACCGAGGAATATCAGATAATGAAGGACCAAATAAGAGCAAGATCTGTATTCTTTAGAAATTAATCAACTGACAGAAAATAGAAACAAAAATGGAATACAGAGGTAAAACTGGAAGGGTCTTAAGAGCCAAAGTTGAATCAATTGGAAGGAGGAACAAACGTACGTATGACATGAGAAAACATACATTAGCCTTGTTATTTCCAAAGTTCAATTTGTATTAAATGAAATAAAATAACACTAGAACTGTGGTAAAATGAACAAGTGGAACTTATAAGGCAGAGATAGTAGGAACTGCAGATTCTGGACAATCTAAGATAACAAAGTGCGGAGTGAATGAACACAGCAGGCCTAGCAGCATCGTAGGAGCACAAAAGCTGATGTTTCAGTTTCTGAGGAAGGGTCTAGCCCTGAAACGTCAGTTTTCCGGCTCCTATGATGCTGCTTGGCCTGATGTGTTCACCCAGTTCCATACTTTGTTATCTTGAATTTATAATGCACACTTGCATACATGTTCCAGCCCATCACATTCCTGAAGTATTTCATTGTTGCTCAAGTAATCATCAGAAACTCGAAGATTAAGGGTGATGTCTAAGATTACTGTATCATTTCACTCCTTAAATCAATAAGTTTAATCTTGAAACTCACTCTTGCTTTGTTATTTCATTTTTCTGCCACTTGGCTGCATCTCAGCGAAGATGCTGACTTTTTCACTTGCAGTGAATGTCCAGTATAGATTGTTCCCTCTTGCTGTGACTGTTTTGCATGCCATTCACATCTTGCTGTTTTGATGGAGCTGTAAAGCCAAAATGAATCATTTTGCTGATACTGTGCTGAATGACAGAATCATTTGTCTGACAATATATTTTGATAAAACAGGTATCTTTCATGATTTTTCTTTTGCTGTGTACAATTTGCTATGCTTTAACACATGCACACACCTACTCAGTGATTTGACCATTCATTAGAAAATCATGAGACTTTCCCCAGAAGCAATGTGTTACTTCATGATAATGTACAGTGTACATGTGATGGAAACAAATGTTTTTTTTTAAATATGGAAAACTTTTGATTTGGTTTTGTAGTTATAAATGGCAGAGAGGATAGTGTTTTCCTTGACCTGACACGCCCTGAACTAAAATATAATATGCTTAAGTTCGTCAGTCAAGAATAGTTAAAATTTTAGACTGCCTGAAGATGTTTATTTTATTTGGAATTCTTAAAAGCCAGTCAGAAATCCTGTCAGAATTTCACTTGCAGTGAGATGTGTGCTTGAGATATTATGGGAAATCGTGTTTTGTGCACAGATTTAAAATTTGGGATCCTCTTGAGGCTCATTGCAAAATAGCTGTCGATAAAAAAAAACAAATTTTTTCAGTGATGTAAACTTTTATTGATAAATATGAATGTCCTACTTCAGTATTCAATACATGACTTAATATCGTAGCCTATTCAAGTTAACATGAAAAAATGGATGCATATCACATTGAGTTTGAAACCACATGTTGAAAATCACAATTTAACTGTGAGTAAATGTATGCTCAAAATATTTGCAAGTTTTTAATCAACTTGGTTCAGTTCTCAAGTATTTTGGACATTGGCTAAATTTATATAAGGGACTCAGGATGAATATTTTTGTAGGTCTAAAAGAAAATAAATAAATAAACTGGAAAAATGTTTGAAATAAGTTTTAAATCTCTATATTTACCTTTAAAAATAAATGTATTTGGTTTAGGGATTGAGACAATTTGAGATTGTTGGAGTAAATAGGGTGTATAGATCTAAAAGTAATATTGTTAGATATGTAAAGTAAATGTTGCACTTATTTGAACTATACATCATGTCGTTAACAAGATTAGGATTTACTGTTTATCCCAATTTTGGGGAGATGGCGAAGGTGCTCTCACAGTGAAGTCACACAGGAACTTCTGAGATTTTGAACTACAAACCAGGAAGGTACTGCATATATCAAGACAGTGATAATCAAAGAATCCTTACAGTGTGGAAGCAGGCCACTTGGCCCAACAAGTACACACCAAGCCTCTGAAGAGTATCCCACTCAGACTCACCCCCTACCCTAACCCTGTAACCCTGTATTCCCTATCCTAATCCACCCAACCTACATGTCCCTTGAAACTATGGACAATTTAGCCTGGCCAATCCACCTTCCTGGCACATCTTTGGACTGTGGGGGGAAACTAGAGCACCAGGAGGAAGCCCATGTAGACACAGGAAGAATGTGTAAAATGTGAGGGTGGAATAGAACCTGAGGCCCTGGTGCAGTGAGACAGTAGTGTGAAACAACATTAGTCCTCAAGGTTCACATTTATAATCTTAGCATCAACTCCAACACTCCCTCCTTCAGCTTTAAACCACAGTAGAACTGAAGGAAGAAACCCATATTTTATTCATGGATTGCCTCCTTAACTGATGATTCATTTTATATTTTATGACTCTGATAGATACTCTGAGTAAGGAGACAGTAACCAGCATTGAGATAAATTACCAGTGAATTAAAATCTTTTAAAAAAATGCAATTTCATTAAATTTTGATGACAGACATTTATAAAAGATATTTAATAGAAAACTAGTGAGTGTAGAGCAGAAGTATTGGTGGCATCGCCCTCAAGATTGGATATTTACACAGCTTGTTGTGCTTGCTATCTTTGAGAATATATTTGTTTCTAAAATTGCAAAGTAAGCCCCAAATTTAACAAGTAAATGCTTAATCAGTATGTTTCAAAAGATTAACATTCAAAACTATTGACTCAGCTTGGAGAAGAGTTAGCGGTTATAACGGGTGGGATGCAATAAAGGGTGGGGTGTGTGAATAATTAACCCATTGGACTGCAAACCAAGTCATCATGGAGGTAACAGAGGAAAAAATATTGCAAATGCTGGAAATCTAAAACAAATGCATCGAATGCTGCAGAAACTCAGCACGTCTGGCAGTATCAGTGGAAAGAGAGTCAGAGTTAGTGTTTCAAATCCAGTATGACTCTTCAGCAGAACATTTAGGCGTTGTTCTGATGTCAGAGAGCCCGGTGCCTCAAATATGCTAAACTACTGAAGCACTTTTTGTTTATTCTGAAGGATTAGATTGACAGCAGAAGTGGAGCCAATTATCTCTGCCTTTAGGATGTTAAGAGATCTGTTTGCTGGCCATTATTATTTTTGAGGGATTTATCTGACTGAACATCTGAAGAATTTTGCAGGGTGAATTTGAAATGGAAATAAAAATATAGGTTTATGGTCTCGACATCAAGGAAATCAACAAAATCAACAAAACAAAATGCTACATAGCAAGAACTGCAGGTGCTGGAGTCAGAGTTGATACAGTGTGGAGTTGGAGGAACACAGCAGGTCAGGAAGCATCAGAGGAGCAGAGAAGAGTCAAAGTTTCGGGCCTAAATGCTTCATCCAGACTGGGGAGGGGAAAGGGAGCCGGGAGATAAATAAAGGGAAGAGATGTGGATCCAGGGGAAGGTAGGTGGAAGGACGATAGGTGAATGCAGGTTGGTGGTGGGATTTGGTCAATGGGAAGGCTGGGATTGATAGGTGGGGAAGGAGATGGACAGGTTGTATCAGGTCAAGGAAGCAGGGATGAGAGGAAAGGTTGGACATAGGATAAGGTCTGGGGATGGATAGATTTTAAAACTCGTGAATTCTATGTTTAGGCCAATGGGCAGTAGACTGCTGAGGTGAAATATGAGGTGCTGCTCCTCCAGTTTGTGGGTGGTGTCATTGTGAAACTGGAGGAGGCCCAGGGTGGACATGTCACCCAGGGAGTGGGAGGGGGAGTTGAAATAGTTGATGACTGGAAGTTGTTGCTGAATATAGTGTGCTGAGCGCAGGTTCTCCACAAAGCCATCACCGAGTCTATGCTTGGTCTCACCAATGTAGAGGAGGCCACATCAGGAGAAACAGATACAGTAGATCAGGTTGGAGAATGTACAGGTGAACACTTGTCAGATGTGGAAAGTTTGTCTTGGGCCTTGGAAAGAGGTGAGGGGGCAGGTGTAGGGGCTCGTGCAGCTTGCAATGGGGTGGGATTGTCGGTGGTGGAAGAGGCTGAGGATGATGCGCTGGATGCGGAGGTTTTTGGGGTCCTCTGTCTTTACTTCTCTTGCGAGGAGGGGTTTTGAGGGGGAAATGCAAGCGTTGAGGATGAGGGCATTTTTCATCCGTGGAAGGGGTATGTTGAGATCCTTGAAGTAGGAGGACATCTGGGAAAACCGGGACTGGAATGCTCTATCTTGGAAGCAGACACGGAGGAGACAGTGGAATTGGGAGGAAGGGATCCACATTCTTGCAGGAGGGCAAGTGAGAGGAGCTGCAGCCTCGGTAGCTTTGAGAGTTGACCTAGTGTGGAGCTGGAGGAAAACAGCGGGACAGGCAGCATCAGATGAGCAGGGAAGTTCTCGTTTCAGATCAGAACCTTTTTCTAGAAAGAAGGGAGGGGCGAGGGAGCTGTGGCGGTCAGTGGGTTTGAAAGACATGTTGATACTGAGACAGTTACTGGAGATGGAGGTGGAAAGGTCCAGGAAGGAGTGCAAGGTATCAGAGATGGTCCAGGTGAATTTGAGGTTGGTATGAGAGGTGTTGGCCTCCCCTTGACTGCTTCATCATCACAACATCAATTATCTCAGTCTCTCCAATGCCTCTTATTCACACCAACCTCTCCCCAATGGAATCTGCAGTCCTCTGCTCCAATCCTAACCTCACTATCAAGCCTGCAGATAAAGGGAGAGGCACTGTAGTGGTATGATACACTGACCTTTACATTGCTGATGCCAGGTGCCAACTCTCTGACACCTCCTCCTACTGCCCCCTTGATTGTGAACCCACTCGAATCACCAGACCATCGTCTCCCAGACCATCCATAACTGCATCATCTCAGGAGACCTCCCACCCACAGCCTCTAAGTTCACCCTTCCCTCGCCCCAGCACTGCCCACTTCTATCTCCTTCCCAAAACCCGCCAGCCTGACTGCCCCAGCCTACTCATTGCCTCTGCCTGCTCCTGCCCCACAGAACTCATCTCCGCATAGCCTGGCTCTGTCTTTTCCCCACTGGTCCAGGAAATCCACACCGGCATTCAGGCCACTACCTGCTCCCTGCACCTCCTCCGGGACTTCCAATTCCCTGGCCCCCAAAACCTGATCTTCACCACAGATGTCCAGTCCCTGTACACTTGTACCCACACAAGGATGGCCTAAAAGCCCTCAGCTTCTTCCGCTCCCGCAGGCCCAATCAGTTCCCCTTCTACTGACACCCTCATCTACCGAACAAAATTTGTCCTTCCCCTCGATAACAAAGTGAGGAGCTGGATGAACACGGCAGGCCAAGCAGCATCTCAGGAGCACAAAAGCTGACGTTTCGGGCCTAGACCCTTCATCAGAGAGGGGGTTGGGGAGAAGGTTCTGGAATAAATAGGGAGAGAGGTGGAGGCGGACCGAAGATGGAGAGAAAAGAAGATAGGTGGAGAGGAGGGTATAGGTGGGGAGGTAGGGAGGGGATAGGTCAGCCCAGGGAGGACAGACAGGTAAAGGAGGCGGGATGAGGTTAGTAGGTAGGAAATGGAGGTGCAGCTTGATGTGGAAGGAAGGGATAGGTGAGAAGAAGAACAGGTTAGGGAGGTGGGGACGAGCTGGGCTGGTTTTAGGATACAGTGGGGGGAGGGGGTGAGCTGGGCTGGTTTTGGATGCAGTGGGCAAAGGGGAGATTTTGAAGCTTGTGAAGTCCACATTGATACCATTGGGCTGCAGGGTTCCCAAGCAGAATACGAGTTGCTGTTCCTGCAACCTTCGGTTGGTATTATTGTGGCACTGCAGGAGGCCCATGATGGACATGTCGTCTAAAGAATGGGAGGGGGAGTTGCAATGGTTCGTAACTGGGCGGTGCAGTTGTTTATTGCGAACCAAGCGGAGGTGTTCTGCAAAGCGGTCCCCAAGCCTCCGCTTGGTTTCCCCAATGTAGAGGAAGCCACACCGGGTACAGTGGATGCAGTATACCACATTGGCAGATGGGCAGGTGAATATCCGCTTAATATGGAAAGTCATCTTGGGGCCTGGGATAGGGGTGAGGGAGGAGGTGTGGGGGCAAGTGTAACACTTCCTGCGTTTGCAGGGGAATGTGCTAGGTGTGGTGGGGTTGGAGGGGAGTGTGGAGCGGACAAGAGAGTCATGGAGAGAGTGGTCTCTCCGGAAAGCAGACAGGGGTGGGGATGGAAAAATGTCTTGGGCAGTGGGGTCGGATGGTCGGAAGTGTCGGAGGATGATGCGTTGTATCCGGAGGTTGGTGGGGTGGTATGTGAGAACGAGGGGGATCCTTTTGGGGCGGTTGTGGCGGGGGCGGGGTGTGCCCTTCCCCTCAACAAGTTTTGCTTTAACTCCTCCTCCCTCTGACAAACCAAAGGTGTGGCTATGAGCACCCGTATGGGTCCAAGCTATATCTGCCTGTTTGTCAGTTACATGAAACAGCCTCTTTTCTACTGTTACACCAGCACCATTCCCCACCTCTTCCTCTGCTACATTAATAACTGTATGTGTTGCTTTCTGTTCCCATGAGGTGCTTGAACATTTCATCAACTTTACGAAGACCTTTCAACTGGAACATATCTGATAACTCCCTCCTGTTCCTGGACTTCTCTATCTCCATATCCACTAACTGTCTCAGCACTGACATCACTTTCAAATCTATCGAGTCCCACAGCTACTTGGACTACAGCTCCTCTCACCCACCCTCCTGCAAGAATGCCATTCCTTACTCCTAATTCCTCCGCTTACACCGCATCTACTCCCAAGATGGAGCATTTCATTCCTGCACATCCCACACCACCACTCTTGAAGTAGTGGTCCTACTTCAAGAACCACAGCTTCTCCCCTCCATTGATCAAATGCCCTCAACTGCAACTCTTGCATTTCATGCACTTCTGCCCTCAAACCCCATCCTCGCAACAAAAATAGAGTCCCCTGGTTCTCACAGACGACCTACCAACCTCTGCATCCAGCACATCATCTTATGCCATTTCCATCACCTGCAATCAGACCCCACCATGAAAGAGATAGTTCCCTCCCCACCCTATCTGCCTTTTATAGGGACCACTCTCTCTGCAATTCCCTCGTCCACTCCACACTCCCCACTAGCCGCATCACCCCCAGCACCTTTCCCTGCAACCTCAGAAAGCCCCTACACCTCCCGCCTCACTTCAATCCAAGGCCCAAGAAAAACTTTCTACATCTGACAGGGTTCACCTGTACATCCATCAACCTGGTCTACTGTATCTATTATTCCCGATGTGGCCTCCTCTACATTGGTCAATGACTCAATGGTGTATTTGCGAGCCCTTGTGCTCCATATGCTATGAATAACAACACCTTCCGGTTGCTAACTATTTTAACTCCCCCTCCCACTCTCTGAGTGACATGTCCATCCTGGGCCTCCTCCAGTGTCACAATACCGCCTCCCACAAAATGGAGGAGCAACACCTCATATTCTGCCTCAGGAGCCTATAGCCTGATGGCCCAAAAATGGAATTCACCAGTTTTAAAATCTCCCCAACCCAGCCTCATCCCATGCCCAACCATCGCTCTCATCCCCACCTCCATGGCCTGACGCTACTTGTCTATCTTCTTCCCCACCAATCTCCACTACCCCAACCGACATCCACTTATCACCATTCCACATACCTTCCCCCAGCCCCTCTTCCTTCTATTTATTTACCAGCTCCCTTCCCCCTACCCAGTCCTGATGAAGGGACCAGGCTTGAAATGTTGACTGTCCTACTCCTCTGATGCTTCCTGACCTGTTGTGTTCCTGCAGCTCCACACTGTATCAGAACAAAATGGTAGCCCGTTGATATCAATACTAGGGGCTAACACACAAGAATTTGATAGATTATGGCACATTTCTGCCTTGAGCAGGGTGTCGCATCCTATTTACCCATCTTGCTCTGCCACCATCCAAAGGTCAAAAATTTTCTTGAAGATTATTTCAGGTCAAGCCAACAGAATGTGACGTCAACCTTTTTCAATTCACCTGAATCTATGGGTTGAATTTTAACTTCACAAACAGGTGGTGCGACATCAATTAGAATTCACAATTCAGAAGCCTGTAAAAGAAAACAAACCATGTACACCCGTGATAATGGGAACTGCAGATGCTGGAGAATCCAAGATAACAAAGTGTGGAGCTAGATGAACACAACAGGCCAAGCAGCATCACAGGAGCACAAAAGCTGATGTTTTGGGCCTAGACCCTTCATCAGAGAGGGGGATGGGGAGAGGGTTCTGGAATAAATAGGGAGTGGGAGGAGCCAACCCAAGATGGAGAGAAAAGAAGATAGGTGGAGAGGACAGTATAGGTGAGGAGGTAGGGAGGGAATAGGTCAGTCCAGGGAAGATGAAATAGTAAAGGAGGCGGGATGAGGTGGTAGGTAGGAAAAGGAGATGCGGCTTGAGGTGGGAGGAAGGGATGGGTGAGAGAAAGAACAGGTTAGGGAAGCAGAGACAGGCTGGGCTGGTTTTGGGATGCAGTGGGGGGAGGGGACAAGCTTGGCTGGTTTTCTGATGCAGTGGGGGGAGGGGACGATCTGGTGCTGGGCTCCTCACCTATACTCCCCTCTCTACCTATCTTGTTTTCTCTCCATCTTCGGTCCGCCTCCCCCTCTCTCCCTATTTATTCCAGTTCCCTCTCTCCATCCCCCTCTCTGATGAAGGGTCTAGGCACGAAACGTCAGCTTTTGTGCTCCTGAGATGCTGCTGTGTTCATCCAGCTCCACACTTTGTTGTCATGTACACCCCCCGACTTTCAATTTACTAGAGTCAGAATGAGAGTCAGGGAAGTGGGTTGGTCAGTAACGCATCATTAAGTGTTGGTGTTTTCATTTCAATGTCCATTCTATTTGTAACCCAACAACTGGGTTTCCCAAGCAGGAAGCCCAGTGTGTGAAAGATTTGAAAATCAATAATTTAAGCACCTTTGCAGCCATGATTGTGGACAAGAAGAAGCAAAAATATTTTCTCCAGGCACAATATTTTTCTAAATAAAACTCCCACAATGATCTGTCTGCTTTTGCCATACATCATTCAACAACCAGCCCAGCTCCCATTGGGTGGGTCCCTGCGACTAGACCCACCCATTCACCTTAGCCACCACCTTGTCCCTTAGACCTCCAAGTAGGTCTCTGCAATATGAATTTCATCTCCTTGCCAAAACCCAAACTTGTTTGGGCAATTTGAATTTAGATTCATTCCAAAGTAGTGTTGCATCGCCCTGATTTCCAGAATGGAGGCAATAAAGTCAGCATAGACATAATATACCTCTCTCTGAGAAGAGAGTGGACTTGAAAGAGTTGTTGACTAACTTATGGTTGAGATCGATCTGTGATATTGGTTGAGAAGTAGTACCTCACCTTGTAGAACTTGATCTAACAATAGTAGTCTGAAGGTAGAGAAAACGGTCAAAACGAGACCTGAATTGCCTCTTTTTTCAACCTTCCTCATGCTGCACATATATTTAGTGATGATACCTAAACAGGGATGAAAGTTATTTTCAAAATCAGAGCTGTGACATTCCCTGTAAATATTTGATCTATCCATATTATTCAGCAGTTAAAAAAATGTCAAACGTGACATCTCCTGTGCCAAAGCCTCTTCTGTGTTGTGAGGACAATGTCTAACCAATAATTAACTTTCCAGGCCAGGTACCAAATGCAAATATCAATTGTGTGCTCTTTCTTTTCTTTAAAGAAACCAAGCTGCTGTTTAAATTCAAAGGTCACTTCTCAAATTCAGCTAATGGTTTCAAGCCAAAAATAAGAAAACCAAAAGTGAAAGAATGAAAATCTCAACAACGTGATACACGATGATCACTGTTAAACAATTGCTCCAAATGCAAACACTGAATTTCACAAATGTCAAGTCTATTTTACTTTTCATTCAGTTATAAATTACGGTTAGAGACTTAAAGAGATCAATTTATTTAATTTTTTTCCACCTCTCTTTTGTAAGAATATTATAATGCAGGATAGGCCCTATGGCCCTCCAAGACTGCACCAACACATTTTGCTCTTCCATATTAAAGCTGTCTTCACTTACAGGATCCATATCCCTCTGTTGTCTTCCTTTGCTTCTATTTGTCCAGGTGCTTCTTGAATATAGCTATTATGCCTGCTTCCACCACCTCCTCTGGCAGTGTGTTCCAAGCACTCACCACTCTTTGTGTGGAAAACGTACCTTGCGCATCTCTTTTAAAATTTCCCCCTTACACCTTAAACCTGTATACTTTACCAATCAACCCATCCGCCCTGCGAAAAAGGCTGATATTTTCTGCTGTATTAATGTGGTACATTATCTTGTAAACTTCGATTAGGTCACCCCTCAACCTCCTGTATTCCAGTGAAAACAAACCCAGTCTATCCACCATCATTCAGAGCTAAAAAAAAACTATACCAGACAACTTCCTGGTAAATCTTTTCTCTACCCTCTGCAATGCATCCAGTTCCTTCTGGTAGTGTGGTGACCAGAACTGCAAGCAATATTCCAACTGTGTTCTCTGAATCTGCATCATAGCTTGCCTATCCCTATACTCAATTCACCCTGCAATGCTGGCAAACATGCGATTAGTCATGAGTTAGGAAGCATGGACTGGGAGCAATTGTTCTATGGTAAAGGCACTATAGGCATGTGGAGACTGTTTAAGGAACAGTTGTTGCGAGTGATGAATAAATATGTCCCTCTGAGGCAGGCAAGAAGGGGTAAGATAAAGGAACCTTGGATGACGAGAGCGGAGGACCTTCTCGTCAAAAGGAAGAAGGTAGCTTACATAAGGTGGAGGAAGCCAAGGTCAAGCTCAGCTCTAGAGGATTACAGGCAGGCGAGGAAAGAGCTCAAAAATGGTCTGAGGAGAGCCAGGAGGGGGCACGAGAAAGGCTTGGCAGAACGGATTAGGGAGAATACAAAGGCATTTTACACTTATGTGAGGAATAAGAGAATGGTCAAAGAAAGAGTAGGGCCGATCAGGGATAGCATAGGGAATTTGTGTGTGGAGTCTGAGGAGGTAGGGGAAGCCCTAAATGAGTTTTTTGCTTCTGTCTTTATGAAAGAAACGAGCTTTGTAGTGAATGAAACGTTAGAAGAGCAGGTGTGCATGCTGGAATGGATAAAGATAGAGGAAGCTGATGTGCAGAAAATTTTGTCAAACATTAAGATTGACAAGTCGCCAGGCCTGGACCAGATTTGTCCTCGGCTGCTTTGGGAAATGAGAAATGCAATTGCTTCGCCACTCGCAAAGATCTTTGCATCCTCCTCTCCACTGGAGTCGTACCTGAGGACTGGAGAGAGGCAAATGTAATTCCTCTCTTCAAGAAAGGAAATAGGGAAATCCCCGGCAATTACAGACCAGTAAGTCTCATGTCTGTCGTCTGCAAGGTGTTAGCAAGGATTCTGAGGGATAGGATTTATGACCATCTGGAAGAGCATGGCTTGATCAAATGCAGTCAACACGGCTTTGTGAGGGGCAGGTCATACCTCACAAACCTTATCAAGTTCTTTGAGGATGTGACTAGAAAAGTTGATGAGTGTCGAGCTGTGGATGTGGTGTATATGGACTTCAGCAAGGCATTTGATAAGGTTCCCCATGGTAGGCTCATTCAGAAGGTCAGGAGGAATGGGATACAGGGGAACATAGCTGCCTGGATACAGAATTGGCTGGCCAACAGAAGGCAGCGAGTGGTAGTAGAAAGAAAATATTCTGCCTGGGAGTCAGTGGTGAGTGGGGTTCCACAGGGCTCTGTCCTTGGGCCTCTACTGTTTGTAATTTTTATTAATGACTTGGATGAGGGGATTGAAGGATGGGTCAGCAAGTTTGCAGACGACACAAAGGTCGGAGGTGTCGTTGACAGTATAGAGGGCTGTTGTAGGCTGCAGCGGGACATTGACAGGATGTAGAGATGGGCTGAGAGGTGGCAGATGGAGTTCAACCTGGATAAATGCGAGGTGATGCATTTTGGAAGGTCGAATTTGAAAGCTGAGTACAGGATTAAGGATAGGATTCTTGGCAGTGTGGAGGAACAGAGGGATCTTGGTGTGCAGATACATAGATCCCTTAAAATGGCCACCCAAGTGGACAGAGTTGTTAAGAAAGCATATGGTGTTTTGGCTTTCATCAACAGGGGGATTGAGTTTAAGAGTCGTGAGATCTTGTTGCAGCTCTATAAAACTTTGGTTAGACCACACTTGGAATACTGCGTTCAGTTCTGGTCGCCCTATTATAGGAAAGATGTGGATGCTTTGGAGAGGGTTCAGAGGAGGTTTACCAGGATGCTGCCTGGACTGGAGGGCTTATCTTATGAAGAGAGGTTGACTGAGCTCAGACTTTTTTCATTGGAGAAAAGGAGGAGGAGAGGGGACCTAATTGAGGTATGCAAGATAATGAGAGGCATAGATAGAGTTGATAGCCAGAGACTATTTCCCAGGGCAGAAAAGGCTAACACGAGGGGTCATAGTTTTAAGCTGGTTGGAGGAAAGTATAGAGGGGATGTCAGAGGCGGGTTCTTTACACAGAGAGTTGTGAGAGCATGGAATGCGTTGCCAGCAGCAGTTGTGGAAGCAAGGTCGTTGGGGTCATTTAAGAGACTGCTGGACATGCATACGGTCACAGAAATTTGAGGGTGCATACATGAGGACCAATGGTCAGCACAACATCGTGGGCTGAAGGGTCTGTTCTGTGCTGTACTGTTCTATGTTCTATGCCATAGGCATTTTTTACTACCTTATTTACTTGGGCTGTCACCTTTAATGATCTGAGGACCTGCACACCCAGATGCCTCTACATATTAATACTCTTAGGGTTCTGCCATTCTCTGCATAATTTCCACCTGTTCTTGACCTTCAAAAACGTATCACCTCACATTTGTCTAGAATAAAATCTATCTGCCAATTTTCTGCCCATGCCTCCAAATGATCCACACCCTGCTGTATCCTCTGACAATCCTCATCACTATCCACAGCTCCATCAAACTTCTTGTCATCTGCAAACTTACCAAGTCGACCAGACAGGTTTTTTTCCATTGCATTAATGTAAATAAATCAGTCCCAGCACCAATCCATGTGAAACATCACTAGTCACAACCCTCCGTTCGGAAATGCATCCTTCCACTGTTACCCTCTGTCTCCTATGGCTAAGCCACACCGATACCATCTGATTTCAGCTTTTGTACCAGTTTGCCATGAGGGACCTTGTCAAGGGCTTTACTGAAGTCCATGTAAAAAACATCAACCACTTTCCCCTCATCAATCATCTTTGTCACCTTTTCAAAAAATCCAATCAAGTTAGTGAGGCATGACCTCCCATGCACAAAACCATACAGTCTATTGTTAATCAGTCCATTTGCTTCTAAATGTGTATAGTTCTTGTCCCTGCGAATCTTTTCCAATAATTTCCAATGACATGCGGCTCAGAGACTTGTAATTTCCTAGATCATCTTTGCTATGCTTTTTAAACAATGGGGCAACATTAACTATTCTCCAGTACTCAGGGACCTCACCTGTGGCCGAAGGGGATACAAAGAAGTCAGCCAATGCTCCAGCAGTTTGTTCTCTTGCCTCCCTCAATATCCTAGGGTGGATCCCATCCAGAGCTGTGGACCTATCTACTTTAATACGTTTTAAGACATGCAACACCTTTTCCTTTTAAGAGTAACTTAGCTTAGAAATTCGACACTCCCTTTCTTGAGATCATTTTCCACCAATTCCTTTTCTTTGGTGAGTACTGATATAAAGCATTTATTTAAGACCTCACCTACTCCTTTGTAGGTGCTCCACACATACATTGCCTCCTTTGTCCTTGAGTACGTAAACCCTTTCCTTGGATACCTCTTGCTTTTCATAAATGTTTGATTGATGGAGGTCTCATCAGGAAGAAAGACCTTCGGAATTTTATACCCCTTGCCATATTTTACCAATACTACCCCTCTCCACTCCTTTTGAGCAACTCTATTTGCCCCTCATTTATCTGATAGGGATCCTTCACAGATTCTTTCTGCAGGCCTGAGTACGGTACTGACTATGGCTGCCATTACAAGTAGCTCTGCTGGTCCTGGGAAGCTATTAATGGCTCTCTAGTGAGGGATCTAACCCTAATGAGGGCTTAATTGGATGGATAGCACAGCATTGTCAAGCAAGCGTGTTGTTCACTCCGCAAAGCACTGGGCCTCCTGGAAATAAGCAGTTTAGTTTTCAGACTGATTGGCGAACCAATGGGCTGAAATGTCAGTCAGCTCTATTAAATTCTGACTGACTTGGCTCAATGAGCATTCTTCAATCTGATGGTTGAACAGCATCAATGTTACCTTCCTTTCTCATACATGCCATGAATTCCCTGCAGATGCTAACACACTGGATCAGAAGCCACAAGAGGATGAGCCTGCACTCAAAAACTTGAGAATGCTGGAAGCTATCAATCAGGTGTACAGTTTGCACCATTCTTGTGCTAGTAAGTGCAATCTCCAGCTATCATCAATACAATAAATTCTCGTGTTACCAACAAATCAGTTCACTGTCTCAGATCACCATATGCTTCACCTTCTGGATGTAACTATTTCTACACCTGAGCAAAATTGAAAAATGGCAGAAATACTTTACAACTAAAATAATGTCCCAATTGAAGATAAAAAAACAACTGTTGTAACTTGATATTCGATTATTTCTGAAGTGTAATCTAAGAACAGAGCATTTGTACTTCATTAACAGCAGGATCAAGATGATGATAGTAATGTTCTCTTGAATTAGATAAACAGAAAATCTCGTCCTAATTGTACATCAGTCTGTCTCATACTATTGATTTCAGATGTCAACTGTTGAATTTCTACACGTACTGAGGCAGAGCATATTACACACACATTTATTTAAGAAAAAGTCATTTCTGGTTTCCCAACTCTTTGCAGTTGGCTGCTATAAACCGTTCACTTTCTGTTTGAGCACTTTATGACACCACCTGAATGCTTAGACTGAATCACCGTCTGGTGACTGTTTCCAGACATCAATTATTCCTACTGTGTTGGCAGGAAGAGGAGAGAAGCATAAGTAGTCTAAGTGAGGATAGCTGCAAAGTTATCAAAGAACTGTCAAGAAAATTGTCGGTAATGGAGATAGAATCCATTAATCTTAATATTGCAGCTCCCCCACAGGTAATGAGGCAGGTCCTGCTGACTTCACCTGGTGGGAATGTGCTTGAAGACAAGAATGATGAACACTGATCCTAGTTATAACAAAATCCTCGGGTTATCAAGTTTGATTGAGTTGATGGCAGCAATGAAGAGTTCCTGTGACTGATACTGATACAATGTACTGTAATCGCTAACATGAAATCTGAACATTCATCTGCATGACTGAAAACACTTTTTGTAGAATTTTGTAGTTTCACAGTATATATGGTAAATGATGACATTTCCAGTCAATTACTGAATAAAGCTACTTATGCTTCAGATGTGATATTGTGATAACTGTATTTTGGATATATAACAGTGGAATCAATGATGTCATAACATTCACAGACAACATTTATCTGGCAGTATGTGGCTTCGTAATCGGTGAAGGTATTTTCTTGTGGCTGAATATCTATATTGTGAAACATTGTAGAGTCATAAGGACGTACAGCATGGAAACTAAGCCTTTCGTTCAACTCGTCCATGCCATCCAGAAATCCTAAATGAATCTAGTCCCATTTGCCAGCACTTGGCCCATAGCCCTCTAAACCCTTACTATTCATGTACCCATCCAGAGTCTGTTAAATCTTCTAACTGTATCAGTCTCCACTGCTTCCTGTGACAAATCATTCCATACATGCACCACCTTCTGCAAGAAAAGATAGCTCCTTATGTCTCTTTTATATGTTTAACTTCTCATCTTAAATCTATGCCTTTTATATTTGGACACCTCTTACACTGGGAAAAAAAGACATTGTTATCTATGCCTCTAATCATTTTGTAACCATCTATAAGGTCACCCCTCAGCTTCCAACACAGCAAGGAAAATAGCATCAGCCTAGTCAGCCTCTCCCTATAGCTCAAACCCTCCAACCCTGGCGACACCCTTTTAAATCTTTTCTGCATCTTTTCAAGTTTAACAACATTGCTCCAATAGCAGGTAGATCAGAATTGAACACAATGCTCCATAACCAAACTAACTGTTGGATCACAGAAGCTGAAAAGGCAAACCTATCCTGTTAGAACTACCTCTCTATGTTTCAAATTGTTAATATACTGAGACAAGCAAGATGTCTGTCTGAAATGATTTAATTGTAGTGAAACAATATTGTTTATGAGAATTGTTAAGATATTGAATTGACACAGTCCAAATGTATCCATTTTCCTTTCACCCATGACCAGTGTGTTTTCTAGCATCAAGTTTTTTATGACTGTTTTTAATTTAAAGATTGTTACTTATTATCACTCATATGCCCTGGATTTTTTTTTAAAAAGCAATATCTCATTTGACTCACACATAATGTCATACACCTGAGAATGTATATGTATATTCTGTATAACTGCCTCAGTGTCTCTCATGGTAGGTCTGCAGCTTCTTAGATGAGTAGTGCATCACGTGAAGTGAAGTGCTTGTAGAGCCAAGGATTCTCATTTGACTGCAAGACATCTTACTGTGAATTTTCATGGGGTCTGGTCCTCAACTGAGGTTGAAGTTGAATCATAGGGTCTCTACAGCGTGGAAACAGCTTCTTCAGCCCAACAAGCCCACACTGACCCACAGAGCATTCCACCCAGACCCATCCCCCTATAACCCACACACCCCTGAACCCTACAGGCAATTTAGCATGGCCAATCCACTTAACCTGCATATCTTTGGATTGTGGGAGGAAACTGGAGCACCCGGAGGAAACCCACGCAGACACAGGGAGAATGTGCAAACTCCACACAGAAAGTCATCTGAGGTGGAATTGAACCTGGGTCCCTGGCACCGTGAGGCAGCGGTGCTAACCAAAGGAGAGCCCATGTCCAGCTTTCAAGATCTGATCGTTTATTACCTGGCTCCTTGCCATGTGACTTGCACAAGTTCAAAGTCTTTTATTCCAAAAAGTGGTGTGTTGTTTACATGTCCTGTGTTGTGATTGACACATTTTGAAATTCTCCCTCCTGCTTTGGATGAAGGACCAGCATAATGCAATAGAATGTCGCTGAGGACCCATCAATAAATGTCTAACACACATTAAGTTTAGATGTTTCTTTTGTCCATGGTGAATGGGAAATGTGAGCCAGCTGGTATTCTATAGATTCTTTGTTGACAGTGTAACTTGAAACAAAAGGATATGTGAATTCATGGCTGATTGTATCAGTCGATATTCAATTAGGTGTTTGCTTGAGATTCAAGACCATCTGGAGCTCGGAGCCATGAGATTTGTAGTGTTAATTTTAAAATTGTGAGACAAAATTTCAAAATATAGATTGAAAATTCATAATATACTGAAACATGGACTCTAATAAGAACAGAAAATCATAAGAAAGGGGACATAAGTAGACCATACTGCCCTGTGAGAGGTAAACAAACAGCAGGCTGGAAGAAAATACAAGTCCCTATCAGCCCTGAAGAAGGGTAATACCCAAAAGGTTAACATACATTGGGGGGGTTATGGCCTAGTGGTATTATCACTGTACTGTTAGTCCCGAGACCCGAATGATGTTCTGGGGATCGGGGTTCTAATCCCACAACAGCAGATGGTGGAATTTTAATTCAATAAATTTCTGGAATTAACAGTTTAACATTAACCACAAATCCATTGTCAATTGTCAGGAAAAATCTATCTGGTTCACTAATGTCCTTCAGGGAGGGTAACTGCCATCCTTACCTAGCCTGGCCTGTACACGACTCCAGACCCACAGCAATGTGGTTGACTCTTAACTGCCCAAGGGCAATTAATGCTGCCCTAGCTAGCAATGCTCTCACCCCATAAATTAATAAAAAAAACTCCTTTCCTCCAGATGCTGCCTGGCCTGTTGTGTTCTTCCAGTTTCCTGTTTGTCTACTCAGATTCCAGCATCTGCAGTTTTTTTTTGTCCCTAACACTGCCCTGTGAACCTGGTCCACCACACTACCTTATATTTTCATAAAACATAAATAAATTCATCAGACTTTATTTTCAGATATCACGCGTGCATTTTAATTTCCTTGCATGATACAACAGAACAAATATAACGGGTTTTGGGTTTCTACTATTTATGATCAAGTAGTAAATTCTAAAATGCCTTGCTTCCTGAAGACATACTTGAGCCTGTTGGTATGTTATGTAGATATAAGAACAGACTCGTTCCTGCTGTTATGGAACGGAACTCTTCAAATTTTAAATTTAATGTTGACCTCACTCTTTATGTACCTTCTCTGCAGCCAAAGCATTGCATTCCCCAGTCTGTTCAATTTGTCTGTACTGCATGCAAAACAAAACTTTTCACTGTACCTAGCTACATGTGACAATAATAAGCCGAATTAAGTCAAATCAAATCAAATATACCTGAACAATAAGTAGACATTGATGATGTGTTGGATGAAACTGAAGTTTTAGATTGTCAAAGCAAAGTGATGCTACTTGTTCACAGCAACCTCTCTGTTTTGTTCCATGGAAATTATTTTAGTTTCACTCTGCCAGTCAGTGCAAAGCAAATTTGCTCTGTAACCAAACCAAACACAGAATTCAAATGCAGCTATGCTTGTGCCTACATCTCTGTAAATTGCCGAACAAACATAGAGAATGTTGGAGAAATTCAACGGGGTTTGGCAGTATCTATGGAGAGAGAAATGGAATTAATGTTTCGAGCTCTGTGCAACTCTTCATCTGAGTTTAGAATTAAGAATTCTGGAAAAGAATTAGACCAAATTGAATTATTAACACTGATTATCTATCGCAGACGCTGCCAGACATGATGAGTTTCTCCAGCATTCTCATTGTTCATTTCAGATCTCCAGCATCCAAAGTCATTTGCTTTTATTTGTTTATTGTCTTCTGCTCTCCATGATTCAATTCATGCAATTGAAATTCCTGTCGCATAGTGGCATTTTTCTCAGCCAAGACAGAACCACCATTTCCCAAGATTCTAAGACTGTTTTTTTTCTTTCTTGGTGCTTTTCTACCTCTCTGCCTTCAACTTTTCATGATTTACTCTCCATCCCCTGTTCTTTCTTCTAGTTTCAGACGTTCTTTGTGCTTCGCCTGCTCACTAGCTATCTCTAACCTTTTACCAATTGTTGCTTTTTACTGCAGTAATTTGTTCCCACTCCATTGTAAGTGTTCATTATCTACAAGACATTTAGGCGCCTCTCTTTGCCAGACCATGAGCAGCCCTAAAATGTTTTGTATAAATTGCTCAGTGTGCCCTGAACAGCTGATTACTGCTCCTTATAAAGGAAAGGATTTACATTTAAACTGCAATTTTTAATGACTTCTGGGCATCCCAAAGCACTTTACCACCAATGAAGTAATTTCAAAGTGAAGTCACTGTTGCAATTTAGGAAAAGCACATAAGCAATTTACAAACTCCAGGGTCCGCAGCCATAATGTGATATCTACTACATCATCTATGTTACTGATATTGGTTAAAGGAAAAACAATATTAACTGTCGGTGAGGACACTGGAGCAATGAACCTGTTTTCCAAATAGTGAGGTAACAAAGTGTGAACCTGGATGAACACAGCAGGCCAGGCAGCATCTCAGGAGCACAAAAGCTGATGTTTCGGGCCTAGACCCTTCTTCTGATGAAGAAGGGTCTAGGCCCGAAACGTCAGCTTTTGTGCTCCTGAGATGCTGCTTGGCCTGCTGTGTTCATCCAGCTTCACACTTTATTATCTTGGATTCTCCAGCATCTGCAGTTCCCATTATCTTTGATTCCAAATAGTGAGGTCAGCTTTATTCAGGTGAGGGCAATCAGGGCCATGAGTTAACCTGTCAACTGAAAGATGGCACCTCTGACAGTGCCACACAATCTCAGTGTGGCACAGAGGTATTGAGCATCTTCTCCTCTTCTGTATCATTTCTACTCATTCTCCCTGGGATACTGCAGACCAGCTGACACAGGAACTGTAACAACTCTGTTTGGGAACAAGTACTTATAGCAGAATCCTTAAATTCAGAACCAAAGGCTTTCACCCCGTATTATAGCACACACCCTTTGGGCTTTAACGGCTTGAAATTGCACTTCTAAACAGTAATCACTTTGACAAGCTCAGCAATTTGACCTTAATCAGCAATGTAACCAAAAGTAAAAGCAGAAATTTTGGAAAAACTCAGCAAGCGTGGCAGCATGTGTGGAGAGAAATCAGAGTTAATGTTTCATGTCGAGTGACTTCAGAATGTGAAACAAAAGCTTTAGTGCTGAAAACATCGTAGGGTGCAAAAATAATTCCATCTCCATTCCAGCCACACATAAAACCACAGAAAACACAGTTGCAGCACGAGTACACAAAACTCCAACAAAACAAAAACAAATCACGCAAGATATCAGGAAGACAGCTAATGTTACTTCTGTAGTTTGAAAAAGACACAGAACGCATCAGGGGAACTATGAAGCAGTTAGATTACTGTCGTTAGTAGAAAAGATATTGGAATCTTTATTCAAAAACTTAACAGAAAAATCATCTTGGAACTGAAAATGTATTAAAGAACAGGCAGCTCAGATTTCAAAAGGGAAGGTCATGCTTAGCTAATCTTACTGAATTCTTTAAAGGGCTAACAGAATAAACAGATAACAATAATCCAATGGAAATAATATAGTTGGATTTTTAAGATTGCACCATATAACAGATGGATGGTCAACATCAGAGCTTGTGGAGTTAGGGCGGCGTAGAAGGACGGGTAGAAACAGCTGAAAATACAGAAAGCAGCATGTAGGGATTGCACAGACTAGCTGTAAATTGAAAATGATGTGCTGCAAGTATCACTCTGAAGACCACTATTATTCAACTTTCACATCATTGATTTGGACTCGGGACTCCCAAGTAAAATATCAAATTTTGAAGCTGAAATGAAATATTAATAGAATGAGATGAAGCTGATGGACACTCGAATGGAGAATGATGGGGTAAATGACTAGCCTGAGTGCTGTGAAGTTCCCTGCAGTTGTACATGGATTGTTGGCCTGCACATGCCCACTTAAATGTTTTTAACAGAACCACAAAGAGAAGCAGGTGACAGGCAACCAGTGGGCTCTCGGGAGGTTGATCAGTCATTGATCCTCCTGAGGAAGCCGGGTGCTTCCATTTAACAGACTTTTGCTGCTACTTTTGACAAACATCAAACAGATTTCCCTGACCTTGGGAATTTAGCAGGTAAAAAGGGACAAAATGTGCCAAATCCATAAGGTACCCACAGCCCCCACCAATCTGCAGCCAGCTCTTTCTCTTCCTCCATCACCCCAACCAGCTCTTTTCTACCCATCCAGCTTTTCTTAGCCATTTTCCGCCTGTTTCTTCAGGCTTTCCTACCTGAATGTTAACAATTAGGCTCGGATCCTGGAGGAAAGAATTTAGTTTATAAACTACACGTTGTTTGAGAAACTCATGCGGCAGTCCCTGTCAGGCAACTTCCATCTTTGGAATGAAGGATGATCAAGAAAGATGGAGGGAAGGCAGAGGCAAGAATTCCTTAAAACGTTGTCAAGAAAGAACAGAAATGAGATCAGTGCAATCTGTGCCAAACCACCCATTTGTCCTCTGGTATCAGTGAACCACCCTCAACTCTCATGGGTTATATACCTTTCCTGGCTATTTAGCAAATGCATCATATCGAAATTACTGCTTCTTCATAAATTATTTTAAAATTGCATATGAATGGGTGGCACGACTGCCTCACAGCACCTGGTACCCGAGTTTAATTCCACCCTTGGCTGCTGCCTTTGTGGAGTTTGCAATTCTTCCCGTACCTGCATGGGTTTCCTCCACGTGGTCCAGTTTCCTCCCACAGTCCAAATATATGCAGATTGCATGATTGGCCATGCTCAATTGCCCACAGTGCATGCTAGGTAGATTAGTCATGGAAAATGAAGAGTTGTAGGGGTGTGGGTCTGGGTGGGCTGCTCTTTGGAGGAACAATGCAGACACAATGGGCCAAAAGGCCTGCTTCTGCACCGTAGGGATTCTATGATCTTCTCTTTTATGAATAGACAATTGCCTATGATTGATATTTTTGGCTTCCATACTCCAAAGTCAGATAAGTAAAAACGTGATTGTGTGACTTCCAAGGTGCATACTCCTCTGAATTATCAACAGATTACTCCCTGATCATCAATTGCATGGTCCTCAATAGCTGGTCCAGTCACAGACATTCGAGAAGATAGTGAGGAGAAATCACTGTATTTAACAAATGCTTCTTCTGCTTTAAATAATGAGACAACAGATTCTACAATGGCAGCTTGTTGTCTGAGATGCATTGTCATGCTTGCTGACCCCGAATCTGTTGAGACATTTTCACTCTGTTTCCAGTTTACTTGCCATCTCTGATGCACTGTACTAACAATAAGCAGCTGCTCTTCAAACTGTGCCAGAGCTGCGAGACATGCCACATTGCCATCTTTATCCCTTAGAGGGAGTTACCTTCCTTTGGCCTGCAAAGTGAAGAATGATGCCAGTCACACAAGACCTTCCTGCTCCCTGGTTTGCAGTTTCTCAATCATTGACACATTACTGATCACTGTGGCCTCCTGACCAAGGACTCTGATCTACAATTATGAGCAAGAGAGGCACCACAGAGGCACCTCTGCCATGATGAATACCCCTAAGCATACCCTCAGGATGCCCTTCTCCTCGCCACACCAGTGAGGTAGACTTTCAGCTTCTTTAGCCTCATCTCCCTCATGCCACTCACTCTGTTGAACCCAATGAAGTAATTGAGGCATTTTGGCCCTGCGTGACATCTACCTTCACCACTTCTCTGCTGTAGCCTTCATGTGCTAGTTCCAGCTGTGCCCTTATTGCCAGCCTTGGGAGCTGCCACATGGTAACCTCAGGATTGGTTTGTGCCTATCCTTTAACTTGGACCTGCTTCTCTCTTCAGCTCACTTCCCATCCCTCATGTGGCAGTTCATCGCTATTAATTGGGCTAAAAGTGAAACATTTTTTTTTAAGTTATTTGCATTTGGAAGTAAACATTTTTATGTTTGTCGGTGGCCAGCACACGGAATTATTATTATGCTGAGACCACAAATCCAGATTGGAAATCTTGCCCATGTCATCTACAATCTGGTCTTTCTTGACAAAAAGAACACAGCATTCATTGCTAAATTCATGAGAAATCTTGTGCACCACTGAAGGAAAGTACAGCTATTGTAAGATGATGACTGACTCAAAGATGTTGAAGTTAATGAAAATGAACAGGTGTTATTACAAAGAATCAACTCTGAGGGTAATAGAAGATCACAATGAAGAAAGTAATTGTCTGCTGCTTATCTTGCCAATAATTGCCAACTTAAATCTATTTTGAACGGAATAAGTAGAAATTAGACAGCACTGGCTTATTTGCATCCAAAAGAAGCAAGTCTACAAAATTTCAACATAACTCAAAAATTAAGTACCAACTTGTGGTTCTAAGTTGAGTCTGATTCGGATGAATTGGTGATGGGAATCAGTATCTCTTTCAAGCTACAATTTTTAGTGTTATATTCAGATTGTGCGTTTCAATTTTGGAGGTTGCCGAGCTTACCCCTCTTAAACCTGGCCCATCCAGGAGACTTTTCCTGAATGAGGATGAGCTTGCTTCTGTATACAATGGTGAGGTGCACTGCTAACCAATTGGATAGTAACTTGCATTGAGGCCTGCAAATGATCGAGGTATGCGGTATGACATCAGGCGTGAAAGTGGTTGTTGTGGTCATTTACAATTCTTTCATCAGCTGTTTTAGTGAATACATTTGCTTTTTTACCTTAAACCTAGTAATACATATTCTAAAAGATCAGACAAAGGAATGCTGTATCATTTTTGAACACCAGTATTTGCAGTATGGTACACATGCTACACTATTCAACAATTTATGGGTGACACTAAGTTAACATATGCATAAAATAGGAGCAGGAGTCGGCCAGCCAGGCTACTCCCCCCTATAATATGATCATGGCTGATTATCCAACTCAGCGTCCTCTTCCCACCTTTTCCCTATACACGTCAATCCCTTTAGCTTTAGAACTATATCTGCCTCTGCCTCCCTCTAGAAAACATGTAATGTTTTGGCCACAACTGCTTTCTGTGGCAGTGAATTCGACAGTTTCAATACACTCAGGGTGAAGAAATTTCTCAGTCCTAAGTTGCCTACTCTTAGACTGTGACCCCTGGTTCTAGATAAGGAAGTTTTAAAGATGGCATACGAACACTGTAGAGCGATATGATAGCTTAATGAATGGGCAGAATTCTGACAAATGGAGTACAATTTGGGAAAATGTGAAGCTATCCGTTGTGGCAGAAAAAAATGTAAAGTGTATAAGTAATAGATTGCAGAGATCATCTATGATATGAATTATGAATGGTTAGAATTAAGAAAATTCATAAAATGTTATCACTTATAGTGAGGGGAATTGATCATAACATTAAAAAACTTCACAGGGCACTGGGTGGACTACATTTGACTGCTGTGGAAGTATTGATCATCTTATTTAAGGAATAATGGCTCTGCGTAGGAAGCACACTAATACCTAAAATGAATGGGTTGTCTTATGAGAAAGGGTTGGGCAACCTTGGCTTCTATCCACCTGACCTTAAAAGAATTAAGGTAATTCGATTGAAACATGTAAGATCCTGAGATATCTTGACGTAGATTAAATGTGACAAAGATATCTTCTCTTATGGGATAACCAAGAACTGGGGGTCATTGTTTAAAAATCATGGGTTGCCCACTGAAGTCAGAGATTAGGCTTTTATTTCCTGAGGGCTGTTAGTCTTTGTAATGCTTCTCCTGAAATGGTCGTGGCAGCAGAGTACTTGAGTACTTTTAAGGCAGTGGCAGCTAAATATTTGTTAATCAATAAGGTGAAAGATTGTCAGGGCTAGGCAGGCATGTTTTTTTCAGATTACAGTCAGATCAGCCATGACCTTACAGAGTGACAGAACACACACAAGCTCCTGAATTGCTTCTTGCTGCCTATTGTTCATTTTTTCTTAAGATACAGGAGAAACATTCTAACCTTAAACAGTAAAAAATAAAATTGAAGTCAAGCTTTATACATCTGTGCTATATTTTCATAAAATTGTCTCTGTAATACTTTTGATTTCTACTGTCATGGACCTGTCATCATTTTCGATCATAACTTTCTTTAGTCATAAGAGATCTACCTTAGAATGTAATTAGTACTCAGCTCACAGTCAATCCCGACGTGTTAGAATTTTATTTTCCAAAAATAATTTGGGCAGAGTTGCTCATTACTGTATAAAAAGTGACAGCAGATGTTTTTTTCTTCCCGATATCATAAATGCATGTTTGAGAAAAAGCAAGCAGCTGTCTCCCAAAATCATAAAACAATTGGCTTATTGTTTGCAGGTTCTAAACTGTTATTTCATGTTGCTATAAAATACTTGATAAACTGTGCAGGATATCAATCAAATATGATGGCATGGAACTATTTGAAGGCCAAGTAACTGGCAACAGTTTCAACACTTTAAAGTGGAGGAAATGAATAGCAGATGGGTTGGCATCTGAAAAATAAAGGCAATTTTGTGTTTTGAGATCTTGATGATGGGTTAGACTCAGAATGACAGTCTCTTTATTTCAGACACTGGCTGATGTTCTGTTGCTATTATCTTATTTTGTCTGTCTGTTTTCTTTTTTTTTGAAGCTGTGTTACCACTCTGGAAAGTTTCTGACTGTGTCAGGGTAATTACCTGTTTCCAACTTGACTAGCCTCGACTGATTAGCTCCAAAACCACATTTCTTAATTTTGAGAACTGAACCGAATTAGGCATCAGCACTTCTCAGATCTCAGACAAAGTAAATGATGCACAGTATTAAATACAGGCACTGGTTTAATGTCCTCTTTGGAATTGTATGATTTTGTGACCTTTTAAATGTTCTCACCCCATTTCCGGTATTAACGGAAATTTTGATATGTTCTTGGCTGCAATTAATACACTCGGCAATTCCAGATGAATCTTATTCCAGATGAACATTATTGTTTCGAAATAACTAGAAAAGATATTCTCTTTTTACAAAAGGTACAAATATTGCAAGTAAATTTGAGGCGTGAAACAGAAATTGGATTATAACACTATTCAAATCTAGCTGATTGTTGCATGCACATCAATGTGATACTCTGTTGTTTTCGAAAACCATTGGTTTTCCTTTTTAATACGAAAGAAATACTGTTTTTCTGTATACAACCTCAAATGACATTAACACTGTGAAATGGCATCTGACGGTAATGTAAGAGGAGTACAATTAAAATGCAAGGTTTTTTTTATATTTAGAGGAGCCTATGCTTCAGTTTCACAAACAGAAACTGAAATTGCTGGAAAAATTCAGCAAATCTGACAGCGTCTGTGGAGAGAAATTGGAATTAACATTTCAGGTCCAGTGACTTTTCTTTAGAACTGATGATAGCTAGGAAAATGTGTTTCTTATGCAGAAGATAGAATGAGAGGAGGGATAAGGAATAAAGGTTAGGTGGAGGCAGAGCCCAGAGCCAGAGCAAAACAGCTGGACAGAGAAAAGAATGGATAAAATCAGCCTCGGAGAATAAATCGATGCTAATAGGGATTATTAATGGCTGATAGAGAGTGTGTATTGGCAGACCATATGATAACAAGGCCTGGTGTTTGGGGGTTAGGGTGAGGAGATGGGAGATGATACTTCAAGACTTAAAGTTGTTGAACTCAACATAGATTTCCGAAGGCTGCGGAGTTCCCAAGCAGAAAATGGGCCACTGTTCTTCCAGCCTGCACTGAGCTTTACTAGTTCACTGCAGCAAGCCCGAGACAGAGATGTTGACCAGAGAACATGGTGGTGTGTTGAAGTGGCACCTCTTTTCCACGTTGTATATGTTGGCATCTCATACAATGATGATCATGGACAATGATATTGGCACTCACCCCAGATGTTAGTTAGGATGACTTTGCAGGGTCCAGAGGTCATTGTTTGCTGTTGTAATTTCCTTTTTCTGATACCAGATGGTTCATCTGGGTTTCATTGCTATATTAAGGCTTCCTAGCAGTTGATAAAACTGATTAGCTGACTTACAATGACAATGACTTCTCCACCTATAAAATTGCTTCGGTTTTATGTAGTGTTAGCCACTTAAGCTAAAATAGAGACAAGTCATAATTGCTGCAAAGGTGTTCTCTTTTGATAGTATAATTTCTGTTTTTTTTCTCTTTTATTGGCTAGAGTTAAAAATAAACTGAGACTCCTTACAGAGATAGCAAGAATGGCAGATGGTGGAGACAACAACATGTGGAGCTGGAGGAACACAGCAGGCCAGGCAGCATTAGAGGAGCAGGAAAGTTGATGTTTCAGGTTGGGACCCTTCTTCAGGAACATCCCAGAACATCAATTTCGCTACGCTTCTGATACTGCCTGGCCTGCTGTGTTCCTCCAGCTCCACACTATGTTGTCCCTTACAGACAGTGGTGTTCATTAAGGGAGCAAGTGCCAGACAGACTGTCCATTACAACTTACTCAATTTTGCATTCCATCAAAAAAATCCATCTGGCTCACTAGCATCCTTTTAAAGAAGGAAAATATAGTCCTTACCTTACATGTAATTCCAGACCCACAACAATAATGTTAGCTTTTAACACCACACCTCCTCTCCTCCAAACCTCGCCCATCAACCCCAACCACCTTTGAACTAGCCTAGCCAACTCATCAGTTTTATCAACTGCTAGGAAACCTTAACATAGAAATGGAACCAGGTAGACCATCTGGTATAAACAATGGAAATTACAGCAGAAGGCATTGCCCTCTTGACCCTTCAAAGTCCTTTTTACTAATGTCTAGGGGTTAGTACTAAAATTGGGAGAGCTCACTCAAAGGCTAAACAGGTGACAGCCTGACATAGTCATTGATTAGAATCAGGCCTTTCAGATAATGTCCCAGATAATGTCCCAGATACCACGCTTTGGCTGATGAAAGTGCACTCAACTGTGTTGAACAACACTTGGAGGAAGTACACAGCATGGCAAGGTTTCAGAATGTACTCTGGGTAAGAATTTCAGTGGCCATTACTCATCAAGCTGATTGAGTGCTGAAGAACAAGGTCTGAAAATGCATCTGTCCATGACAGTATCGGTAAGAGTGGCCACCCAACAGTCACTTGTGGAAATAAAGTCCCACATACATATTGCAAATGTGCTCCATCTTGTTATGTGGCGCTATCATCATGCTAATTGAGATAGGCTTTGAACAGATCTAACAACTCAAGACTGGGGATCCAGGAAATGATGTGGGCAATCAGCAATGGCAGAACTGGAATCCAACACAGTCTGCAGCCTCATGGCCCAACATACCGTCCACTCTAAAATTAACATCAAGCCAGAGAGCCAACCCTGGCTTATTAAAAGCTGCAGTCTTGTATGATAGGAGTAGCACACAGCAGTCTGAAAAATGAAGTGTCAACCTGGCAAAGTTACCCTCCTCCCTCCGGAAAAAAAACCTTAGTGGATCCTGTCTCCCACAGTAACTCTCTTGTAATCTACCTGTCTGTCTCATCTCCACCTATCTTCTCCGCCATCCATCTTCTATCCGCCTCCCCCTCTCTCTCTATTTATTTCAGAGCCTCCTTCCCCTCCCCATTTCTGAAGAAGGGTCTAGGCCTGAAAGCGTCAGCCTTCCTACTCCTCTGATGCTGCTTGGCCTGCTGTGTTCATCCAGCTCTACACTTTGTTATCTCAGGTTCTCCACATCTGCAGTTCCTACTATATCTGAAACTATTTTAGCCCCACTGCAAAGCATCTTTGAAGGATGCCAACCTTGAAGAAGTTACCCACCTCCCTCCAGAAAAGCCTCAGTGGATCTCTATCCCACTGCAACTCTCTTACAATCTACC
The DNA here is from genome assembly GCF_030684315.1 of Stegostoma tigrinum. Classification (NCBI taxonomy): domain Eukaryota; kingdom Metazoa; phylum Chordata; class Chondrichthyes; order Orectolobiformes; family Stegostomatidae; genus Stegostoma; species Stegostoma tigrinum. The sequence goes on from NC_081382.1 coordinate 13,676,137, forward strand.
TGACTGTCTCCTCTCCACCTATCTTTGCTTCTATCCATATTCTATCTGCCTCCCCCTCTCTCCCTATTTATTTCAGAACCCCCGCCCCTCCCCCATTTCTGAAGAAGTGTCCAGGCCTGAAGCATCAGCTTTCCTGCTCCACTGATGCTGCTTGGCCAGCTGTGCTCATTCAGCTCCCATACCTTGTTGTCTCCGATTCTACAGCATCTGGAGTTCCTGCGATCTCATCTACAAAAGAGGACTGCTTGCTAGCCAACAACGTAAGCAGCAAGTTACAGACTGAGCTAAGATTTTCCATAATCAGCAGATCAGATCTAAGCACTGCACTGTCACATCCAGTCATGAAAGGTAGTAGGCAATTAAATAACTCTTTGGAGAAGGAAGGTCAAATATCTCCATCCTCATTAATGTGAAAGCCCAGTGCAAAAGATAAGACAGAAGAATTGGAAATAAATCCTGCAGAAGTACTGAGTAGCTGATGAACTTTAGCCTCTTCCAGAGATTCCCAACATCACAGATGCTAGTTTTTAGCCATTTTGATTCATGCTATGTAGAGCTGTTTGATTAGTGATTGCATCAAATAAATGCCAGGTAATGACAATTTCTGACAAGAGAAGATCAAGCTTTTATCCCTTAAAATTTAGTAGAATCCTCAACCAGCTTCAGCTGCTTCATCAATGACATTCCCTCCATTGCAAAGTCAGAAATGAGGATGTTCACTGGTGTTACATAATGTTCCTCAGTATTTAAGACCTCTGATATTGAAGTAACCCATATCCAAATGCAACAAGACTTGAATGTTACCCAGGCTTGTGCTGACAAGTGATACCAAACATTTGCACCACACAAATGCTTTAGAATTTATGGAAGCTGCATCTTGACAATTCTCTAAGTGTCCCATGAATTATTTTTTGAGCTGAGAAGAATTCACTCAGTTTCCTAATGAACACATGCATTTATTGAAACTGTTGCCTAAGCCAAAAAAAAATCTCGGCAACATGTCTCCATTTGTACAGTCATGCACAATATTTGGACCCACACACATAGATATACAGTGAGAAAGTAAGGATTTTGCCATGAACCTTAAAATAAAGAATAAATAATTTATTCACGGGCATCACTCTGAGCTGGCACTTAATACTTATCCCCAGTTGCCCTTGAGAAGGTAATGGTTAGCTGTCTCTTGAATCAATGCAGTTAACTTGATGTGAGTACATTAACAATGCTACTAAGCAGTCAGCTTCAGGATTTTGACCTAGCAATACCAAAGGAACAGTGATATATTTACAAATCTTAAAGGAGAACTTACAGGTGTTGGTGTTCCTATATGCTTGCTGTCCTTGCCCCTCCAAGTGCTAGGTCATGGGTTTGCAAGGCACCTTTTGATCTTCTGAAATGCATCTTGTAGATTTTACACACCACCGCTGCCGATGGAGAGTGGGGGAGCTGGCTTTTTGTGGATTTGCTACCAATCAGTCTTGCTGCTTCTTCCTGGGTGGTGACAAGCTTCTTGAGTGCCGTTGGAGCTATACTCATCGAAGAAAGTGGGTAGCATTCCATCTTACTCTTGACTTGAGCTTTGTAAATAGCAGATTGGCTCTGGGGAATCTGGAAGTGAGTTACTCACTGCAAGATTCCTCTAACCTGCTCTTGTTGCTGCAATATTTATATGACTAGTCCAGTTCATTTTCTGGTTGATGGTAACTCCCAAGATATTGATAGATGGGAAATCAATGATGGTAATACCATTAAGGGCAACGGGTGATGGTTAGATTGTCTCTTGTTGGAGATGATCATTACCTGGCATTTGTGTCATCTTGTTATTGTCTGTTTAGTAGGCACCTGCAGATGAAGTTGCGGGGATACCCATGTCGAGCGAGGATTTTGTATATGTGTTCATCCTCTTTCCTGTGTAGTTCCAGAGTGTTTCAGTGTGTCCTGGCCCATTTTAATAGTGTCCTAATGCAGCTTTGTTTGAGGGTGATGGGGTGGTTGCTGTGTAAATTGAGGATTTGGTCAGCGTGGGTTGCTTTCTTGTGTCCTGAGGTTTGGAACCCCCCGTTCGTCCTCCACTCAACTCTGACGTCCAGAAATGGAAGCTGATTGCTGTTTTCCTCTTCAATATTGCTTCATCGGACGGTCCACTTGTGTTACCTAGCATGGAGATGAAACGTCTGAATGAAAACTAGCCAGCTCGGCAAGCAAATCAACAACCTCACCGACAACGCAAGCTACTTTTGCTAAAACCTGAAATTACTATAGCCTGTATGCTGCTCTGGCTGGGTGGAGATGTGGGGACGTGGGTGTGGTGGGGATGGTGAGTTGGGATTTGGGGGAGAGGCTGTGATCATCCTGCTGAACCTTAGATGGGAAGCGATGAAACGATAAAAGCAATAGCAACATGAATACAGCCAACACTAATAATTTGCTTCATAATTTACTGTAGAGTACTAATTGGTTAAATGCCATTTTCAGGGAAAACCTGTGCATGCTACACATCTTTGTCCATCTATCATTTATAATCAAACTCTTACATGTATTCTAGAAAGCGGGACATAACACCAGCGCTTCATCGGAGGCTCACTGACGATGTTACCTAGTATGGTGACGAAACGTCTGAAAACTAACCTTCCAGCTCAGCGAGCAAACTCACATCCAAAACCTCAACCTGAGCTACAAATCTTCTCAAAACTCGCTCTGACATGTATTTGTTGCATTACTTTAAATGTGGGTAAGCACTGAGCTTAAAGTTTTTTTATTTATTTCAAAGGTTGTTGCAAGACATTGCACAGCAATACATAGAAATGTCTGATCTTTTCTAGGCATTATTGAGCGATCTGTTGAAGAGATAAAAATCTTAGGCTGATTTGACTTCCAGTTGTACACAGATTTTACATCATTGTGACATTTCAACCAATTGAGCCTGTACCAATTCACTGCAGGAGCTTTGTTCTAGTTTACTGCCCTTTTGGCAAATCCATTATTTCTAATTTTTATTTTGGAAGCTCTTATTCACATTGCTTTTAAAATTGCTTATGTATTCAGCCTCTAACACTGTTTCTGGTGGGAAATGCAACTTTCTATCAATCTTCTACAAAGAAAACATATTCTCATAATTCACTCTCATCCCTTTGATTTATAATCTTAAACTTATGATTTTTAGTTAATGACCAGTGGAAATTGCCAGAAATGTGGACCTGTGCATTTTTCACCTAGCAGAAATAACTCATGGTGGAGAATGTAATACGAAAACAAACTATTTGGCCCAAAAAATCTACAGTTGTTTTGATATTTCACTCAACATTCCTCCAATCCTTCCTTATCTAAATATGTCAACATGGCCCTCTATTTCCTTCTCTCTCATATGGATTTCACAGTGAATGTCTTAATGTTGAAGGCCTCTAATTATGTTCTTCCTCACAACTGGAAACATTCTTTCTGCAACCACGCTGTTAAAACTTCATGATTCTCAAAACCTCCACAGAATCACACCTTGGATTTCTTTTTATCATAGTCTGTTCATTTTTCTTGATTTACATATTTCTGCACCTTCTGCAGTAACCATTTGATCTTATTTTTAATAACATGATAACCAACTTGCATAAAGGAAACGACACATCCATAGTGAAGCAAAGATAATAAAATGTGAGGCTGGATGAACACAGCAGGCCAAGCAGCATCTCAGGAGCACAAAAGCTGACGTTTTGGGCCTAGACCCTTCATCAGAGAGGGGATGGGGTGAGGATTCTGGAATAAATAGGGAGAGAGGGGGAGGCGGACTGAAGATGGAGAGAAAAGAAGATAGGTGGAGAGGAGAGTATAGGTGGGGAGGTAAGGAGGGGATAGGTCAGTCCAGGGAAGACGGACAGGTCAAGGAGGTGGGATGAGGTTAGTAGGTAGGAGATGGAGGTGCAGCTTGGGGTGGGAGGAAGGGATGGGTGAGAGGAAGAACCGGTTAGGGAGGCAGAGACAGGTTGGACTGGTTTTGGGATGCAGTGGGTGGAGGGGAAGAGCTGGGCTGGTTGTGTGGTGCAGTGGGGGGAGGGGACGAACTGGGCTGGTTTTGGGATGCGGTGGGGGAAGGGGAGATTTTGAAGCTGCTGAAGTCCACATTGATACCATTGGGCTGCAGGGTTCCCAAGCGGAATATGAGTTGTTGTTCCTGCAACCTTCGGTTGGCATCATTGTGGTACTGCACGAAGCCCATGATGGACATGTCATCTAAAAAATGGGAGGGGGAGTGGAAATGGTTTGCGACTGGGAGGTGCTGTTGTTTATTGCGAACCGAGTGGAGGTGTTTTGCAAAGCGGTCCCCAAGCCCTCACTTGGTTTCCCCTATGTCGAGGAAGCCACACCGGGTACAGTGGATGCAGTATATCACATTGGCAGATGTGCAGGTGAATCTCTGCTTAATATGGAAAGTCATCTTGGGGCCTGGGATAGGGGTGAGGGAGGAGGTGTGTGGGCAAGTGTAGCATTTCCTGCGGTTGCAGGGGAAGGTGCCGGGTGTGGTGGGGTTGGAGGGCAGTGTGGAGCGAACAAGGGAGTGACGGAGAGAGTGGTCTCTCCAGAAAGCAGACAGGGGTGGGGATGGAAAAATGTCTTGGGTGGTGGGGTCGGATTGTAGATTGCGGAAGTGTCGGAGGATGATGCGTTGTATCCGGAGGTTGGTGGGGTGGTGTGTGAGAACGAGGGTATCCTCTTTGGGCGGTTGTGGCCGGGGCGGGGTGTGAGGGATATGTTGCGGGAAATGCAGGAGACGCGGTCAAGGGCGTTCTCGACCACTGTGGGGGGAAAGTTGCGGTCCTTGAAGAACTTGGACATCTGGGATGTGCGGGAGTGGAATGCCTCATTGTGGGAGCAGATGCGGCGGAGGCGGAGGAATTGGGAATAGGGGATGGAATTTTTGCAGGAGGGTGGGTGGGAGGAGGAGTATTCTTGGTAGCTGTGGGAGTCAGTGGCCTTGAAATGGACATCAGTTACAAGCTGGTTGCCTGAGATGGAGACTGAGAGGTCCAGGAAGGTGAAGGATGTGCTGGAGATGGCCCAGGTGAACTGAAGGTTGGGGTGGAAGGTGTTGGTGAAGTGGATGAACTGTTCGAGCTCCTCTGGGGAGGTTGGGGTTGGAGCGGAGGGAACGGAGGGCTGCGCCTACACCACTTCCAGGACCGCTGCTGCAGTCACCGCCTCCACTTCCAGTTACAACACCTCACACACCACCCTCACCGCAACTGCTACCGCCCACCCCGCTCCTCCAACCGCTGACGGAACCCCGCCCACGGCTGACGCCGATGGAACCCCGCCCACGGCCGACGCCGACGGTACCTCGCCCATGGCCGACGACCTCATCGCTCCGCCCACAACCTCCACAGCCAGCAATCCCAGAGAAGATAGCCACACTGAGCCCTGCCGCATCTTCACCATCCCCCCAGACCTTCCACAGACTGAGGACGAACGGTCAGTCCTCAGTAAGGGGCTCACCATTGTCCCCCTACAACCACACATCAATGAATACCAGTCACGGTTGGACATAGAACAGTTTTTCCGCTGCCTTCGCCTCCATGCTTACTTCTTCAACCGGGAACCTAACCCTCCCTCCACTGACCCCTTTGCCCGCTTCCAACACCAGTCCTCCTCCTGGACACCACCCCCATGCCTCCCATCTTCCCTCGATCTCTTCATCTCCAACTGCCATCGAGACATTAACCGCCTCAACCTCTCCACCCCTCTCACTCACTCCAACCTCTCCCCCGCAGAACATGCAGCCCTCCGCTCCCGCCGCTCCAACCCCAACCTCACCATCAAACCCGCAAACAAGGGTGGCGCAGTGATAGTATGGCACACTGACCTCTACATCGCCGAGGCCAAACGCCAACTCTCCAACACCTCCTCCTACCGCCCCCTCGATCATGACCCCACCCCCGAGCACCAAACCAACATCTCCAACACCATTCATGACCTCATCACCTCAGGGGACCTCCCACCCACAGCCTCCAACCTCATTGTTCCCCAACCGCGCACGGACCGTTTCTATCTCCTTCCCAAAATCCACAAACCTGCCTGCCCTGGTCGACCCATTGTCTCAGCCTGTTCCTGCCCCACCAAACTCATGCCCACCTATCTGGACTCCATTTTCTCCCCTTTGGTCCAGGAACTCCCTGCCTACGTCCGGGACACCATCCACGCCCTCCACCTCCTCCAGGACTTCTAATTCGCTGGCCCCCAACACCTCATTTTCACCATGGACGTCCAGTCCCTATACACCTGTATTCCACATGCAGATGGCCTCAAGGCCTTCCGCTTCTTCCTGTCCCACAGGCCCGATCAGTCCCCCTCCACCGACACCCTCATCCACCTAGCCGAACTCGTCCTCACCATCAACAACTTCTCTTTCGATTCCATCCACTTCCTACAGACAAAGGGGGTGGCCATGGGCACCTGCATGGGCCCCAGCTATGCCTGCCTCTTTGTAGGTTACGTGGAACAGTCCCTCTTCCGCACCTACACAGGCCCCAAATCCCACCACTTCCTCCGTTACATTGATGACTGTATCGGAGCCGCCTCTTGCTCCCCAGAGGAGCTCGAACAGTTCATCCACTTCACCAACACCTTCCACCCCAACCTTCAGTTCACCTGAGCCATCTCCAGCACATCCTTCACCTTCCTGGACCTCTCAGTCTCCATCTCAGGCAACCAGCTTGTAACTGATGTCCATTTCAAGCCCACCGACTCCCACAGCTGCCAAGAATACACCTCCTCCCACCCACCCTTCTGCAAAAATTCCATCCCCTATTCCCAATTCCTCCGCCTCCGCCGCATCTGCTCCTACGATGAGGCATTCCACTCCCGCACATCCCAGATGTCCAAGTTCTTCAAGGACCGCAACTTTCCCCCCACAGTGGTCGAGAACGCCCTTGACTGCGTCTCCCGCATTTCCCGCAACACATCCCTCACACCCCGCCCCGGCCACAACCGCCCAAAGAGGATCCCCCTCATTCTCACACACCACCCCACCAACCTCCGGATACAACGCATCATCCTCCGACACTTCCGCCATCTACAATCCAACCCCACCACCCAAGACATTTTTCCATCCACACCCCTGTCTGCTTTCTGGAGAGACCACTCTCTCCGTCACTCCCTTGTTCGCTCCACACTGCCCTCCAACGCCACCACACCCGGCACTTTCCCCTGCAACCGCAGGAAATGCTACACTTGCCCCCACACCTCCTCCCTCACCCCTATCCCAGGTCCCAAGATGACTTTCCATATTAAGCAGAGGTTCACCTGCACATCTGCCAATGTGGTATACTGCATCCACTGTACCCGGTGTGGCTTCCACTACATAGGGGAAACCAAGTGGAAGCTTGGGGACCGCTTTGCCGAACACCTCCGTTTGGGTTGCAATAAACAACTGCACCTCTCAGTCGCAAACCATTTCCATTCCCCCTCCCATTCTTTAGATGACATGTCCATCATGGGCTTCGTGCAGTGCCACAATGATGCCAACCGAAGGTTGCAGGAACAGCAACTCATATTCCACTTGGGAACCCTGCAGCCCAATGGTATCAATGTGGACTTCAGCAGCTTCAAAATCTCCCCTTCCCCCACCGCATCCCAAAACCAGCCCAGTTCGTCCCCTCCCCCCACTGCACCACACAACCAGCCAAGCTCTTCACCCCCACCCACTGCATCCCAAAACCAGTCCAACCTGTCTCTGCTTCCCTAACCTGTTCTTCCTCTCACCCATCCCTTCCTCCCACCCCAAGCTGCACCTCCATTTCCTACCTACTAACCTCATCCCACCTCCTTGACCTGTCTGTCTTCCCTGGACTGACCTATCCCCTCCTTACCTCTCCACCTATACTCTCCTCTCCACCTATCTTCTTTTCTCTCCATCTTCAGTCCGCCTCCCCCTCTCTCCCTATTTATTCCAGAACTCTCACACCATCCCCCTCTCTGATGAAGGGTCTAGGCCCGAAACGTCAGCTTTTGTGCTCCTGAGATGCTGCTGGGCCTGCTGTGTTCATCCAGCCTCACAATTTAGTATCTTGGATTCTCCAGCATCTGCAGTTTCCATTATCACTCATAGTGAAGCAAAGGCCTTGTTCAGTCTCTTCGCATTTACTTTTTTGATTATTCTCATGCTTTATGTCAGTTTCATGTATTCCACTTCCCTGGTCCTCGAGGCCTACTCATCACGATCGATGTGTCATCCCTCTTCTCATAAATCCAACAAGGGTCATGCGGATAACAAGGTGTGGGGTTGAATGAGCACGGCAGGCCAAGCACCATCTTAGGAGCAAGAAAGCAGATGTTTCAGGCTTCGACCCTTCATCAGAAATGGCATTGTTGTCACCTTGTTGTCTTGGATTCTCCAGTATCTGCAGTTCCTATTATCTCAGGTTCATGGGGATATCACAAATTAATCTCCTCATGGAGCTCCTGGAGTTCCTTCGGAAACAGACAACGACCACCCAAGTTGGAACTCATCACCTGAACCCTTTATAAATCAAACTCAGGGATATTTTGCAGAAATGTCTGTCCCAGGTTAGGTATAATATATGTATGACACTGGTAATAGCGCTATTTTAATAGACTCTATGATTCAGCCCATTGAGCCTTCATCGACTCTCCAAAGAGAATCCCACCCACACCGAATCCCCAGCCTATAACCCTGCATTTCCAATGATGAATCCTCAGAGCCTACACATCCCTGGACACTGTGGACAATTTAGCAACACCAATTCACCTAACCTGCACATCTTTGGAATGTGGAGGAAGCAACCAGAAGAAACACACACAGACACAGGGAGAACATGCAGACTCCACACAGATAGTCACCTGAGGTGGGAATCAAACCCGGATCCCTGGCACTGTGAGGCAGCAGTGTTAATCACAATAAACAATGTTCCTTTCCAGATGGGTTTCCTGAGTTATTCCACCTCAATGTATCCATTCACCATCACAATGGTCCAAACGCTCTCAACTTCTTCCTTTGTAAGAGGCCTGCACAGCCTTCATCCCCTAGCCCCCTTTCACCTGGCTCAGCTTGTTACCACTTCAAATAACTTAATTTTCTCCCAGTCAAAGTCCAAGACCCCAAACACATGTTCAAGACGAAAGCAGCATTTCTCTTGTACTTCTTTCAGTCAATTCTACTGCATTTGTGCTCATATGACAATCTCCTTTACATAAATGACACAAAATGCAGACTGGGTGACCAATCTCCCAGTTGCTTGCTATTTCAATAAACCTTCTCACTCAGTGCTAACATTTCTGTTCCAGGCCTGTGCGATGAAACACAATGCAAACTTGAGAAAAAACACCTCATATTTTGCCGAGACACTCTACAGCCTTGAGGTCCCAACATTGAATTCAAACTCTTCAGAAACTGATTGCTCTATGTCTGCTGATGAGAGATAATGGGAACTGCAGATGCTGGAGATTCCAAGATAATAAAATGTGAGGCTGGATGAACACAGCAGGCCAAGCAGCATCTCAGGAGCACAATGCTCTATGTCTGCTGCCCATTTCTTTTACAATCTCTTCCATCTTTTCGTCATAGCCATGTCATATTTGTATTTTGCTTACATTGGACTTAATTGCAAGGATTCATTCTCTCTCTTCTATGCCTTATTTTATATCCTTTTTCATTTCATTTTCTTTCTCTACTATTAACTACTTCTGTACTTTTTATTGGGCCCTTCAACACCTTCCCTCTTGCTCTTCCTCTGCTCCTGCCAAAAGTACAATAAAAACTTACTTCTTTCATCTCTGAAGAAGAGCCATACCAGACTCAAAATGTCAACAGTGCTTTTCTCTGCACAGGTACTGCCAGACATGTTGAGTTTCTCCAATGTTCTCTCAAAAGGCTCCAGACGTACCTCCCAGGCAATGCAGCAATTTACCCGCACTTCACTCAGGCTAGTCTATTGTATTCACAACTCATGATACGATCTCCTCTACACTGGGGAGATGAAACACAGGCTGTGTGATTGCTTTGCAGAACACCTAAGTTCTGTCTGTAACAATGACCTAAGTTTCCACTTGCCTGCCATTTCAACACCCTACCATGTTCCGTGGACAACATTTCTGTCTTGTTGCAGTGCTCTCGCAAGGCTCTTCATTTTTTCACGTCTCATTTCCACTTGGCAACCTTGCAGCTTTAAGGATTCAACGTCAAGTTCAACAATTTTAAAACCTGAGCGCCTTCCTCCATGTTCTTTACCCACCACAATACTGCAGGTCCTGTTTTAACATGGGCTGCTTCCAGCATAGCCAGACCAATTTCACCTACTTATGGTTCCCCTCATCAGTTTTTCTTTCTCCCTGGCTTACCATCGTCCATCCCATTGTCTCCATAACTATGTTTCTCTCTAGGTTTGTTTTGTTTATGCCTTTCCTTTCTCCATCCATTGCCTCCAACCCCTGTCTTCAGCATATATACGACATTTTCCCAGTTACTGTCGGTTCTGAAGACAGATCTCAAGACTTGAACATTAACTCTGCTTTCTCTCTGCTGATGCTGCCAGACATGCTGAATTTTCCATCAATTTCTGTTTTTGTTTCAGATTTCCAGCATTCGCAGTTCTTTGTTTTTCCTTCAAACAATGGCTCACTAATGGCTCAAAGATGTTCAATATATCGTCGCTACTTTTCAATTTTTTTTTCCAGAAATAAAGCCTAACAATTTTTTTTAACTAGCTTGCACATGTATGATGTAACCTTTAGAGATTGCTATTTTTGTACTTCAGGATCACTTATTGTCCACTGTACTCTAAACTTCCCAGTATTGAGGTTACTATTACCGTTAACTATTCTTCTGACTGAAACATACCACCGCATTTTTATCTGCGTTGAACCTTATTTCCCAATTATTTATCCATTGTGTATGTCTATTAACGTTTTCCCTTTAATTTGTTTCAGTCCTTGTTACTATTGATTACCATGACATCCACAATCATCCCCAACATGGTGCTATCTAAAAACTTAGCGATTGTCTTTTTGAATTCAAAGTTTAGTTGTTGACATAGATTATGAACATCTGTTCCCATTATTGATCCTTCAGCTTCCGACTTTCTGCCTCTCCTAATAACTATCATTTGTTCCCACTCCCTGCATTCTGTCTGAAAGCCAGCTAGCAATTCCATTCTGCACTTGTCCCCTGATTCCACATTCTCTGACATTATTGAAGGCCTTTTGAAAATCCAGATAAACTATCTTTATTTCATTACCATAATCCATTCTCTCTCCTATTTCCTCACAAAAAATAATAGTTTAGTAATCAAAAATTTCCCTTTTGATATCCATGCTGATTGTTCCATTTTTTAAGGTTTTCCTCTAGTCCCATCGTTAAGAGGTATTTTTCTTCCAATTTCTGACATTAAGTGGACTGATTTATCATTCCCTTGGTATGTTCTAAATCCTTTCATAAATCTAGAAATGTAATCAGCTATCCACCAGTCCTATGACGCAACATCTTTTAAAATTAATTATTAAGTATCAGTAGCGCGATCTGTTATTTTTTTTACCCAGATTCTTTTAAAATATGTAGACAGAACCCAGTTGGACCAGGGTTTTATCTTCTTTGAGTTTGATTAGTTATATTTAAATACACCTCCTTTAATTTTTAATTCACTTACCTGATTTATTACCTTATCACGCAATCCATGTTTACCTGTTCTGACACTTAAAGTGAAAAAAACCCTTTTTTCGTTATCTGCAATAGTATCCAGTCCATCCCTTAATAGTCTTAAGTCAATTAAAGCCTTTGTCTTTTATTGATATATCTGCATTACACTTTACGATTTAATTTTATGTTCCTTAATCATTTAATTTCATTGTTTCATTTTGCTTTCCCAATTATTTTCTTCTTTTCTCTTAATCCCTTTTTGTTCTTTATTATCACACGCTTTCGTATTGCAGTAGAGGTAACATTTATAACATAAATTACTGTGTACATAGCGTATGCCACTTTCCTAACCCTCCATGCATCCATTGGGCAGACCATTGTTTTGTTTGTTCTTTCTTTTCAGCATGATTGTCACTGGTGTAGGACAGACCTCAGGCAATTCCACATTTGCTGAGACTGAATTTAAGATGAATGTTTATAGTAAATTGAGTACATCAATGCTCATCCTTGTTGTCTGTTCGCTGTTGATGCAGTCACATGTAGACTCACTAACCTCACCTTTGATGGTTTCTATTCCCCTTATCCAGCTTTGCTGATAAATTGTTCGGTTAGAGCACATGGATAATGTACTGATGGTGGGTCAAAGATGGAAAAAAAGAACATGGGTAATTTGGTGATGGGAAATGCAAGTTCAATTGTGTAAGAGCATTTCCGGATTCCAAGAGATTGAAAATAAGGAAGACTCATTGATACGTTGTGGATCACAGCCTATTTGGAAAGAAAGCATCAACATACCAATACAGTTCCACAGCCTTCACAAAATATATAAAGATCTAATTGGATCATTACAATGACCAATTTGCATGACTGTCTGCTATTCAGGTCAAAAACAAATTGTGATAACAAGGAGTCGGGAAGGATGAACAGAGCAGGCCGAGCAGCATCTTAGGAGCAGGAAACAAAACGTCAGCTTTCCTGCTCCTCTGATGCTGCTTGGCCTGCTGTGTTCATCCAGCTCGACACCTTGTTATCTCAGATTCTCCACCATCTGCAGTTCCTATTATCTGAAAAGCAATTTGTACCAGCTTCATTACTGGCGGAAAATAACTATATTTGTCATTATTGTTACAACTTAACTGAAATAGACAGCAGAGAAGAGAGGGGATTTTAATTATACTACTTTGCAAGTCAAACTAGAGCTGGAATATTAAGAGAGTTTTACAACTTGATAAAATCAAGTGGCACACATTTTTAGCTGGGCCAGATAATGTCCCTTTACCAAACAGTGAGGGCAATGATTTGAATCTGAGCACAAAAAATCCTAAATGCAGACATATTCTGGGCTTTTACAGTTAATGGTAGGGGTCTGAGGAGTGTTATAGAACAAAAAGACCTGGGGGGGGGGGGGCAGTGCAGGTACATAGCTGTTTGAAAGTGGAGTCACAGGGAGACAGTGTGGTAAAGAAGGCATTCAGCATGCTTGCCTTCATTGGTCAGAACATCAAATACAAGAGTTGGGGTGTCACATTATGGCTGCACAGGGCACCGATGAGGTCGCTTTTGGAACTACAGAGGGAGGCTGAATTGCCTGGGACTGGCTTTCCCTGGAGTGACGGAGAGTGAGGTATGATCTTACAGAGGTTAATAAAAACATGACAGGCATGGTTAGGGTGAATAGCTAAGGCTATTTCCCTAGGGTGAGGGAGCTAGAGGACGTAGGTTGAAGGAGAGAGGGAAAAGACTTAAAAGGGATCTGAGGGGTCACTTTTTCACAGGAAGGGTAGTATATGTATTGAATGAACTGCAAGATGAAGCAGTGGAGTCAGGTACAGTTACAAGGCATCTAAATGGGTATATAAATAAGAGGAGTTTGGAGTGATATGGGCCTGATGCTGGTACATGGGGCGAGATCACATTGGGATGTGCAGTCGGTGCGCATGCATTCGACTGAACAGTCTGTTTCTGTGCTATATGACTCTGAATCTGCATGTCTGAGGTAGACAGGGTGGTGAAGAAGATGTTTGGTATGCTTGCCTTCATTGGTCAGTTGCATTGAGCTTGGAGTTGGGAGATCATGTTGTGGCTGTACAAGATATTGGTCATGATAATTGGCAGTTGGTTCCATGGTGTAAGGGTTAACACTCTAGACTCTGAATCAAGCTGATTCAAGTTTGAATCTAGGTGGAGACTTCTTCATGGTGAAGGGAGTGACTAGCCTTGAAAAGTCTGTCAATTTTATTAATGCACCACTGAGACTTGACATGGGCAAATTTTTAAGGGTGGCACAGTGGCTCAGTGGTTGTCTCGCAATGCCAGGGACCTACGTTCAATTCCACTCTCAGGCGACTGTATGGGGCTTGCATGTTCTCCTCGTGTCTGCGTGGGTTTCCTCCAGGTGCTCCGGTTTCCTCCCATAGTTCAAAGATGCACAAGCTAGGTGGATTGGCCATGATAAATTACCAATGGTGTTCAGGGATGTGCAATTTAGGTGGGTTATAGGGGAATGGGTCTGGGTGGGATGCTCTGTAGGTCAGTGTGGACTTGTTGGGCCGAGGGGCCTGTTTCCACACTGTAGAGATTCTATCATTCTATGATATGCATTCACAATTAAGATGGACAAAAAGAAAAGTTTTGTACCGATATTTAGTTTGGAAAAAGAATATTGACAGGTGATAAACTCTGAAGAACAATTGGCAAGGCTCAAAGTTGAGTTAAGTTGTCTTATGCAATTCCTCTTAATCTTTTGCAATGATGACATTTTTCCACCTGTAAATCAGTGGTGATCTCTCACTTTGATGTATTTTTTAAAACGTTTTGCTCTTTCCTGTTTTGAGAGAGAGCGAGATGGAATTTTTAGGTTCACAGGTTCTGGATGTTCCCTGGCTACAATTGCACAGACAGGTTTGTGACAATCTTCAGCTGAACCAAGAGAAGGGCTGTGATGAGCCAGAAATTCGTTCACTTAAAAATAATCTCAGTGCTGCTCAGTTTCAAATCGTCTCCCTCAATGCTTCATAAAAGGACATTGTCTGGCACAGCCAAAAATATATGTCACTTGATTTTACGAAGTTGCATAATTCACTTGGTCTTCTAGGTATAAAACAATTTAATTTCCATTTCAGTTAATAGACCCCAACCACACCTACAAACAAAAATGCTATAAGGTAAAATTGACATAGTCCCAATCTTCCATTAGAAAGAGGTAACTGGTGATGATATAACCTGAGGACTACCGAGGGGAGTGGTTAAAGTGGAGAGTCCCTAATGGTAACTTTAGCAGTTGTGGGAATTGAATCTACACTGTTGATATCACTCTGTATTACAAACCAACCAAACAGCCAACTGACTGAGCTAACTGATCCTCTCCCAAGAAGAAAATAAAGATAATCTGCATTGCAGCAAGCAAAGAATTGTATATAATTACATTCAGACATTGATTTAATTGTGGAAATACTGGCAGTGTAAATTTTGATGGTACAATCATTTCATTTTAATGAATCAATTCCTCTCTAAAACTAATAGTTCTGTGCTTTGCAATAAAAGTTGTCTCTCAATTTACGTGGCATGAGAATTTTTTTTCAGCTGAAATATTGACTCTGCTTCTTCCAGTCAGTCTAGCAATTAAATTAGAATTAAGTAGCAGTACAGTATAACCGAATCAGACAAAATATGAAAAAAATGATCCAAGTCTGGAACCAAAACATTAGGAAATACAAACTTGGCTTCTAATCATGACTGTCATGTCTTAATGAAATTGGTGTCTGTATTATAGTGTCTCTGAAGTTCTCCAGTTCTGAGGAAGGGTCACTGCACAGTAAACATTAACTCTACTTTCTCTCCACAGATGCCCCTGGACCTGCAGTGTTTCTCCAGAAATTTGTTTCTGCTTCTGATCTTCAGCATCCACAGTCTTTGTTTTATTGTACTGACAATGATTCCACTGGACCTCCTACTTTCCTTACTTTGAGGGGAATCCAGAATTGCCTTCTCAGTAGATTGCCTCAGGGAAAACGATGGCTGATGCCTTGAATACAAAGGTACCTAATGACAGAACTGAGGCTGATGTGAAGTTCATAACCAGCTGGGAAAATTCAGCCCATCGTTCGGTCTGGTTCAGTGTTGAAAATCGAATTTGTGACTGGAATGTTGTGTTGCAGCTCTACTCTGGAATGTAACTTGAATTAATATCACAATGAGAGTCAGTTACACCACACAAAATGGCACTTCTTGAATTAGATAATAAATCGAGATCCTGGCTACAATCTTGTGGCAATTATCCAAGGGAAGCAGATAAGATGTCCAAATCTGAACAAGAGAGTTATTTGACTTTAACCCTGTTTTTTGCTCCATGGTATTGTTAGACCAACTGAGTTTCTCCAGCATTTTCTCCGTTTGTTTAAGATGTCCAAGTCACTTAACTACAATGTTTACCTCGGCTAACGCACCATATCTCTAAATAATTGGGCAATTTACCTTCATGCTGTTTGGAAGGTATTACTGGGGATACATTACTGCCGTTCTTGTTTATTAGTCACCGCAAATCAGAGTGAATTCATTGTCTGTGAGCTACTTAAGAATGGCCTGAGGATGTAAACGACATTCTAAAAATAACCGTTTTTTTTAAAAAAAGTCAAAGATAGTTCATTAGCTATCTTTGAGATATCTAAATCCTTTTTTCATCTTCAAAGTAAGTGGACTGTTAAAACATAACTATTTGCAGCCTGATATTCTCAACACCTCCTTGGGGTTTTGGAAACTAGCAATCTAACCACCATAAGCACAAATGTCATTGTCATTGCCTCTGCGTGTAAACACTATTCAAATGCTTTCCAGAAAAGATCACCCTTTAATTTTTAACAGTCATTTGACACCAACCTCTCATTAGACAAACTTCAGAAGACATCACATGACATCCTTCACTTCAACTTAAACTAAAGACACAGCCCCAAAACATAACAATCTTAAAAACCTCACGTTCAGTACTCAACATTTACTTTCTCAGTACATTTCCTGTATCTTAAGGAAACCTGTTGAACAATGTGCACAATTTGTGGATTATCTGTTTGAGCCATATTTTTCACTTTTTATTAACAGTGGTAAACAGAACTGTTCTTAAAGTGTTTGCGAATCTTGTAAAATGTGAGTTACTCATTACAATCAAAATGTACCGGTTAAAAAAGCTTGTTAGTAAATTGACTCCAGCATGATTGATAGAGATTAATTCATAAAAATGGGCAAACTGTTGAAAAAATATTAATTTTCACGGCACCAAAAGAAAACACTCAAAAATAAATGACCATAATTTGACCATCACTGCGAGAATTAATCCAGGAGTGTTGGAGGCCATTTGAACACCTGCTTGTTTAAATTAATTATGTCATAAAAAACAGAGTGTTAATTAATAGTGGGTAACTTTTACAGCAACCTGTAATTGACACTTCACTGGGCAGTGACAGCGATGTGGTTAAACTCTGTTTAAAGCTGAGGTGGTTCACTTTCTGTCTTTGTTCTTCTGACCAGGAGAGATCATGAATTCAGGGGATGCTTCTGAGGAACTCCTTGAGAATTGCTGCACAGTGTTTTATAAATATGATTACTCCATCTTCATCATAATGAAGGAAGGAGTGTAGTTAGTTAACAATCATGATGATCCAAAGTAACAATAGTTACAACTTTCCTGAGGAGGCCAACTAATTGTAGGCTTGAAACAAATTGCAAGTTGTAACTCAATAATGCCATAGTTGATCAAACTTGAAGAGTTGAAAAGGGTCAAAGTATAACTGCAATTTTTAATCTAATTGATTCCATTGCACTGTTAAACTCTGTGCTGTTGTTTTCTCCTGTTCTTCAGTTGCAAGAGCACTGTTTTGATATTATAATTAACGATATTTTTAACCTCATTTTTTTGCCAATCCTTTTGTTCTCACAGTATTTACGATGCCTCTGTCATCAATGCAATGTAGTTATTAATTCCCCTCCATAATCATCTACTCAATGAAGTTGAGAATGGTCTCAAGTAATTAGTTTACTGAAACTCCTCCTACTTTTGAGAGAATTTGTTGACCTTTGCTCTACTTTGCCGTGCAGAAATCTCTCAAGTCAAAGTTTTACAGTGTGGAATCACAGACTCACATACCCATCCTACCACAGTAGTCCTTCATATTGGTAGAAAGTATACTGACCAACTATTAATTTTAATATTAATTAGCAGCAGTCCAATTAAGAGTTCCTATAAATTTGTAGACGAGAAATATTTTGGGTCATTTCCAAGCAAAAATGACAAAATGTAGGCTTGCAGATCGCCCCTGAAACATTGAATTTAAAAATTGTTTTGAGGAGCTGTATAGTCACATGTTCTGTTTGGCAGTACCTCAGCCCTGTAATTATAAACAGAATTTCTGACCTTTTCTGAAATGATAGCAACTTACTAAGGCAGGATGCCTTGGATGTCACCCCAGCACACATATGCCTGGCTGTCTATACTTCCTTTTATCCTTGTGCACTCAGTAATAATTCTAATAGTACTTTGTAACAAAATGAATATCAGAGCTCTGCACTGTGGGTGAAGTTTTTATATATGAATAGCATCTTTTCACGCAATTGTGTCACAAGAGCTTGTTTTACCAAAGTTGTAATTCCCTTGAACCCGGCTGTGAAAATTACTTCAATTATGCCCATCGAGACTCTAAAAAGCCTATCTTTACTTTCTTTCTTTTAGTGAGTGCGAAAAACAACGTATTTCCTACAGATACTAAAGAAGTTTATGAAAGATTTTGTACAATTGCTAGAGGATAACGGTTGCAGGATATTGTTGATTTCTGCCATTCTACCCTGAAGCTTGCAAAGGAAATGTGTTCTTTTAGAAAAAGCGCTGCTTTCTGAGTAATCTCTTCTGGTTTGAAATTCTGTGACTGAATTGAAATACTACCATTTACCTAAATGAGGAAAATGTTGATTCATTTAAGAGCTGCCCACATAATTTTTGTCAAATGAAGAAGCCTACAATGTTTTTGCAAGTATTCCTCCTTTTTGCACAATCTCAAAATTCCAATTATGCATAAAGTTTGAGAGACATCAGACTAGAGATCTAAGATAATAAAATGTGAGGCTGGATGAACACAGCCGGCCAAGCAGCATCTCAGGAGCACAAAAGCTGACGTTTCGGGCCTAGACCCTTCATCAGAGAGGGGGATGGGGAGAGGGAACTGGAATAAATAGGGAGAGAGGGGGAGGCGGACCGAAGATGGAGAGTAAAGAAGATAGGTGGAGAGAGTGTAGGTGGGGAGGTAGGGAGGGGATAGGTCAGTCCAGGGAAGACGGACAGGTCAAGGAGGTGGGATGAGGTTAGTAGGTAGCTGGGGGTGCTGCTTGGGGTGGGAGGAAGGGATGGGTGAGAGGAAGAACCGGTTAGGGAGGCAGAGACAGGTTGGACTGGTTTTGGGATGCAGTGGGTGGGGGGGAAGAGCTGGGCTGGTTGTGTGGTGCAGTGGGGGGAGGGGACGAACTGGGCTGGTTTAGGGATGCAGTAGGGGAAGGGGAGATTTTGAAACTGGTGAAGTCCACATTGGCACCATATGGCTGCAGGGTTCCCAGGCGGAATATGAGTTGCTGTTCCTGCAACCTTCGGGTGGCATCATTGTGGCAGTGCAGGAGGCCCATGATGGACATGTCATCTAGAGAATGGGAGGGGGAGTGGAAATGGTTTGCGACTGGGAGGTGCAGTTGATTGTTGCGAACTGAGCGGAGGTGTTCTGCAAAGCGGTCCCCAAGCCTCCGCTTGGTTTCCCCAATGTAAAGGAAGCCGCACCGGGTACAGTGGATGCAGTATACCACATTGGCAGATGTGCAGGTGAACCTCTGCTTAATGTGGAATGTCATCTTGGGGCCTGGGATAGGGGTGAGGGAGGAGGTGTGGGGACAAGTGTAGCATTTCCTGCGGTTGCAGGGGAAGGTGTCGGGTGTGGTGGGGTTGGAGGGCAGTGTGGAGCGAACAAGGGAGTCACGGAGAGAGTGGTCTCTCCGGAAAGCAGACAGGGGAGGGGATGGAAAAATGTCTTGGGTGGTGGGGTCGGATTGTAAATGGCGGAAGTGTCGGAGGATGATGCGTTGTATCCGGAGGTTGGTAGGGTGGTGTGTGAGAACGAGGGGGATCCTCTTGGGGCGGTTGTGGCGGGGGCGGGGTGTGAGGGATGTGTTGCGGGAAATACGGGAGACGCGGTCAAGGGCGTTCTCGATCACAGTGGGGGGAAAGTTGCGGTCCTTAAAGAACTTGGACATCTGGGATGTGCGGGAGTGGAATGTCTTATCGTGGGAGCAGATGCGGCGGAGGCGGAGGAATTGGGAATAGGGGATGGAATTTTTGCAGGAGGGTGGGTGGGAGGAGGTGTATTCTAGGTAGCTGTGGGAATCGGTGGGCTTGAAATGGACATCAGTTACAAGCTGGTTGCCTGAGATGGAGATTGAGAGGTCCAGGAAGGTGAGGGATGTGCTGGAGATGGCCCAGGTGAACTGAAGGTTGGGGTGGAAGGTGTTGGTGAAGTGGATGGTGGATGGTGAAGACACCTCTACTAGGCTGTGTAAGGAGTGTACAAGAGCAAAACCACAGTCTTAACACCATTACAGTCATGGTTACAGGTCAGGAAAACCTGTGTGCATGCTCACACAGAGACTCACGTAGCTTGGTTTGAATCTTACTATTTTTGGTTAAGTATCAGTTGTGTCAACATTTTTTTTGGAGGGCTTTTCACCACGAAGCTTTGCAAGGTTTCTCGCCTTACGTTACCAAACTTGCCCCAGAGAGAAAGCAAGCCATTCTGAGAGGTAGCCAGTTTTATTCCATGACCCAGGGAAGAATAACATATGGACCAATATAAAGCCCAGATGAAATCAGATTGAAATCTACTGGTGTATACTGGTCCAAGGTAGTTTTGTTTCGATTGGGTCTTACCGGAGATCGATGATAAGCCCATGAGACCACAGGTCATTGAGTCTCCTGTGCCAACCAATGAGGTCATGACTGATCCTCCACTTTGTGTATTTTCCCTATAACTGTTGACTCCCTTACTAATTAAAAAATCTGTCTATATCATCTTGAATATAATGAACAACCTAACCTCAACAGCGTTCTAGGATAAAGAATTTCTCAGATTTACGAACACTCAGAGAATAAATTCCTTCTCATTCCTGTCTTTAATATGCGGTTTCTTATTCTGAGATTTTGCTCTCTGGTCCTAGACTCTCCCACATTGGGAAATAACCTTTCCACATCTACCCTGTCAAGTGCCCTAAGTATCTTGGGTGTTTTAATAAGTTCACCTTCATTCTTCTAAATTCCAATGAGTACAGACCCATCCACACAAACTTTGCTCATAAGAAATTCCTCAGTACCTCTTTCAGCACGGGGAACCTTCGCTGAACTGTAGACAGTGGGCACAAAACTGTTCACAATATCTCATCTACAATCTGACAACAGCTTCGTATGATTCTGGTCAAGTCTTCCAACTTTTATACTCCATTCTCTTTGAAATAGAGGACAACATTCCATTTACTTTCCCTTATAATTGCTGGGCTGGTATGCTTGCTTTTTGTGGTTTATCTGCAGGATTCCCAAATCCCTCTGTTCTGCAATCTTTCTATATTTAAGTAATCTTCATCTCCTTAATTCTTCCTGTGTAAGTGTATAGCCACAAGTTTCCCAAAATTAAATTCCATAATGTTTGCATTTTTCCAGGTCACATATTCTAAAAGTCTCTAGAGACACGTCCTGTTGCTCCCTAATACCATCTGCTTCTGTGTCTTTCAGGTTATTTATTTTGACAATCTAGACGATTTCTCTTCAGTAAGTCTTGAAGACATTTTCATTTACCCAGCTGAGTCTGCATGCCTTCTTCCATATAAATAAATAACAATTCTCTTAAGCTTCAACATGCCGCAAAGGAATTTCGGGACATGGAGATTTATGTTTCTGTTTCCCTTAGGTCTTCTCTTTTCAATTGTACATTTTTTTTTAACTTTTGCTGTATAATGTTCTCCAGTCAGCAATGTAGATAATTCGCATACATTAGAAAGGTGAGGCAATCTTACCTGCGAATCTCTCCACAGTCGATCATAAAGAAGGTTTCAAAAGGAGACATAATTTAGTAGAAGGTGAGTTAAATTACTTCAGCTCTTTCCCTTCCCTGTGGCCAAGTCACAGTCTGGCTGTAACTCTTGGAACTTATTTAACCAGTGAGAGCATTAGTACCCAGATAACTCTGTATGCTTTATCTGTGAGTAATTATACCATATCTGAACATCCTCATGACCAAATAATATGCTGACTCATACAATCAACCCTCACCAGTAGGAACCTCTCCAAAATATGGGAAGGGGATATAATTGACCCTGATGTTTGAGCAATTGCTCACATATTTGAGTTAACCAGCTGGTGAATGCCATAGACTGATGTTAGTGGCAAACTAGAAACTGATTGGAAAAAGATAGACAAGCAACTATTGCTTTGTTTCCACTCGTTCATGGGATGTGCGCATCAGTGACTAGGCCAGCATTAACTACCCATCCTGATTTCCCAGAAAGCAGTTAAAGTCAACCACTTTACTGCACGACTGGAGTTATGTAAGCCAGGCGAGGTAGGGTGGGTAAGGTTGCCCCCAAAAGAACATTAGAGAATCCTTTGTTAATACCATTATCCATACTAACACTTTCAGGGCTTCAGATAATAAATCCCAGAAACAGTTTGTGTAAAATAAAAGTTTATTTTGATATTTTACATACATATTTTATCCAGAACATTACAGGACAGTACTCTGTTTCCAGGAGAGAATTTTGGGAACTTGGACATTGAGGCGATGAATATGAATTAGAGCATGTGGATTTTATATACAATAGACTTTGCACATTTCCAGAATCACACTGCTCATATACATTGCAAGATAGCACAAGATGGACAGTGCCTTGTGCACATTTTTAAAATGGATGTCGCCCTGCTATAGGAATGATATTCAACTGAAGATGGTTCTGAAGAGATTAACCAGCAAGTTGCTGGTAATGGAGGGTTTGAATCATAAGGAGAGGTTGGACAGGCTGGGACATTTTTCACCAGAACGTGGGAGATTGAGGCTTAATAAATCACAAGGAACACAGATAAGGTGAAGAACAAAGGCCATTTCCCTAGACTGGGCAAGTTCAAAACTGGGGGGATATTTTTAAGGTGAGAGGAGAAAGATTTAAAAGGGACCTGAGGGGCAACATTTTCACACAGAAAGTGGTTTGTGTGTGGAATGAACTGCCAGAGGAAGTCGTATAAGTGGGTACAGTTTAAAAGACACTTTAGTAGGTACATGAATAGGAGAGGTTTAGAGGGATATGGGCCAAATGCAAGCAAATGGGTCTAGTTTAGTTTGAGAATCTTGGTCAGCGTGGATGAGTTAGACCTATGAGCGTGTTTCAGTGCTGTACAGCTCTACGACTCTAGCTACCAAGTTGCTACTTAATACACCCACTTACACTGACACTCATTTAATCTGTCTGTGTCCTTCTGTCGACTAATTGAGTCATTTTCACTCAGTATATCTGCTGGTCAAAAATCTGGCCCCAGTCATTTCCATGACTTATCGGTGCAGATTCATATTATTTTCCATTGAACCCGAGACTGAAACTTCATCACTGTATGTATTTAGAAATGGCCTCCAACACACCCCCTCTGCCTGGGCACCACCCCAAGGGCTTCTATGCTCTCTCGACCTCTTCATCTCTAATTGCCGTCGAGTCATCGATCGCCTCAAACTCTCTACCCCTCTCACCCACTCCAACCTCTCCCCCACAGAACGTGCAGCCCTCCGCTCTCTCCGCTCCAATCCCAACCTCACCATGAAACCTGCAGACAAGGGAGGCGCAGTTATAGTATGGCGCATTGACCTCTACATCACCGAGGCCAGGCGCCTACTCACTGACAGCTCCGCCCATCGCCCCCTTGATCATGACCCACCCTCAAGCACCAAACCATCATCTCCCAAACTATCCACAACCTCATCACCTCAGGTGACCGCCCACCCACAGCCTCCAACTTCATCACTCCCCAACCCCGCACCGGCCGCTTCTATCTCCTTCCCAAAATCCACAAACCTGACTGCCCTGGTTGACCCATTGTCTCCGCCTGCTCCTGCCCCACTGAATTTATCTCCACCTATCTCAATTCCATTTTCTCCCCCTCAGTTCAGGAAATCGTTACCTATGTCCGTGACACCCACCTCCTCTAAAACTTCCAACTTGCCAGTCCCCAACACCTCATCTTTACTATGGATATCCGGTCACTATACACCTGCATTCCCCATGCAGATGGCCTAAAGGCCCTTCGCTTCTTCACCTCCTGCAGGCCTGACCAGTCCCCCTCCTCTGACACTCTCATCCGCCTAGCCGAACTCGCCCTCACTTTCAACAACTTCTCTTTCGATTCCTCCCACTTCCTACAGACAAAGGGGGTGGCCATGGGTACCCGCCTGGGCCCAAGCTATGCCTGTCTCTTTGTAGGTTACGTGGAACAATCCCTCTTCCAAAGCTACACTGGCCCTATCCCCCACATTTTCTTCCGTTACATTGATGAATGTATTAGCACCACCTTGTGCTGCCACAAGGAGCTTGAACAGTTCATCCACTTCACTAATACCTTTCACCCCAAACTTATGTTCACCTGGACCATTTCTGACACCTCTCTCTCCTTCCTTGACCTCTCTATCTCCATCTCTGGCACCACCTGGGAACCGATATCCATTTCAAACCTACCAACTCCAGCAACTACCTAGAATACACGCCCTCTCACCCACCTTCCTGTAAAAATGCCATCCCCTATTCACAATTCCTTCACCTCTGCCACATCTGCTCCCGAGATGAGGCATTCTTCTCCCAGACATCCCAGATGTCTTCTTTTTTGAAGGCTCGCAACTTCCCCTCCACAGTGGTCAAAAATGCCCTCAACTATGTCTCCTGCATTTCCTACAACTCATCCATTCACATCCCCTCCCTGCAATAACAACCAAAACAGAATCCCCCACATCCTCACATACCACCCCACCAACTTCAGAATCCAATGCATCATCCTCTGACATTTCTGCCATCTACAATCTGACCCCACTACCAAAGACATTTTTCTCTCCCCACACTTATCTGATTTCTGGAGGGACCACTCTCTCTGTGACTCCCTTGTCTGCTCCACACTCCCCTCCAGCCCCACCACCCCCAGCACTTTTCTCTGCAACCGCAGGAAGTGCTATGCCTGTTCCTACACCTCCCCCCTCACCCCCATCCCAAGCCCTAAGAAAACCTTTCACATCA
This sequence comes from Stegostoma tigrinum, assembly GCF_030684315.1. Taxonomy (NCBI): domain Eukaryota; kingdom Metazoa; phylum Chordata; class Chondrichthyes; order Orectolobiformes; family Stegostomatidae; genus Stegostoma; species Stegostoma tigrinum. The sequence continues at coordinate 13,701,101 of NC_081382.1, forward strand.
AACAGACGTTCACCAGCACATCTGCTAATGTACTTACTGTATCCGCTGTTCCCGTTGTGGCCTCCTCTTCATCAGGGAAACCACGCGGAGCCTTGGGGACCACTTTGCGGAACACCTACGCTCAGTTTGTAGTAAACAACCACACCACCCAGTCGCGAACCATTTCAACTTCCCCTCTCAATCCTCGTACAACAAGTCCATCCTGGGCCTCCTGCATTACCACAGTGACGCCACCCGAAAGCTGCAGGAACAGCATCTCATATTTTGCTTGGGAACCCTGCAGCCCAAGGGTATCAATGTGGACTTCACAAGCTTCAAAATCTCCCCTCCCCGACCGCATCTCAAAATCAGCCCAGCTAGTCACCGCCTCCCTAACCATTCCTACCACCTCAAGCCCCACCCCATCTCCTACCCACCAACCTCATCCCGCCTCCATGACCTGTCTGTCCTCCCTGGACTGGCCTGTCCGCTCCCGAATTCCCCACCTACATTCATCTTCACTTGCTCCAACCCCGCCTCTTTGACCTGTCTATCTCCTCTCCACCTATCTTCTCTTTTATCCATCTTCCATCCGCCTTCCCCTGCCTCCCTATTTATTTCAGAACCCCCTTCCCCTCCCCCATTTCTGAAGAAGGGTCTCAACCCGAAACATCAGCTTCCCTGCTCCTCTGATGCTGCTTAGCCCGCTGTGTTGATCTGGCTCTATACCATTTATCTCAGATTCTCCAGCATCAGCAGTTCCTACCATCTCTGCAAATCTATTTGATTATTGTATTTATCAACTCATTTGACTTTTATTTTTAGACAGCTTCAGCCTTCCAACTCTTCATCCACACAGTACCTGTCACCTCCCTGCCCTGTCAGCTCTAGCCTCCTCCTCAGTGCCCAAACCCTATAATCCCTATCCCTTCTTCAAATGCCCACCCTAACAGCCTGTCTTAGAATACCCTCATCTCATCTTGAAATACCCTGGCTCCCCATACTCAGAAGGCTTCCACAACCCCAACTCCGAACCCTCATAGCTCCAATTCCAAATGCACAACCTCATGACTTCCCTTCCCTTACTCCACTCCCTGCTCTACTCAATTCCCCACCCTTTTCTGTTTTACCACTGACTCCCCACGCACACAGATCCTGTCCACTCGCTCTCTGCCTTTATAGCCCCTGCTCTGCCCAGCGTCTATTCTTTTCCTCTTTATAATTGCAGCGATAAACCCTGAGTGAAAACACATCGGTGTTGCATGTGCTTTGTGGTGTTTTTCATGCTGTTGCAGATTGAGTGGTTGGGAGATTCTATTCAAGAGACCACCACTGCACGCAAAGGAAAGTGTAAAACATTATCTGCATCCAACACCATCTTTTTGAGATCCTGGGTAGGAGAAAGAAGTGCAGCGTTTATGGCACCATGTTGGACTGCAAAGTCCTCCATTAACTGCAAAGTTATGCAAAAATTACATTTTTGAAAATAAAATCCATTTTTCTACAACTGCTATTATTGAGTGGCACCATGCTATCATTACTTTAAAATAAATTGTTCTTTGTATTAATCTCTGCAGCTTTAAAATTTTGTAACCTCTTTCTAAAAACATGGCTTTTAATCTGAGTGCTGTTTTGCTTTTCCTTCAACAACAGGAACATCTGCTCCTTTTGAGCACTGTCAGTTATGGTAATGTTATTAAAGTTATAGACCAGATGATGCTTGCTTGTAGTTATTCCATTTTACATCCCACAGCTGTGAGATTTACTTATGTTAAGATGCCTGCTTAGTTTTGTGGAGGCAAACAATATTACTAAAAAGAAGAATGACTGAGAGCAAATAGGCTATATTTAAGTGTAATCAGTTTTTCTTTCAACTACTCAGCTCCCCTGATCTATTCAGAATGATAGTGTTTGTCCATTTCATTCATTATTTGTAGGAAACCAATACAAAGTAATGAGAACATGGAGAACTATCAAACTAGAAATGTCTCGTTAATGTAGCTTTGTCCAACAAGAACAGGAATTGCTGGAGAAACTCAGCAATTCTGGAAACATTTTTGGAGAAGAAAAAAACAATTAATGTGTTGCATCTGGCAACCCTTCTTCAGAACTGTTGAGCTTTTCCAGTAATATGAGTTTCTGTTTTGTTTGTTTCAGATCTCCAGCATCTGCAGTTCTTTGTGTTGTTTTAGCTTTGTCCAAGTTGGAAGGGAAGAAGACAAATGGAGCGTTTATGTAAAATGAATCTTAAGATAACCTAAAGATGGCCTAAAGATTCCAGTGACCATGATAGAAAGGAGGATAAAGTCGTGGATTTGAAAGTAAACATTGGTGACAGAAGAAAATAATTTTCTGAAGAAGGGTCCCGACCCGAAACGTCAAGCTTTCCTGCTCTGCTGATGCTGCTTGGCCCGCCATGTTCATCCAGCTTCACACTGTGTTATCTCAGATTCTCCAGCCACGGCAGTTCCTACTATCATTGGTGACAGAATGTTGAGTTCAAAGTGCAACTCTTTGTTTAATGTGATGTTAAAGTTTCACACATCTTGTTTGACTTTACGTGTTTTCTAAGGGAAGAGGTATGAAGTTGGGAGTAAAATTAATGTCAGGTGGACAAAAGTTGCAGCTTTGGGCTTTCTAATGTTTAGGATGAGGGACTTGAGAGAAATCAACTATCTAATGTGAGCAGAAGTAATCCATTGATTTGAAATGTTACACATCAACATTTGTAGAGCCTATAAAATCAAAATCTCATGGCCGTCTTGTAGCACAGTGGTAACATCCTTACCCCTGGACTGAGAGGCACACATTCAGATCCCACCTGCTCCAGAGGTGTGTTATAGCATCTCTGAATGGGTTGATTAGAAGACTATGTTAAAAGAAACACAATAGAAACCTCAATTCTGTGATGACTAATTCTGTAGTCACCTTAATGCTGTGTTCATTCACCAAAGTAAAAGTGTGAATCACAGTCAATTGACCTTTCAAAATGTAAGCTGGCATAGCTGTGACGCATGTAGATGTTATGTGCCTGCATGACTTCATATGCACATAATTTCAGAGAGTATCACAGTATATATCGTGTACCATAAATGACGCAACAAGTGCACATGAACACAGCTGTAGAAATTAATTAATCCTATTTGGTCTGGCCCAGTGCAACAGATTTGAAATGCAATTGCCTTTGTAGTGTCTTACTTTCTTTCTTTAGTGTCTGGATTATATTCAAGCTCTAACAGCATCTCTGCCTCCATCTGATGACAGCCTTTGTGCCTGCCAGGTTTATAGCTGCAAATAACTTTGATGAAACTTCACGTATCAAAACATTTGTGAGAAATAGAAATCCTAAAATAAAAGACAGAAGTAAGAAGCTGAGGCAAAAGATGTTTTAATTTTCTGTTCAAGTTCAATTTTTCCCAACAGATTCAGTTGTGATTTGGAACAGATTCATGGCATGAATCTTTTATGACTTTTAGATTAATATCATTTTCCAATGATCTTGACAAAACAACTTTACTATCAAATGTAAATTATCTTGACAATTTCTCCTCATAATATATCAATTTGCTTGTCAGAGCCAAGTTTATAGCTTTCTTATTTATTTAACAAAAATGCAGCATGGGTGTCACACACAGGCCCTGCTGTCAAAATTAGAAATAGGCCTGTTTTTGAGGAACAAAATACTGAAGGGCAAGAATGAAAACAGCAAGATTCTGTTCATAAGTGGTCAAGACTGAAGTAAAGAACAGTTTTAAAGCTCTAGCTTTCGATGTTTAATTCTCATACAATATCTAGTCTTTTAATTGCCAGTTAATTGAAGATAAAATGTGATGAGCTATTGTTCATTAAGTATTTGCTAGTGTCTTTTTATATTACAGCTACTATTGAGCCCTGCCAACAACCTACACAGTGTGATATGTGGTTCAATGTACTTTATCTAATGATAAATGAGCTTTGAATATCTTTGCAAGTTCTTTTGGCAGGTTAATAATGTGAGGAGATTACCTTAAGGGAAGTCTAGACTGTGCCAGTATTAAAGTTGATCATTAGAATGACAATTTCCCTAGGCTGTTTATTGGGAATCATGTAAGGTTGGGTTGCTTGCTACAGTTGAACTAACTTCTCATGCATAGCACAGTACTTGTAAGGCTGTCCATGGAATCTGACCCTTCTGGTGTTTGCTGAGCTCAGGGCTCTAGTTATTGCTATGAATCAGAAATATGAGTCAAATTACTGGTGCCACACTCTTAAGATTCAACACCACTCGTCTGCTATCATACAAGAGATCAACCAGATTCTATGAGGTCCTAGAATTTTAGATATATGAGTCTCCTGAAGACATTTCTGGCTAGTTGTCACACCACATCAGGGTTTTCGCTCCATGAGATGTCAAAACAAACTTACATAAAACCACTTGCATCAGAAAAAAAGACTGCTGCCTCTAAATTGTCTGTTTCCCAAGTAACCAGTTCCACCCGTCTGCCTACAAACTCACTGAATCAAATTGTGCGGAACCTTGGCATTATATTTGACTTTGACCCTTCTGTCTACATATCTATGCCATCATTTAGACATTTCCACTTCTATAATAATAAGAGGCAAGTGACAATGCCTCCAAACCCAACTCTCCCATCTCACCCACCACCCAGCTCTCCACCCAATCCAACTTCAGCTCATCCATTGTGGAACCAATCAAGTCCTGCCTTTGTTACCTTTAGATAGAGTAATATCAATGCATACTGGGTTGGACACCTATATTCTACACTCTACAAACTCAACACCATCCAAAACTCAGCCTCTCATGCCTTAACATGTACCAAATACTGTTTATCCATGTTAAGAACAATGGATAGCTTTAAGTTGATTTTATATTTTGCGTGTTAAGAGCCGGAAGACATGGTATTTGTTTTTTAAAGTTTCGTTGTGATCTTGAGTATTTGGTACCAAAACATCTCGAGACCTGTTTTGTTTACATGCATTATAATGAGTTTTCAAACTATTGAGATGGACAATTCAGTGCACTATAAAGGTACAAGGGGAGAAAAAGTGTGTTATTGCTTTGTGACAGGAGTACAACAACACAGAGAGACAGAATAATCTAGAAAGTCAATCAGTCAGTGTAATGTGTGCTGGAATGTGGAAGATGAAGTGTTGTGCTCTTGCATAAGAGAGTAGAGGCAAGGCAAGTAGGCACTGAGTTTAGGGAATTCATATTTTTGTTTTGAAGTTAAGGCAATGGTGAATTTAGCTTATAGCTTGTTTTAGGGAGAGTCATCTGTGGAAGGAAAATAGCATCTGATGAATGCACATAAATTTGCAGAAAGGAAATGGGTTACCAACTGAACAAGAAGCTGTGGTTTATAGATAGTGGTAATATTTCACCAAGGCTTGGGTGCTTGTAAGGCTATTGCTGGGATCAAAGGAATAGTGCCATTCTGAATCTTTTTGTAGTGTTTAAAATGAAGTTTTTCCAAAATGTTTGTTTAGTACAATATAGTTGATTTGTTTTTCATGTTTATTAAACACTTTGTTTTATGTCTTATGAGCACAATGGAAGCTTCTTGTGAGTGAGTTCAGGAGCTACGTTCTGGAACCTGACCTGTTCAGTATCAATACCAGCTAAAATTCCTATAAATTTCTATGCTTATTGACCCATTATTAGCTCCTGATTCATCAATGGCTCCATTTTATAATCCCCATATGCATTTTCAAATCTGTGCATCTCCTGGGCCTCCCTATCTCAGTAATCACTATTAACCTTACAACCTTGTGAGATGCCTGTGTTCTACTGATTTTGAAGATTTAAGTGTTCCAAAGTTTACAGTTTCTATCTTTGGTTGTCATACATTTAGCCTTCTCTGCCCTTAGCTCTGAAATTCTCTTGTTAAGCCTTTCGGGCTCTCTACCTCACTTTCTTCCTGTAAGGTGTTCTTGGAAGTGGTTTTGGCTATCTGTACTGCTGTTTATTTCTTGTTGAATTATGTTCTATAATGCTCTTATTAGGTGCTTCAAAATGTTTTGCTGCATAACATATGCTATATAAGCCCATGTTTTTGTTGTTGTTACTGTTACTAATATTTTCAGTCTTACTCCACTCAGCCCTGCAGTCATATTAGGCCCTGTCTTATGAATTTATTCTGTCAGTATAGAGTCAATGTGAAACTGATTCTAAACACGTCGAATAAGCACGATGCCTGACTACAGACCAGATTCCAGATATCTGTTTGCAGTAATTCAGCTGCATTTTACAACTCTAGATGCAACAGTCTTTGTCTAAATTCTTTCAGCTTGGTCTGTGAATGCAGAATTTAAAAGGACATTTGGGTCTTTCAGTGTCAGTTCCATGTGCTCATAAAGACTATAAAATCAGAGGTCTGACTGAGGTTATGTTGGAAGTCTTACTTGCTTCTTCTGGGTAAATTTCACCATCTGTATCAATGTTAGTTTGTCCCTGTCTCAACATTGTTTGATATACTTCAAAGCTTTAATTGTGAAATTGTTTCAAAAGAACAGTCCAACATTTTGAGGAACCATAAACCATGACTAAACTTATCAATGACACCAACAATTCAAAAATACAATCAAAATTTCAAAAATCCTTTTACTATAACACAAAACAGAATTAATATAGACATAAAATAACAAATTATGTTTCAAATAAACGGATGAATTTCATTTTCAATTTCATCTGCTTCATCTCTTTTCAAAACAAAAATATGTTTCATTTTTCCTGCCACTGGATGCATTCTCTGTTCGGCTACACATGAATGCTCATCTCTTTCAGGTTTCAGCTCCTCTGTTTGTAGCTCTCCGCTGGCTTCTATTTACTGGCTTCATTCTTAACCTCCTTCTGTTAGAATCCCAGCTGGACCCATCAGACCACAGAGAGAAATCCAGCTTGATTGATCACTTTTCTTCGTTTAGTTTTGATTTTATCGAGGTGGTGTCTCACTGTGACAGAAACATGCAATATTGCATATTTAGCTTTAAATATCAAACACAGGTATATTAAGCAAGACGAATGGAAATGAAATAGAATGAAACAATTTGCTTTCTTATAACATAATTTCAAAGAGTTTTCAATTCAAAGTGAAAAGCATAATCTCATTAATCCGAAAATGTTCCTTTGCAAGTTTCGAAAATGTCTGCCATCTTTAATATAATATCCAAATGCAACACTTACACAGTGCTCATATCAGAGTCCTTAACCTCAAACAACTCAATAGGTTTAAGATAACTGTGACTGCTAATCGGTGCAGACTCACTTGACCTCTATCCACACTGCAGGGGTTCTGTGATTCTAAGTTTGATGGTGCTGAGGTCAGGAAAGGAGAAATTAGTAGACTGTAAACATGAAGCAATATTTTTCAAAAATCCTCAAATTTCAATCTTTTATTTGATACTTTTAATGCAATGTTGTCATTACAGATTATAAAAATCATTAGAACTAGAATTTGACTTTGTGAAGCAATGAAAAGAATCATACAACTTGCCCAATCAAGAAAGAGATAGAATTCATCAGTTTTCAACACGTCATATGACATTAAGACATGTGAATTTGTGATCATGATAACTCCAAAAACGATGTATCATTAACCTGTCCCCATCATTTCAATTGAAAATAGCATGTAAATTAGGTGACACCTGCTAATTTAAATGATGAGCAATTAGTGCAAGGCATACTGTTGAATGACAAGGCTCTTCAGCAGAGGGTGCAAAATGATAAGAGGCTGGCATGAGTAAAAGCTAACCTGCACTACTTAGAGCCAGCCTGTGATTCGTAATGAGGACATGCATTTTATAAGCCTAATATGTCATTTTATATAATTTAGGATAATAATGACTTTTTTTAGTTTTGTGTCAAAGGCTGATTTTAGAATCAAATAATCCACCTTCAAGTCAAAGTTACTCTATCAGATTTTTTTTAACTTGAGGCAATGGTGATATACAATTGGAATGTCTTCTTTTGTCTTGAGGTAATGACAACAGCAGCAGATGAGCTGATATCGGACAGATTTAAGTGATATGCTTTTTTCTTTCAAGAAACGTAGCTGTTGCTAGCACTTATTGCCTATCCTTTATAGCCCTGGAATGTACTCGTTTGGTTCAGAGGGTAAAGAAGAATCAACTCATTACTTTAGGTCTGGAGTCACATATAAGTCAAACCAGATAAGGATGGCATATTTATTCCAATAAATGAAAGTACTGAACCAATTTTTTCTTATCTCAACATATGACAGTTTTCATGGTCGCTTTCACTGAGACTAACTTTCAGTCCCAGATTTTATTCATTGAATTTATATTTCACCAGTTGTCCTGGTGGTTTATGAATCCAATGGATCTCTGCTTTACTCGTCCAGTGGTGTTCTAATTCAACAAGTCTCAGGGTCATCAGTGCAGAACACAAATTGTTCTAAACCTCAGAATGTTGCAAAGGAAAGGGGAAAGGTCTGTAGCCAGGGATCTATGTTAGCAGCATGAGTCAGGTTGGAGGCAGAAGGGCAATACAATCACTTTCATCTACCCAGTAGTTTATTGGAGGGAATGTCTGCTTATCCAGCACTGGAAGTCAGATAATCAGCCTGATAGCTCAGGTGCAGTGAAAAAAGATCAATCATTTTTCTTGATCTGAAGAAACATTTGAATTGTTCTAACCCCTCAAAGATAATTTTGTATTTACTAATGCTGGTATTCTGATATAATACTTCTGGAACTGATGTGAGGGTGCACAACGTAGGCTGTGATATATTCTTCCCAAGGCAAATGGAAACATACATCTATTGTTGGATTTATAGATGAACCTTACATATTAAGAGACTTTAACCATTCAAAACACGCTGATACTTCAGCTGTATAGCAGTGAACTCTGCAGCAAGTGGTCACAGCTGTAACTGAGAAACAACCAGCGTGGTAAGCATTGCATCACCATTTGAACCTACCATGAACGAGATAGAATGGTGGCTCAGTGGTTAGCACTGCTGCTTCACAGTGCTAGGGACCTGGCTTCAATTCCGCCCCTCAGGCAACGGTCTGTGTGGAGTTTGCACATTCTCCTCATGTCTGTGTGAGTGTGTTCCAGTTTCCTCTCACAGTCCAAAAATGTGCAGGTAAACTGGATTAGCCAGCGTGCTCAGGGGTGTGTAGGTTAGATGGGTTATAGAGGGATGGGTCTAGGTGGGATGCTCCAAGGGTCAGTGTGAACTTGTTGAGCTGAAGGGCCCGTTTCCACATTGCAGGGATTCTATGAAGTTCAAATCGGCTCCTAAGAACATTGGTGCTGGTGTTTCAAAACATCTCTGGTTTGAAGGAAGGGCTTATTTTTTGTGTAGTCTTTGGTACTGACAACATGAGAATTATCTAATGATGTTCAAGAGATATGAATGTTATCATTCTCCTTTGTACTTTAAGAAAGAAAACAATTGTGCACAAGTCTAGTTTTAAGGTTGTTTTGAGAGAGATGACTTGAGTTTTCTCAAAGTGTAGCTTGAGGCTGGCAAAGTGATTTTAATAAAATGGACAGTACTCAGTTCAGTCGCAGTGACTGAGTTCCCCATCTGACCTACAATCCATGTGACTGTCATTTTTTTATGACTCCACACCTGATTTTGCTATGGCGATCCTGAGAGGAATTGTGCACCTAGTTCTGAACTGTAAAATTTTTGTTTCCGTTCAGTTCAATTGACCCATTAATTGTGGTTGTGTTGGCTACTGAGTAAGAAATGTTATCTCACTACCAGTACAGAGTCATCAGAAGTAGTGGAAGTGTGGTACGCAATTAGGAAGCAGTTGTCTTGGGATCCCTCAGCATTGGCTCTGGGCCAACCATCTCAAGAGACAAAAGAAGCAGTTACTTTGGAATATATCACCTGCAAGTACCCCTTCAAACCTCATACCATCCTGACTTGGAATTATATCCCTGATCCTTCACTATTGCTGGGTCAAAATTCTGGAACTGCCTTTCTAAAAATGCAACCAAAATGCATTTTTTGTCAGCTTCTGATAAGGGTAACAGTGCAAACTAAGTGTGGGGTTAGGGTGGCAATTCAATGAAATGAGTAGGGTGCCAGGATGGTAGTGTGTCAGGTGGAAAGGATGACAATTGGACATGGTGCCAGAGAGGTAAATCAGCCCTTGAGGTAAAACTAGGGTCCAGCAGAGGGTAACATAGTATCAGCGATAATGGGAACTGCAGATGCTGGAGAATTCCAAGATAATAAAATGTGAGGCTGGATGAACACAGCAGGCCAAGCAGCATCTCAGGTGCTCCTGAGATGCTGCTTGGCCTGCTGTGTTCATCCAGCCTCACATTTTATTATCCAGCAGAGAGTGATGGTCAAGACAGGGAGGAGGTGTCAGGTCTGGCATTGGGGATGGAATTGTGTTGGGTATGGGGTGGTGTATTGCATATGGTAAGGGCAAGCTGCTGGCTTGGGTTCAGGTCCACCAACTTCACATTTGGTCAGTTGTGTGGATTGCATGAGATATTGAATAATGCCAGTTGGAGTGAGCGATGATAAAGGGGAAAGGTGTTGTGTTAAGAGAGAGGCAAGTCAAGGTTTATATCTGTGGGGGTGAGAGGTGTCAATTCTGTCTTGAGGAGGGGCTAGGTGCTCAGTTCAATATTTAGCCAAGAATTAGAGTTGGTTTTTAACTCTCTAAATTCTCCTAGGCAACAATTGAGCTTAACTCAGTCAGAAAATTCTGATGTTTCTGTATTTCACAAGTAAATTTGGAAGCACAGGAAGTTTGGAGGTTGGAGGTTGCTGGCACAGGGAAGTAACCATTGAAAGTTTCAATTTCCCAGACAATTCCTAGGGAGTCTATTGCATCCAGCATTCCACGTACAAATTGCCAATGCACATCTCCAGTTGGTGCTACTCCATTGACTATCTGACAATTGGAATAAAGCTACAGGAAGAATTTATGCTGGCAGCAATCTGAATTATTGGTAAGAAAACCAGCAAACCTTTTATTCTTGTGGAAAATCAGGCTTATCCTAGTTAAGCATATACGTAAATAAGGAAAACTGAGACTAATCGAGTAAACCAAAAACAAACAGATAAATTATTGAAGACCAGCAGTTAATAATGGAGATATGAAGGTTGCTGTAATATTTCCTGATGTGAAAAGATAATAGGAAGGAAATTAGCTCATGTAGGACCACTTGTATCCATACCATAGAGCCTCTGTGTCTCTTTACAAGTGTGGTTCTTACCAGTTCTGACTCTGTGCAACCTACATTAAATCATTTGAAAATAATATTACATGCAGGAAAGTTGATTGAATGCTCTGATTGAGCATTATCTAGATGGCACAACCAGCTGATGGGAAGCGAGGATTCCAAATTTTGACCTTGCTCATGAAGACAACGTCTTCATCGATCACTCAAGCAAATACGGGGGCAAATTCTGAAAATGACGCATGCTCTAACATTATTAATTGGGTCTACTTCTGTAACTGTAGTAAATATTAATATTCACCAACCTTCTCCATTATGAATATCTGTTCGTGACACTGGAGGCTTTTGGGTGTGAATTCTTTTTAGTTGGATTTCACAACATGGGTTTACATCCTCAACGGGGTCAGGTGGCATTTCGACACAAAGGACATAGTGGGTAGGAGAATTACATTGGCAATGCCTCTTGGTTTACAGCCCAACAAGGAAATGGAGGACCTGCAAAGGGACCAATATCCATTGTCAAGTTCAACCTGTTTCTCCATGCTGTTTGGCAGTGGCTTAGTGGTAGGCCAGTCAATGCACTGCATCCCCATTCAGTACTTTCTTGGATGCCATTCTCACAAAAACCTCAAATGCTTCTGCAGCAGCACTCACCTGCCACCTTACCCTATGATGGCCTGGTAGATCAGCCATCCTTTACCCATGGCCTGGCTGCAAGCATTCCCATTACAGAGGTGCCAGGCAATGACCATCCTGTACACAAGAGAATATAAAATCTCTCTTCGACAATCAATGTTGTTACCTTTGCTGAATCCTCCTCTATCATCATCCTGGGGGTTACCATTGACCAAAAACTGAATTGGACCAGGTTACATATATCGAGACTACAACAGCAAGTCAGGGGCAAGGAGTTCTGCAAAGACCAACTCACCTTTCAAACCCCTATAACCTTTCCACCATCTACAAGGCACAGGTCAGGAATGTGTCACATGTGGTACAACCCTTTATCAGGAGTGTTCAGCTGCAGAGCAGAGTCAATACTTTGCGATGTTGTGGGAAGTCAAGGAAGAAATTGTGGGGCCTCTAGCCGATATGTGCATCATCTACAGCCATGTGTTAGGTGCTGGAAAAATGGAGAGTGGCTAATTTTGCGCCTTTATTTAAGAAAGGCTGCAGAGTGAAGCCTGGGAAGTATCAGCCAGTGAGTTTGACTTCAGTGGTGGATAATTTGTTGGAAGGGATTTTGAGGGACAGATTTTACATGCATTTGCAGAGGCAAGGTCTGCTTAGAGATAATCAGCATGGTTTTGTACATGGGAAATCATGTCTCACAAACTGGACTGCTTTTTATCTTTGAGAATATGACCAAGAGGATAGATGAGGGCAGAAGATAGATGTCTACAGAGACTTTAGTAAACCCTTTGACAATGTTCCGCTTGGTAGGCTTGTTAGTAAAGTTAGATCACATGGGATTCAGCAAGAACTTGCCAATTGGATACAACATTAGCTTCACTGTAAGAGGCAGACAGTGACGGTAGTGGGTTTTTTTGAACTGATGGCCTGTGACCAGCTGTGTTCTGCAGGGATTGGTGTTGAGCCCACTGCTGTTTTTCATTGATATAAATTATTTGGACGAGAATTTAGGAAGCATGGCTAGTAAGTTTGCAGATGACACTAAAATTGGTGGTATAGTCATCAGTTAAGAAGGATTAACTAAGATTACAAAAGGATCTTGATCAATAGGGCCAATGGGCCAAAGAGTAGCAGATGAAATTTAATTTAGATAAATGTGAGGTATTGCATTTTGGTAAGAGAAACAAAGACAGGACTTATAGTTAATTTAGGGCCCCGGGCAGCATTGTAAAACTAATGGCACTGGAGAATTAGGGGCTCAGGTATATAGTTTCTTTAAAGTTGCATTGAAGGTAAACGGGCGACGAAGAAGACATTTGGTACGCTTGCCTTATTGCTCAGACCATTGAATATAGGAATTGTGACGTCATGTTGCAATTGCACAGGACATTGGTGAGGCCACTTTTGGAGTACTGTGTACATTCCGGTTACCACTCTATTAAATTGGAGAGCATGCAGAAAAGATTTACAAGCATGTTACTGGGACAGGAGGGTTTTAGTTATATGAAGAAGCTATATAAGCTGAGTTTTTTTTCACTGGAGCATAGAAAGTGGTGGGCTGACATTATAGAGGTTTATAAAATTACAATGGGACATGGAGAAGGTGATTTGCAAAAGTCTTTTCCCTAGGGTAGGGGAGTTCAGAACTGGAGGTCATAGGCTTACGGTGAGAGGGGAAAGATTTAAAAGAGACTTGAGGAGCAACTTTTTCATACAGAGGGTGAATCATACGTGAAATGATCTGGCAGAGGAAGTGGTAGACGCAGATACAGTTACAACATTTAAAAGATATTTGGACAGGTACATGAATAGGAAAGGTGTAGAGGGGTATGGGCCAAAAGCAGGCAACTGAGACCTGTTTAGTTTAAGATAATGGTCAGCATGGACAAATTGGACCGAAGGGTCTGTTTCCATGCTGTAGGTGTCTGTGAGTCTATGACACTGTGACTCTAGGCTCAAATTCCACCTGATCTAAATATATGTCATAATATGACTGAACAAGTTGATTAAAATAGATAATCAAAGTAAATTAGAAAGGTTTTATTTGATTTGATTTGATATTGATTTTGAATTTGTCACTTGTATTTTACAATTAGAATACAACAAAATAGTCATTGTCAACAACATCTACTCCACCATCTATCCACCACCACTTGACTACCATCTGCACTGGACCCAATGAACATCAAAGCTGCTGATCCTCAAATTCCATCCTTGCTGCTGGGCGACGACTCTTGTGCTACTGCTGCCTGCACCAACCAACCAACCAACTCCAGAGTCATGTCTCTTACTACTGGGCTCACCTCATCATTGTTGCCATGATGCCCTTCCATGACTGCTTCACCACCACCAGCACTGGACACAACCAACAAAGTGGCCAATCATTATGCACTATCTCACACCGTTGGACCTGCCTCACGAATATCACGTCTGCCAATGCAGCAGTCGCCAATTACAGAAGATTGGAACAATCAAATCACAGAGAAGAAAGTAATAAGCTGAAAGACCCACAAACAGTTCAACTGGAAATTGTTAAAGAATATAAATGATAGGATTAAAACAGCAATGGAATTACTTTAAAGCAAAAGAACACGGGGAATGAATCATAGATTAAAATTCAATCAATAAAGCTAATCAATTGTTTGTAATGTGCTATTATTTTCCTTCCAAAATCTGCAATGCATTTAACTCAGAAAAGCTTGATTGAATCTAAACCCAGATCAAATAAATGTTGCTGACTGATGCAATTAAGGCCAAACTGATTTAATCTGCTGAACAGGTAAATTGGGCCCAGGTTTAGGGCTGATGTCTGCACTATCACTAACTTGTCTGATGTGTAGAGGAGCTGTGCGGATTTTAAATTTTAACACTGGTCCCTGGCTGTTAAAGACATAATGTGAAGATTCCTAGGAATGGATGTCTTGGCTATTATGTTCTGCTGTGGGATCCTGGTGAAGCTCAGTGCAGGTTAATGGAATCATGTTCAATATTATTGTTATGGATTTGATTCAGATGTGTTTATGTAAACTTGTGAACCTCTTCTGAAAATTTTCACTCTCTGCCATATATCTCACTGGCATACAATTATCTTTTGCAGTATGGAGAAACAGTAAGTTATAAAACTGAACTCACTAGCCAGCAATCTTGAACACCAAGAACCCTTTTCTGTATTAGTCAAATTATTTCTCTAGGCTGTTCTCAGCTTTCAAGCACAGAATGGAAGTGGAGTGTATGGAGGTTTCTGTCATTGGTTTTCCTTGGACAACTCTAATATTTGCATGAGGAAACCTTGAAACCCAATATAGTCATGATATTAATCAAAAATCTTTGTAATCTGAAGCCAAGAGGTAGGATTTTTCTTTCAAGAAAAAGCCATGATGTACATAAACCATAGCTATTTTTGAAAATGATTGAGATTTCTGGGTTGCTAATATGTCTGGATGGCCTTAGTTTGTAAAATAACTTGTACAATTAGAAAAGCCCACTGAAGTATCACAGGTTTTCTTAATTGTGAAAATGTGTTTGGTGTTTAGTTTTTTTTGTTCACTGACCTAACTGACACTTGAAAATTAGTGGCCTCTACTAGTTAGAAGGCCAAGGAAAAGATATGCCTAAAAGCTGCTGCACTGTCTTGACTGAGGCAAAATATTATACACACTTCACAATTATTGGTTCAAAATCTTAGAATTCAGTACCTAACAGCATGCTGTAGTGATGTTTAAGTGAGCTTGCCAACCACTGTTCCAGGGCAACTAAAGAATGGTCAACTATCAGCCCTTTTTGTTTCCCTATTCCTGAGTGTTTTCTTTTAATTAAAAGCTGGCATATTCCAACATAAAATTTCATGGGTCACTTCTTTCTTTGAAAACCAAAAAGTAGAATGAATGAGAAAGGCCTAATGAAATTAGAGCTGTCAAAACCCAAACAACAATTTATTCATGGCAAATTTGCAGGTTTATTGTCCTGCTAAGATTTCAGTCAGGACCATCACACAACACTTTCAGTTTTTCCATTCTTGTATAATGGTACTTAATGCATTATTCAGTGTGGTTTTGTGTTAGCCATCAGGATTTTAAAGTGCAGTTTTATGTTAGTGGCCAGATTTTCCAAACTACTGAATTTTATATGGTGGGTATTGTGCAACTGGGTTACTTTAAATAGTGTGTGTGTGTGTGCATGTGTCCATTTCTCAATGCCATTGCGTTGGCAGTTTGAGACCACATTCCTGAAGGATCGTTAAAATGTTATATACATGTGCATCCACATCCTGCTGATCCTAGAATAATGGATAATGCAAATAATGGTTACAAATAGTGTTTGATTCCCATCTTCTACTCAGTGAGTAAAATGGTTTTGTCACTGTTGCAAGCCATTGTTGAAATGTGTTAGTATCTATGTTGGAATTTTTTCTAACAATTTCAAGAATCTAAGAATATGTAACTGTGATTGGAATTCTGCATCAATATTCACATTGGGTTGCAGAAATTGAATTGGACAATAAAAGGTGACAGTATTTGCAGAAGATTAAAATGCAGGGGTATGGGGTAAACTAATGACAGATCACCCCACCCTAATGACTGTTTCCAACATGAATTAGCAGATTGGGCAAGCATCATACAGCATTTGAGAAGGATGTCTATTTACTAATTATAAATCTAAGCATCTTCACTTGCACACACATTCCAATTTTTTTTCACAGTGCAGAACCCACCAGGTTTTCTGAGACTTGGGAACTTTGAGAACCTTTTTAAAGCTTAAGGAAGGCTAAAGACAAACCCAAGTCATAAGTGCTCTTAGTGGGCCAGGCTAAGCAGGATTTCTTCCCCTCCTCCCTCCTCCCTCCCTCCCCACCCACCCACCTGCTGTCTTGGGGAACTCTCTAGAAGGCCTTCAGACTGCCAGTTGGGCCACTGGTGGGCAAAAGGGCAACTTTAAACTGCTCCAGTTAAGTTCTGAAAGCTACTTGGGAAATCTATCCTTTAGTTTTCCGACCCATGTAGGAGCTTAGAATATGAATTGTTCAAACTAACTTTCACCATCTATTTTATTTTTTGTGTCCATTTTACATTTCAGATTTTCTATCTCTAAAGTGTTTCCTTTGTGCATAGCAGAGGTTAATTTCTTGTTTTCTACCAGCCACATCACACCAAATAGATCCATAGAATCCCTAGTATGTAGAAATAGATCTTTTGGCCCAACAAGTCCACACCAGCTCTCCAAAGAGCATTCCCCATTCCCAGGGAGGAAGCCCATGCAGATGCAGGTACAATGTGCAAACTCCACAAATAGTCACCCAAGGCTGGAATTGAACCCAGGTCCCTGGGCACTGAGGCAGCACTGAGCCACCATGCTGCCCTTAAAATGCAACCCATTCTTGGGTATTCTTTTTGAAAGAGTCAGCCTCATTATCCATCACCAGGTTCTCTGGTGGACCGACCACGTGCTCTTAGATGAAAGGTTAACTGAGGGAGCTTTCAAGTGGTGCTGAGGCACTACTGGGACTCAAACCCATGGTCTCCTTTTTACTAGTTAGAAGCTTTAACCAACTACACCAATGTTGAATCAGATCATGAACTTTGTCTAAATTCTGCTTCTTCAGGTTAGCTTTCTGACTGTATTCTGAATTAGTTTCAACTGTTCATATGATCTCACTACCCTCTCCATTTTCATCTCCCTTATACTGTTTTGCATGTTAAATTCTTCTATTTCAGCAAGCATGAACTTTGGCTGTGTGACTAGCGGATTTTGGACAGAATATTTGTATGAGTAAAGTTAATTAAAATCTTTGCCAAAACTGTTTCTGGAAAGCTTTCTGATGGATGGAGTTTGACAATTTTGCTCCATTGGACTCTCTCAGCACATCAGTCAGTTTGCTTCTCTCAATTACCACTGGGCTGGCCCTGGAACGGGAACTGAGGTGAAGATTTATTCCTTAAGGCCATAGTATCTGAGTAAAGTCAGTGCCAGAATATAAAACTACTTTTTTCTTTTTATGCTTTAGTATCACCATGAAACACTTCCTGCTCAACCATGGGATGACAGACATCTTTTTGAGTTGAATTAATGGTGTTGCCATTCAGATGGCAGTCTATCTGGATAGCACATATTTGGTTTTTGCTATTTTTATTTTGAGTCCATGGATTGGCATGCTAAGGGCAATGTTTAGTAATCGGTGGGAGTTGTCACACGTTCTCCTTGCTAATTCAAAAGCTTATTTGTATTTGCTTGACCATGTTGTAAGGTGGGGGGGAAAACAGAATTTTCAGATAAAAGATGGAGCAGGATGAACACAGCAGACCAAGCAGCATCAGAGGAGCAGGAAAGCTGATGTTTCAGGCCTAGATTCTTCTTTAGAAAAGTGCAGTACGGTAAACTTACTGGTGCCTCCCACCCAAAACGGGCTTCTTCCACTTCCCTAATCCTCAGCCCTACCCACGATCTTCCCTCACCAGCATCTGCAGTTCCTACTATCTCTGAATTATTTCAGTCAGCCTTTGGTGACAGTGAGGGTTTTTAAAACAAGAATGATATGGATTCAGCTTTTCCTCCAGAGACCAGAAATATCACTAATTTGACACTGAGGTGCAGTACAACTGCAGTGTTAGGATTTGGCTGCGTCACTAAATCTCAAAAACAAAGGAAATTCAGGCCAACATTTGCACCTCAGACATCATCAGTAAGAAACACACCTGGAAAAGGGTCTAGGCCTGAAATGTCAGCTTTCCTGCTCCTCTGCTGCTTGGCCTGCTGTGTTCATCCAGCTCTACACCTGGTTATTACATGGCTTTTCCTGGAAATTTCTGTTCTGTTGTCCTCTATCATTCCTACCACTTTGACAGCACTTGAAAAACACATTGTCTCTAAAGCATTTGTGATGTACTGAGATCGTAAAACTCACTACAAAAAAAGTCCTTTTTATCATAACACATTAAAGATAAGAGGATTTTTATTTTGCTGAAAACATTTACTCTTCAAAATGTGCTTGGCATGGAACATTAAAAATTGATCTGTTGGTTGTTGAGCTGCTTGTCAACCAATGCAATAGCCCAGGATGATTGCTGCTCTCATTTTCAAGTTCACAATCTCAAAATGAGCCAATCTGCCTGAATTTACCATCGTTTTTAAAACTCCAGGTATTGTTTTTTGGGAGAAGAGTCGTTTTTTTAAATGCCATTGTCTTGCCAGCTGAGTGAAGACAAGATACAAGAATCAAATTGAACTAAGTGAGTACTTTTGCCTGTTCCTGAGCCTATTGATCAGCCAAGCTGGATCATGCACTCCAAATGGAATGTTCTAATTTTCTATCATCTTCACATAAGCAAAAACATTAGGCTATAACCCAATCCCCTTCTGATCATCCTGTAGTCGGAGTCAAAGTCACCGTTCTCCCTGATATGGGGAACAGAAAACATTGCTGCAATAGCTGATAGTTTGTGTTAACAGACTACCTGTTTACAATTTGGATCTTTGGTTCTTAAAATTAATTCAAAAAGAAAATGTCGCTAGGTAAACAGATCAGAATTTCCACTGGCCAGCCAGTTGCTGTTCCAGTGCAGATAGGGTTTACATATGGGGATGCTGTGGGAACATCAATTTAGCACATTCTTGAAGGAATTGCTGGGAAGCTGCCAGTCTATTCCTATATGCCTGGACCCCTCCAACAGTCTCTTTTCTCCAGAAAAGGTAGGCTATTTAATACATAGTTCCAATTGCTGAGTTTATTTCTTTATTTTGTTACACACCTGCCCCTATCTCCACAGCTACTTTTAAACCTAAAGTCTTACCACTCAACCCTGGGACTCAACATCAACCACCCTTCCCTCTGCCGAGTCAGATCCCATACCCCAACTGCTACCACTGGGCATAATACAACATCAGAGAGAACAGGAACTGCAGATGCTGGAGAATCCGAGACAGCAAAGTGGAGCTGGATGAACACAGAAAGCTAAGCTGCTTGGCCTGCTGTGTTCATCTAGCTCCTCCCCTTGCTATCAGATCCATCCCATTCTTTTAAACGTAATATTTAATGCTTAACCTATGGAACATTCATTTAATTCTGGGAAAGAATTGAGTGCCCCTTTCTTCAACTGCTTCTAAAGCAGCTCAATGTTTTTTCAAAATAAGGAAATCAAATCTGTGTGCTGTGTACTCCAGATATATTCTCACCAGCAATGTATAGCTACTCTAATATTTTCCTACTTTATCAATCAATGCGACTTGCAAAAAATCTTCACATTGCATTTGCTTTCCTTATCACTTTCCATACCTAGATATACCAGGACACAGATCCTGCTTTAATATGGAGTTCTGTGAGGTCTATTTGATTACTTGACTTTTCTATTCTTCTAGCCAAAATGGATAAGTTTGCTTTAACCTGCATTTAATTCATCTGTCACTCTTGTCCACTCAATTAAACTGTCTGTCCAACTGCAGACTTTCTATTTTGTTTTAATGCCTTTACTACCTACATTGGTGCCATCAGTAAATTTTAGATACCATGCAGCTGGACCCCTCCTCTGCCATTGGTATGGATTGCAAATAGCTGAGGACGCAATCCTCATGCCCGTTGCTCTTCAATTTTCACTGCTTGCCATCCTGATCGATTTATTCTTACATTGTGCATCCTGTTACTTAGCAATTCTTTACACATGCTCATCACACATGAATGCTTTTTGTGCAGCAAACTTTTTGATGTGACTCCTTATTAAATAGATTTGAAAATTCAAGTACATCCCATCAACTAGCTTCCCTCTTTCACAATGAATGTTAGTTCATCTCAAACTCTCCAAGCCAGTTCTGAGGAGGGGTCACCAGACCTGAAACATTAACTCTGATGTTTTTTTCACAGATGCTGCCAGGCCTGCTGAGCTCTTCCAGCAACTTCTGTTTTTGCTCCTGATTTACAGCATCCACATTTCTTCGGTTTTTATAACTGTTCAAGTCCTCTGCCACTTCTTTGGTTTCAGTTATCAATTTCCCAGGCTCATTCTAGAAAACTGACATGAGCTGGAGATATACTTTTCCTGTTCAAACATTTGCTGAAACTCTTACTGCAGTATCTGTTTTAAGTCTGCTTTCAATTAGCTTTCTCCTTGTATATTTATATTATTAATCTTTCACATTTTCCTCTCATTTTAGCTCTTGAGCTGGAACTAAAATTTGCAAATTGGTACTGTTGTCTTTCCATTTCAGCTATTCTGAACTTATTTAGCCACAAACTCTGAAGACTGCATCACCTTTCTTTCTCATTGGGATAACCTTTGCTGAAAATGCTTAAATGATTAAGTATTAAACATTGAGTTTAAAAGAATGACAGGTGATCTTATCAAAACAGTAAAGACTGAATGGTCTGGACAGGGTGAACACCATGAGAATGCTTCCTACTGTGTGAAAGATGAGTGGTACAGCAGGCAGTGAAGAAGATAAATGGTACTTTGGCCTTCATAGCAAGAGGATCTGAGCACTGGAGCAAGAATATCATGCTGCATTTTGACAGGGCCATGCTTCAACCTGGAGTACTGTGGGCACTTTTATCACCTGTTATTGGACAACATACATTTATCAGATTAAGACTACCACCAACCTGCCTTTTTGTGGAGGTGTTGGTGTTGAATTGGGGTGGATAATTTCAGAAGGCACACAACATCAGGTTTAGACACCAACAGGTTTATGTGAAATCACAAGCTTTACAAGCGTTGCTCCTTCTGCCTGATGAAGGAGCAGTATTTTGAAGGCTTGTGATTTTAAAATAAACCTATTGGGCTGTGGCCTGGTGTTGTGACATCTGACCTTGACCTTACCTGTTTAACTGTTTCCTGATCCACCTTAGCCAGCTCTGCTTTTATGCCGAACTAGTCATGGGTCCACACTATATTCCTTCAAACTGATCAGACGTGTCACGATTATGCCAGAGCATACTATAAGAAATTTGCCATTCTCAAGTCAGCAGGACAAGGTAGCCTGGAAAGAGACAATCAGGTTGTTACAATCCACATGTAGATTAAAGCGACCATAATTATTGTGATACTTTTCTTGAGGAATATAAGAGCTAGGAGCAGGAATCGGCAATTCAGCCCCTTGAGTCTGATCCACCATCTGATACAATCACAGTTGCTCTCATCTTGGCGTCAACTCCTTTCCTGCCCACTCTCCACAATCTTTTCAACCCATTACAAATGAAAAATCTGCCTATTCCCCCCCCCCCCCCCCCCCCCACTCAATTATTCACCACCTTGGCATCCAGTACACTTTTTAGGGTAGTAAATTCCACAGATTGACAGATTCCATGAATTCAGTTTGAATAAGGTTCCCCGTAGCTCCACATTTCCCATAGATGACCCATTCACTTGCACGACCCTTGAAGCTAGGGGGAAAATTTAGCACAGTCAGTCCTCCTAGCCTGCACATCTTTGGACTGTGGGAGAAAACCAACCCTCCTGGCAGAAACCTGAGCAAACATGGGGACAAAGTGTGAATTTGGCACACAGTCACCCAAGGCTAGAATTGAACAGAGGTCCCTGGTGCTGAGACAGCTTTGCTAACTCCTTAGCCACCAATTACTGTATCTCCTGATCATGTGATTTCTCTTCCTGGCCTGCCTGCCCCACAGATATTTAGGTTGAGGACCCCTCCAGCACCTTAAATTATATGATTCACCAAAACACTACTTTGAGCATAGTTCAAGTGTAGGCTATCGTGGTGGTATAGCTGTCTCTCTAATGCTGTCAGAATCAGCATTCATTTCTTGGCCACACAAACTTTCAAACCACGAGTCATTTCTCTGATCTTAATTTGCCCATTTCTACTTGCTCGTGGCTGAGATTAAAAATGCTGAGATAATTGTTGAACCTGCTGAACAATTGCAAATATGGAGGTTCCTTGATCTCCAAGCTTGCCTTTGGTATTCATATCCTTCTGTCCGTGAACACGGACCAAATCTGAAGACTCTATCTTAGCTGGAATGAAATATCCAGTTCAATTTTTCCCCTCCCTGCCTACATGCTGGCTTTCTGCTCCACTCCAAGCCGAACCTGTTTGGTCTGTACACATAGGAAAATGTGCTTCATCTCGAATGCCAGGAATTAGGAACTGCAGTTGCAACACAACACCTACCCTGGTATCCCTGTGTCTTTAATTTCTGAATTAACAAAAATAAAGTCCACCACTTGCAATAAATTATTATATTGAACATTTCTAACACATATGAAAGATTATAATGCTTAACTTTCCTTGGCTCCAAACAATGAAAAAAATGCTCACCAATCGCTTGCATATTCTCCCTATGATATCCTCTTTCTGTGCTTATCTGAATGCATTTGTTGGCATTTTACAGCCTTGAAACATCATTGGCTCCCTGCCCTTAAGTAGCTTTTCATCTCGTGGTCTGCTGGAGACTCCGAGGAAGGTAATAGCCTAATCATATTAATGCTTGACTGTTAATCCAGAAACCCAATTAATGTTCTGGGGTTAAAATTGTTTGAGATAGTAGGAACTGCAGATGCTAGAGAATCTGAGATAACAAGGTATAGAGCTGGATGAACACAGCTGGCCAAGCAGCATCAGAGGAGCAAAAGGTTGACGTTTCAAAGACCCTTTCTCGGAAAAATGAAGAGTCTTGGCCTGAAACATCGGCCTTCCTGCTCCTCTGATGCTGCTTGGCCTGCTGTGTTCATCCAGCTCTACATCTTGTTATCTCTAATGTTCTGGGTTCCAACTTTGCCACAGCAGATGTGGAATTTGAATTCAATATGATCTGGAATTGAGTCTAATGATCACCATGAATATTATTAATCTCCTTTTTTAGGAAGGAAACTACCATTCTTAGATGGTCTAGCCTTCACAACTCCAGACCCACAGCAAAATGGTTGACTTTTAACTGTCTTGCCAAGAAGGGAAAAGCTGACAAAGTTGGGAAAATAAAACACCACCTACCCATCCACACCAAAAGAGTAGACCTACATAAAATTGAGGTGCTAAACTTGTGAAACTGCAATATAGGACTACTTGCATGACAACCAAGGGAATCAGCATGCAATAGAGGTAATAATTCCACCAATCATGGATCATACCAAAGCTCTCCACAAATGTCCACCACTTTCTACCACACAAGCCCTTCCCCTTGCCCCCAATTATGCAAGAACTAAGCATGTCTGTTCAAAAAGGAAGACTAAATACTTTGAAGTACTTTCGCCTATCTTCAGTCAAGAGTACCCAATGTTAGGTCTGCCCATGACAGAACAAAAATAAATGACTGATGACAGCCCCAACAAGCTTTGCAGTACATCTTTAACAGAAATTATGAAGTGAGAAATATTTGTTTAATGCATCCTCAGCACAGAGGACAATAGCTGTCTGTTTCCTCCCTAAGATTAGCTATGCAACATTCTTGCCTATTCTAAAGATAAGAACATTTCATACCAATTAGTTATTTCTCTTGAGTATTTTGTAATCAATCAGCTATGACGTGAATAGGTTTTATTCGAGATTCTTCAAGATAATCATCGGTATAGTTTCCAAATAAATTATAGTTTTAACACGTACATTAGAAAGGTTTACAAATTAAATATGAATAATGGAGAGGGGCCTCCCAATCTCTTTCCAAGGACAGTAGTTATGAGAGTTGGAATGATGCAAAATCTCAAGCGTCTATTACAGCCTTGTACAAGTTAGCAGATGCAGACACAAACATCATTGTTGAGAAATAAAATATCTCAAGTGACCATGGAGAGTTTGCTTTCCCATGTGCCAAAATGGTCCATGCTGATCATAACAATAAGCATTCACTAATATAGAGTGATATATTTGAAATGCAATCATAGTTGAACAGCCCAGCACTAATTAACTAATAGTATACAGGGGGAAGGAGTACGTACCACCATATTAATGTTACAAGAAAAATGTATAAAAGTCAGTTTAATTGTATTTTAAAAATAGAGCATCATTAACTTTGCTTCTGATCTGAGCTGAAGATTAAGAAGGTAATCGAACCTTTCTGTTGAGGCCAAATTTCGGGTAGCCTTTAGCCGCTCCCTGCATTGTCCTAGTAGATGCTTGAAATAAATTGCCTCGTGCCTAAATTCAGCGGTCCCCTGAAAATTTATGACCTTTGTAAACTCAATCTTTCACCCAGTGAATGGAATACCTCTCCTCTGGAGGCCCCCAGCAACACATGCCAGCATTCATCCACTTTTAATCACTCCACGTTGTCATAAAGGAATTGTCGAAGGTTCCGCTTGCAACAAAAGTCATATGTCGACACTGACCAACATTCTGGTAACAATACTGAAGATTTGTCCTCTGGAACTAGCCTCACCACAGCCAAGCTATTCCAGTACATCTACAACACTGACAAAGTGAAAATTTGTCCATGCACATCCAAGTCTCACATGACAAGTCAAATCCAACCCAGACAATGGACATCCAATCTGTATAATCTCGACCATCCACAAATTGACGGGCGTTGTCATCAGTGCTGTCAAGCATAATTTGTTCAACAATAACCTGCTAATTGTTGTGCACTTTATGTTCTGACAGGACTAATCATCTTTTTGATCTCAAGGCAGCATTTGAGAGTCTAGCATCAAGAAATGATAGAAAAATCGAAGTCAATGGGAACATGGAGTGAGAATAAAGGATTAACGACTGTTGTGGTTGCTTGGGGTCCATTTCATCCAAACACTGCAGGAACTCCTCAATCATATTCTCGGCCCAAACATCTTCAGATGCTTTAGCAATACCCATCATCCTATCAGTTCATAAGTAGAGATATTCACTGTACAATGTGCACAATATTAATAATTCTTCTGCAGCCTGTGACCATATGGAGCAAAACTAGGACCATGTCCAGGTTTTGGCTGAAAAATCGAACAACATTTACACCACCACACAAGTGCCAGGCAATGATTATCGCCAACAGCAAATCTCACCCAACCCGTTGGCATTGACATCACTGATTTCCTACCACAGCACGTTCCCCCTCCTGCTATCAACATCTTGGAGGGTTTACCATTGACCAGAAACTACACTGGATTAACCATAAAATCTATAGCTACAAAACAGATCAGTGGCTAGAAATCCTGCAGCAAACAACTCACCACCTGATATCCATCGCTTTCCCCGCACCCCCCACCCCCCAACGAGAACCAACCTGCTCTTTTGTAATTTATTAGTTGTATATAATAGTTAGCTGCAATAAATGTCCACTGGATTCTTCAATGTCATAAAGGATAATGTTGCCACATCAGATAAAACACCCGTTGGAGTCAAAGGGTGCATTAATGCTGACACCCTGAATAAATAAAAAGATATTTGTTCCACACTAATTCCAGTTGATACTTGGTAGATCATGTACATTTTCTGCATTTTTGGAATTTTTTCAAAATTTAAAGTAAAAAATGGCTATTTTTTCATTTCCTGTTTTAGCCAAATACCTAAATTAAAGTTAACTTCGGCATACAAGTTTCCAGATTCTTCAAGATAAGAGCAATTTTTTTTAATAGTCCAAATGTGGCCTTTTGTTTAACATCCTCCCCTTCTTTTCTGGGGGCGTGGCATTTTAAAGTCAGAATCAACCTTTCGGGTATTATTACACACCTCTGAAACATATGAGACTGGAATCCAGGCCTTCAGGTTAAGAGATAGGGACACTAACATTGCACCACAAGAGCCCTAACTTCCCACTTTTTCTTTCTTGTATCCGGAACTGTTATCATACACAACCGAACAGCTTTCCTACCACCAAATCACCGTTTTTGTTTTTAACGATTAACCATCAACAGCAAAGCACTAGTGTAACTAACTAAAAAGTTTATCTGTAAAGTCCATTATGGTCAATGCAAATTATCAAAACTGAGAGGCACAGGCAGAAACTTCCCTCTTCTATTTCTTTCTTCTTATACTCAAATGCTATCTCACACCTGAGTGTCTTTCCCTCCATCAAATCAGCTTGATTTTTTTTTCCTTAAACTACTAAATTTATTGACCAGTAAAACACCCATGTAGCCAATTAGAAGTTTACATACAAAGCCCCTTATTGACAATGTAAAGATTCAAAAGTAGAGTTAGAGAGAGGGAAGGGGAAATCAAGACCATTGGCCACTGCATTATCCCCCTCAAGGGGCACCTAGGCAGGAGCTTAACTACAAAAGAGGAGAATGTCCTCTTTTAGATGTCTAAATCATTCAAAATGTGTGTGCAGGATTATCTGGCATTGATACTCGACACAGGTAGTGTTGTGTTCAGTTTTTTTCTGTCATCAAAAATCTGACTGAACCAGTGTAGATTCAACTGATAGTAGGAACTGCAGATGCTGGAGAATCTGAGATAATAAAATGTGAGGCTGGATGAACACAGCAGGCCAAGCAGCATCTCAGGAGCACAAAAGCTGACGTTTCGGGCCTAGACCCTTCTGAAGAAGTGTTTAGGCCTGAAACGTCAACTTCTCTGCCCCTCTGATGCTGCTTGGCCTGGTGTGTTCATCCAGCTCTACATCTTATTACAGATTCAATTGCCTGAGATTTAAGCAAGTAGATTCACTACTCCTACATTTGATGAAATTGTAACACTCTGAGGCAATAACTTGATGGCTGTGGTTTTGATCGTCGTCCAGTATATGGTAAGTTGCTTGGAAGTAAGCTCCATTTTGCAAAAGGGCTTGAGCTCAATTAAGTTTACTGAAATTGATTGTAACTTCTGTGTAAATACTACAACAACTTCACACAAGATGTATTTGTTTGAATTAATTGTGTTCAAATGTTCCAACGCGCATGCAAAAACAACATCTTGCTGTCTATATTTGAATTACACGGGGTAGAATGAAATTGCTTTATTTGCATATAGATACACACTAACCTCCTGAAAAAAAATTGTTATTCCAGAAAGCCATTTGGTAAGAGAACTGGAGAGAATAATTTATACAAATTTTTGAAATATTTATTCATGTCGCAGCAAATTACACGTCAAACACGAGCCTAACCTAACAATTATAATTTCAGTCTGAATCTATTTTAAGGTCGCATGTCAATTCTCATTTAATGGCCACCATCTGCATACAATTAAACACAATTAATATGAAATTAAGTCTCATCACATTTAGTCAAAACAGCCCTCTTTTAGAAATAAATGTTAATTGAATTGATCTGTTTTCACTGATATAATTCTTAGTTGATAGGGTCTGGTGGTTTAAATTGTCTTTGGTTTGATACTTGTGAGGATTATCTTGTACTGTAGTGTGGGGGATGTTTGTTGATATTAGATTGTATTGTCCCCTGTTTGTATGGAGTTTTTAATGTCACTTCCTGACAGAAGAGTTTCTGTTCTAACATTCAGGGAATGTGGTTTTAATCATCTGGGTGTGCAAAATTGTTTTAAGCTGCTTTCTCTATTTGTTGCAGTCCTCTTGGTGTAGGAATGCCTGCAAAATTGTTAGGAAGGGAGTTTCAGGATTGTGATGCAATGATGTTGAAGGAGTGATACTTCTCTAAATCAGGCTGCTGGCTGTTTTGATGAGATCTTACAAGTGGTTGTCCTGTGCATCTTTTTTGCCTTTGTTGTTCTAGATAGTTGTGAGTGTGGCTTTGGAAAGTGCAGTCTAAGGGTTTGTGATTTTTTTTCTGTATTGTGTCTTGTAGATTGTACAAGTTGCTACTGAGTGTCAATAGTGGAGCGAATGAATGCTTGTGGATGTGGCGCTAATCAAGTGGGCTGCTTTGTGCTGGATAGTGTCAAATTACTTGTGTTGTTGGAGCTGCACTCATCCAGGCAAGTGGGGTGTATTCTATCACACCTGATTTGTGCTTTCTAGATGGTGGATAGGCTTTGCGGAGTAAGGTGAGTTACTTCCTGCAGCATTCCTAGACTTTGATCTACTTTCTTGTTGGCATTGACTGAGATGAGTCCAATTGAGTTTGCGGTAACTGGTAACCCAAAGTGTGTTGTTAGTGAGAGATTCAGTGATGAGAGCACCACTGTATATCAAGGGGTGGTGATTAGGCTCCATTTTACTGGAGATGGTCATTGTGTGGAATTTGTGGTGTGACTGTCATTTGCTAGCCCAAGGCTGGATGATGGCTAGATTTTCTTGTTGCAGATAGCCAGTCATGGCTTCTTACTCATGTGGTGTGCTTGTTATTACTTTTTGCGGCCATGAGTCTGAAAGGCTGTGGATGCCTGAATTTTGGCCCCTCAAAGAGTCAATGAGCAGACATTGCAACTTGTTGTTTTCTTCTTAAATGAGGTATTTCATTATAAATCACCTGTTCTATGATAATGGCTTGTTTCCTGTAAGTATCTTGCCTCAGTTTATGACTGTGTCAGTTTGCAGCTTCTGTTTCACAGTTAATTTCTATCAGTTGGTGCAGGAATAAGAGCTTCAGAGTCTCGCTGTTATTCCTGGGTGGGGGAAAAAGTGTTTTTTTTTTATGTGGCCCCTAGAAACTGGTCCCTTCTGAATCCTGATTGCATGCCTAAAGGGCCTTTAGCAGGAATTTGTGAATGTTTCCTGGGAAAGCCATATTGGCAAAGATTCCAGAAACATGTGCCTGTATTTCATGACATCTATGCTTGTGTATTAGCATGTGCCCCACCTTTAACAGTCTGCACTCTTTTGTTTACAAACAAATACTTGTTGGCTAATGTTTATTTCATTTTATAACACTAATCTTTGCAAACAAATCTATTTTTTAAAAAAAACCCTGGTATGCTAAGCAATTAGAGGGGCAAGCAGGTTAATGTTTCATCTTGGGAAATAGTGTGTTAACAGTATTCCTCGAGCTAGGTACTTTGTCTGATGCAGCAATGGTTTTCGTCTTCTGCAACAGGAGATACTGGTGGTGGATAACATTACACTGAACATTCCAATAGATGTTTATTATAGCTTGCTATTATACGCAGTTTGCATTTTCAGTCAGTGTTTTAGCTCTTATAATCCAGCTTCCAGTTGTTCTTCATGACTCAATTGGTCCTGGGATAAAATCAATTATGAAATTGTTAACCTCTGGGTGTCATCCGATTTAGTGGTATGATACCATGTGTCTGTTTCCTCAATACACTAACTGAGATATTACACAACATTGGTGTATTCTGCTTCTTTGAATAACACATTTTTGTTTGTTTCAAAATTTGTATTCATTCAAGAAACCTGTTTTAAAAATATAAAGTCTAATGTAGAAAATCTGTTTCTTTTTTATTCAGTTTCTTGATAAATTTATTTAACATTGTGACATATGGTAAGGTGGTGGAAATATTTTTATATTTAAGAATATGTAAGTGGATGTGCTTGAATTTGAAAAAGGCTTTATAGCCATGTGATTTCCAGGTGATGTTCAACTACGGTAATTACTCAACAATTTAATCCGGGCTGTTAGCATCCTGCTGTTTTTGGAAGTCAAATAACCTTTGTGGAAAAGACAGACAAAGTTCTAAAAGAGATGAGGTTTTTTGGATTATTACTTGAAAGTCTGATTTTCAAAGGCTGTTTTCTAGCACAGCTAGGTGCCTCAGTTGAGAAACAACTCCAGTCTGAAAAAAGCTAGCTACTGATTTTTCTTGGGGGTGGTCCTGGTACAGAAACAAAGCCCTAAAGCTGAATATCTATAAAAGATCTCTTCACTAAATTATTAGTTTTTTGTCAGAACCTGATGAGATCTGTTCAGATTTAGAAAGACTGATTTGAAGTCATCAATTCTACGGCTGTTAACCACGTGATATTGATGACGGATGGCTAATGCAAAATCTTTGCCTTTCTTCAATGTTGGGATATAGCTCCTTGGCCCCCATAGGCATTTTCCCCTCTTATTTGCCTTTAATAAACAGTTCCCATGATATTGCACGCTCCAAGTAAGTATTATTTTGTTGAATGCTTTTCTTGCCCTTGCAAATTGCTGCTACTTCAGTGTTAGGCATGATTAGTGCTGAACCTCACAAACTCTGTTCATGCTGATCCTTTGACATGCTTTCCATATGACAACTCACCATGTATCTCTTCCAGGATTTTGAACATGCCACCGACAGATTATATTCTAATGTGTAATATTTCAAGTAGTAGGGATTACAACAAAATCCAAAAATTAAACAACATTATTCATCATCCACAGCTAGTTGCCAAAAACTGCTATTAGCAGCCAACTTGCTGAAAAGCATGCTTTACGTGAATTGTAGCAGACTTATCCCTGAAGCCCATCATTCTATTTGGAAACACTTTCTGGTTCTGGGATAAAAGATAACATGGTAATAGAGCATAAAGTTAAACTGTGTTGTAGCTTTGCCACTCCATGTGGTTGACTTCAGAATGCCAGCCTAATGTCCTGTTACCTTACTGCAATACTAGATTGGCTAATCACTTTCTGCCCAGAAGACGGAATTTATGTAAAAGGTTTAGATGTAAATATAGGAGTTATAATTAAGTTTTCAGATGACCCCAAAAGTGGGGGTATATTAGACAGTGAAGAAGGTTACCTCTGTACGACGGGACATTGACCTGATAGACTGGCGGCAGATGGAGCTTAAGTAAGTGAGGTGCTGCACTTTGGAAAGCAAATCTGGACAGGGCCTCCACACACAATGGTAAGGTCCTGGAGTTGGAAAACAAAGGCCTTAGAGTGCAGGTTCACAGTTCCTTGAAAGTAGAGTTATAGGTTGACAAGGGGTGAAGAAGGCATTTGGTATGCTTGCCTTTTATTGGTCAGTGCATTAAATATAGGAGTTGGGAGATCATGCTGCGGCCATACAGGTAATCAGTTAGGCCATTCTTTGAATATTATGTTCCATTCTGGTCTCCCTGCTATGGAATGATATTGTGGTGCCTGACAGGCTTCAGAAAAGAATTACAAGGACTTACAGGAGTTTGAGCTATAGGGAGGGGCTGAATAGATTGTTGCTATCTTTCGCTGGAGGATTAGGAACTGTGCAGTGACCTTGAGGCTTAAAATCATAAAGTGCATAGACCGGGTCAATGGCCAAGGTTTTTCCCTGGGTTGGGAAAGTCCAGATTGGAGGGCATAGGTTTAAGATGAGAGAAGAAAGGCTTAAAAGGGACCTGGGGGCAATTTATGCAGAGGGTGGTACGCGTATGGAATGAGCTTCCAGAGAAAATGGTGGAGGCTTATACAATTCCAACATTTTGTTTTGAAAAAGGCATCTGCATGGGATTATGAATAGGAAGGGTTTAGAGGGATATGGGCCAAATGATAGCGATGATCCTTGATTAAGTTAGGATATCCGGTCATCATGGATGAGTTGCGCTGAAGGGTCTGTTTCTGGGCTGTATATCTCTGAATCTAACTTTATGCACTCTTACTAGTAACCAATATTTTTAATCTCTCAAACAGAATTTGATCGCTCACCTTTTATGGCTGATTGAAACATTGATTACTTTCCCTATTCCAAGAGTAACAGGGACATGAGAATATAAAAACAGGATAAGCCATTTCGTCTTTTAAGTCTCCTTTGCCAATTAATACAAAATAGCTAATCATCCAACTACATATACCCTGTTCCTGCTTTCTTCATATTCTTGATTCCCCATCATTCTAAGAACTAAATTTAATTACTTCTTTGATGGTTTTGTCTTAAACACTTTCTGTGGCAGAGAATTCCACGAGTTCATCACTCTTTGCATGAAGAATTTCTCCTACTCTTTCCAAAAAAGGCTACCTCCTTCACATTTAGACTGTGACAACTCAGTAATTGAGCATTCTTCTTGCTGTCTAATCCTGGTTAGATTTGTGGGTTTGAAACTTCCCAGCCCCCATCCCAACTATGAAAATTTCAATGAATATAGTTCTATTTGATTCAGTCTTTCCCTGTACATCATTCTGGTAATTTTCTTTCTTTCAATAGCGAACATCCATCCTCCAAAGAGACCAAATCTGCGCACAATACTTCAAGTGCCATTTTAACAAATGCCCTGAACATTTTTGATTCAAACATCCCTGCTCCTGTATTTAAATCCTCCTGCCACAAAGCAAACATATCACTTATTCTCTTTACTGCCTGCTGCACCTGCATTCTTTCTGGTGTACAAGGCCATCCATGTTTCATTGCCCTTCTTTCCTTTCCTAATCTATTGCTACTCAGATAATTAATCTAGCTGCCTTTTTGTCTTTTTACTTGCTATCAAAGTGGTAACTTTTTTTACTGCATGGCATATGCAAGATGTAGATATATTTGCCTGGTTATGCTAGATAATAAAGTGTGAAGCTGGATGAACACAGCACGCCAAGCAGCATCTCAGGAGCACAGAAGCTGACGTTTCGGGCCTAGACCCCTCATCGGAGAGGGTTCTGAAATAAATAGGGAGAGAGGGTGAGGCAGACCGAAGATGTATAGGTGGGGAGGGGATAGGTCAGGCCGGGGAGAACGGATTGGTCAAGGAGGCGGGATGAGGTTAGTAGGTCGGAAATGGAGGTGCAGCTTGAGATGGGAGGAGGGGATAGGTGAGAGGAAGAACAAGTTAGGGAGGCGGGGACAAGCTGGGCTGGTTTTGGGATGCATTGGGGGAGGGGGAGATTTTGAAGCTTGTGAAGCCCACATTGATACCATTCCGTTGCAGGGTTCCCAAGCGGAATATGAGTTGCTGTTCCTGCAGCCTTCGGGTGGCATCATTGTGGCACTGCGGAGGCCCAGGATGGACATGTCGTCTAAGAAATGGGAGGGGGAGTTAAAATGATTGACGACTGGAAGGTGCAGTTGTTTATTGTGAACTGAACGGAGGTGTTCTGCAAAGCGGTCCCCAAGCCTCCATTTGGTTTTCCCAATGTAGAGGAAGCCACACTGGCTACGGTGGATACAGTATACTACATTGGCAGAAGTGCAGGTGACCATCAGCTTTTGTGCTCCTGAGATGCTGCTTGGCCTGCTGTGTTCATCCAGCTCCACACTTAGTTATCTTGGATTCTCCAGCATCTGCAGTTCCCATTATCCCTGATGCCTGGTTATGCTGTTCAACTAGTACTGAAGCTTCTCTGTTGCCAACTCCTAGCCAACTTTGTCATCTGCAGACATTGAGATTACAATGAGTTCCCTCCTGAAATCACCAGTATATATTGCATCCAGTTGTGATCCAAGTACTGATAACTGCAATACCCCTCGAGTCACTGCCTGCCAACTGAGTGGGCAAGCCCAGTTATTCCTATTGTTTCCTGTCTGCCACAAAAATTGAACCCATTTTAATGCGAGACATCCAATTCCACACGTTTTAACACTGCATGCTAATCTCTTCATGTAGGACTGCCATCAAAGGCTTTTGGAAAATCTAAGTAAATAAATTCATATTGGCTCCCCCTTATTCACTCTACTCATTCCATTGTCAAAAAAATCCAGAAGATTACTTCACCTTGAGATTTCCCTTTCATAAGTTAATACTGGTTATGTCACTGTCTTCCACTTTTTAGTTCTTTTTTGTACTAGACAATTGTTTTATTCACAGAACGTGTCGAGGAAACAGCTTAATTTTTTTTCTCTTTGCCTCAATTTCTTTTTAAATGGAGGTCCCAGTAGCTACTGGCTAATCCAAAGGAACTATTGTTTCCTCATTAATACTAATTTCTTTTCAATTCTTAATTACCACAAGACCTGAAGTTTCACCTATATTTTTAGATATTTTCTTTTTGAGCCAAAGTATATATTTAGTGTCTTTTTTTGTTTTCCAC
The DNA here is from genome assembly GCF_030684315.1 of Stegostoma tigrinum. Taxonomy (NCBI): domain Eukaryota; kingdom Metazoa; phylum Chordata; class Chondrichthyes; order Orectolobiformes; family Stegostomatidae; genus Stegostoma; species Stegostoma tigrinum. The sequence continues at coordinate 13,735,538 of NC_081382.1, forward strand.
ATTATTATTTTCCTGTTTCTGACAGTAAAGGACCTAAATTTTGTATTTACTAAGCTTTTTCATTTGTCAGCTGTTTGGCCAGCTACTAAATTTTAAGCCGTGTCCTTTGGTTAAAAATGAAACTGCTGCATTGGTGCCTGATTTGACCTCTTTAAGACTTTCACTTCTAGCGTGTCTTTTGACTAGCTGCGTTACCTTTTGACTTCACCTGTTTCTTTACACCTTTCCTCCCACCACCACTTATTTATTTGCACTCCTAAGTTTTCTGCTTCTTGGGCATCTGTAATATTAAAAACCAGAAGAACTGTGGATGCTGTAAATGGGGAACAAAAACAAAGTTGCTGGAAAAGCTCAGCAGGTTTCGCAGCATCTGTGGAGGAGAAAACAGTTAATATTTTTGGGTCTGGTGACCCTTCCTCAGAACTGTTGACATCTGTAGTATTGTTTTGCATCATGTGCTACGTTCGTTTCCTGCTCTTGTTTTCACTCAGACAGTCTTTTGGGTGCACAACACTGCCATTGTGGCACCTACCTAGCTCACTGGCTTCTTTCCAAAGAGGAATGTCTACTCAAGCTGGTGTATTTTCTGCACACACTTGCTTGGGTTTTAACATAACTGGTGCAATGCATGGGAAGATTACTTGGCACGCTTGTTATACCATGTGAGGTGATGTTGACGAGAGCTTGGTTCAGCTTTATTTTTAAACTTCAATGCAAAATCGGAATAGCTACAGTGAAATGGTTTAGTGCTGCAAGCAACACTTTCTTTTCCTTTTTGGCAATTTATTTTACTGAGAAACTCAAGCTGTTAGGAACATCATGCATTAGTTGACATGAACAACTTTCCCCAGTTTATGATTGTAAAATTTATTTTCCTAAATTTTGGTTTTATACACTTTGTTCACTTCTGTGGGAGGATATGCATTATCCAGACCATGAAGAGAGCAAATCTGCAATGGAAAAATGTACTGTAAGTGCAGTTGGCTATCTATTAATATAACTGGAAGTTTTCCCTTTCATTTAATTTGAAGCCTTTTAATGAGCATAATCTTCTCTAAATTCATGAATGCAGGAAAATTTAAACAGCAAGTTGCAATGTGCACAGCTATATTCAAAATCAATTGCTTGGTGTTTGGGGTAGCTTACGTTTTCTGCTCTTTTCCTTTCTTTAAGAAAAAGAGCTTTCCAAAACGTCAGTCACGTATTTTCTAATTAACTAAACTCCGATCCAAAAGTCATTAACTGAGTAAAAGACTATTGACAACTTGTTCTGCATGTGAATTTTAACAGGGTGCAACCACTTGTAACTGACGCTCTTGATCACCTGCAAAGACCTATTATTCAGCCTGTTGATTCTCTTGTTATCAACACTTGTATGATCTTTTGATCTCTCTTCCTTCACCTGATGAAGGGGCTACCATTTGAAAGTTTGTGATTTTTTAAAAAATAAACCTGTTGGATTAAACCTGGTGTCATCTGATTTTTGACATTGCCCACTGCAGTCCAACACCAGCATTTTCCATGTTGTAACTTGCACATTGGCAGAAAGAGTTGTCTCTTTGTGACTGTCAATTTCACCAATTGCAACCTAGTTCGTGACAATCATGGGATTAATTACTATGAGAAGCTAACTCATTAACATTAGTTCAGCTGTTTTGTTCTTGCTGCTTCAGTAATGTTGAGGTTGGTGACTTGCTCACTAAGCTGGCTTTTCTCATTCAGGTGTTTTGTCACCATGTTAGTGACTTCATCAGTGAAGCCCCCAATGAAGCGATGCCATTCTATTCCACTTGGCATTTGATACTATCTGGTCTTTTTATGGTGAGTAGTGTCAGTTCTTCTGGTTTTGATCTGTATGGGCTTTGTATATGGGGTCCATTTCTGTTTATTGTCCGCATTACAGGTGGGGAATGGTGCCTCTAGGAATTCCTGTGCATGTCTGTTTGGCCTGGGCTGCTAAACCAACCTTTAGTAATGCTGTACCAACCATCTCCCATGTTACAGATATTCTTGATTTTATATCAAAACTTTTTGATATCTTCATCTAAAATGCCTCAGATGCAACATTGTAGTGCTTTAATGGTCTGTGAATATTTTTGAATCTTCTTTGTGCTTTGGTATGAGATTCAAGAAATATTCAGCTTTGTATTGTGTTTCCTAAAAGATGAAATATGAAAATTTCAACTTTTTGGTGCTATACTGCTAAGTATGCATAATTGAGTCTCGATCACAATCCAGAACACACTGACAATAGCTTCTCCTTTGCTACTCATGTTGTAGGATCCCCTCAATGTACATATCATACGTATTGTTATCCCTGGTCAGAAGTGGCCATTTTTTGTTTTGGAAATATCAAAGTTGTTTTGAGTCAAGTGTAAGGTTCATGGAATAAAACTTAGTTATGATTTTTTCCATTCTAATTTAAGTAGTTGGAGGCAATTGAATCACTTACTTTGTTTGTGTCCCTGCTCATGTATCAAAAACAATGATGTTTAAATTGGAGATGGGGAAGATTTGTGCAAGTATTTAAGGGCAGAAGTTCTGGATGACTAAGCAGCTTGACATCAATACTCTTACTGAGATGTTTTGAAGAGGCTGCATAATAGCTTAACATTTTTAAGAGGTGCATTGTTTATATATTCGGCACAGTGCTAAGATAAAACAAAACTAGCATGCGTATTGAGTGAAAAGAACCAAAACAAAGCAAATGGTTTCTCATCCAGAAGGAAAGAGTTAAACAAAGTAAACCTGGAAATGAATATGCTGGTTATGCTGCTGCTCCGTTTCAAAGAATGCAAGTTTGGTGTTTTTGGGTTTTTTTTTGGACAGTATTTGTCACTTGCAAGTCTTGCTGTTTTCACCCCCCCCCCCCCCCCCCCCCCCCACACACACACACACACACACACACACACACCTTGGTGTTTAGACTTCTAACTAGGTTTGAGATTCAACCTGCACTTGGCACAAAGTCAAACTACTTGACGTTAAGCAACATGCATTTTCTTAAAAAACACGTGCTACCTATTGAAACTTCTGAATTATTGGGTGAAATTTCATCACTTCCCAACAATTGACTAGCTCTTTCTTTGTAACACTACTGAACTTGACGTGTTTCCATCTTTGTAAATTGTGGTGATTGTGCTCCGAACATTGATCTAATCGCTGCTGTGGTGAAATAAAATTTGTTTTCACTGCACCAGGCTGACTTGTGAATCCGCCTGAAACAAAGAACATGCTGACATACTTAAAAACAAGGTTAACAAAGTGACTGGAAAGTAATGTTGCAGTAAGTAGAATTGGTTTCTACTTGTCCCTTGACAGATATCACTATCTCTATTATGGATTCAAACAGACTATTCCAGGCACAACAAAAATCAACTTTCATAAAATTTGAATTGTATGAATAATTTTGGTGAAATTGTCCCATTGTGTTACAAAGTTGTATGCTCAAGTAATTGGCATTGTGAGGATAGTAACCAGTTTGCAGACCACCAATATGGTAATATGCCCAATTGGTTATTCTGCACAGCCCAGATCCAAGAATGAATTCTGGCTCGATAGTTCACTGTTGCTATTGGTTACTGTGGTTAATCACTGAAATGCGTTGGCCAGTGCTGTAGATTTTCATTACTAGTAGAGTCAAGTTACTTACACAAAACAAGAAAATATAAAGCTGAAAACATTCTGGAGATTGCAGCCGGTCAGACAGCGTCCATGGAGAGCTTGCTGTCTCTCAATGGATGCTGTCTGAGCTGCTGAGATCTCCAGTATCCCTCTCTGATGAAGGGTCTAGGCCCGAAACATCAGCTTTTGTGCTCCTGAGATGCTGCTTGTCCTGCTGTGTTCATCCAGCCTCACACTTTGTTATCTCCAGTATTTGTTGTTTTCCAGCAAGCGCTGCAATCTGCACT